>NW_027468881.1:34778621-34801121 GCF_046254945.1 Alosa pseudoharengus | reverse complement strand
TGCGTGTGCGCATCTGCGCAAGTGAAACTGTTGAACCACTGGAGATAACGTGGCAGCAACAAACAACGTAGCCTATTTAAAACAACGAACAAAGCGGATTCTTGCTGTCCATGAAAACGGCGTAGAGACTGGCTAGATCTTTAAATTAGACACTAGTTATAAGCATGTTTAAGTTAGGCTCTAGTTATTAGTTTCTCTAATAGCCTTTTTCCAGTTTTCCTCAACTTGACTAATTAAGAAACGATAATAGGATATTTGAAAGGCGTATCATCAAAATGTCCGGAAAACGAAACCTCTGCCAGTCACTTTGACCGGCACCATTTTTTCAAGCGGAAACTCTGACACACACACACACACACACACACACACACACACACACACACACACACACACACACACACACACACACTCACTGACTCTACTCTCTCCTGTCTCCCTCAGTGACCTGGCGGACAGCCCCCTGTGGTGAAGTGCTTGACCTCAGTCTTCAGGAGGCCAGGCCGTTTACCAGGGTTCATCACATTACCTTTTCTTCACTTGGCTCTTTTGTTACAGCACACACTGGCATTCAGCAACAGTTACAAATATGCAATTTGATTTGGGATGTTATATGCACGTCCATTATGCAATGGCATTGGCCACTAAACCTCTCACGCCACAAAACATAAGTTAACCCACCTGAGTGAAACACACTTCAGCAGCAACACATATCAATAGCATTCTTGGACTCTTCTAGGAAGGAAATTGTAGAAAAAAGTGAAGACAAACTTTTTTACGGTCACTTTAAGGTGTGTCTTACATGTGTGTGTGTGTGTGGGTGAAATGTTTATCTGTGTGTGGGTGCCCATTTTTAATTGAACGGTTTAGTAATTTCTGTCGCCAGAGTAGTTTGACCAGTGTTTCAAAAATACAGCTTTATATTATGTACCTGCAATAAGGAAATGAAGGACAGGGTGTGGGGGTTGTCTCCGTGCGTTTTTAACCTAAGATTCTCCTGTCCTCCCTCTGCTAGTGTGGACATGAGTCATGACATGATGGGAACGAAGGAAAGCAGCACAGAGAGAGATGAAGTCAGATGCAGTTAAATGTGGAGAGAAGGGAAATGAAAATAGACAGTAGAACAGCGATTGTTTTGCAGCAGAGGTAGGGGAGATGCACTTTAAGCTCCTGAAGTCATTGTAAATGTTTTTTTAATCATTATTATTTTCACCCCTGTATTTGTGTGTGCCCTAGGAGGGTTTGTTGCAGTCGACGGTAATGATGTTTAGGAGAAGTCCTGGAGATTAGGCTTACTGTTCCCACTGTATGTATGGTGAGGTAACATTATAAGTGACCCTGCAAGGCGAAACCAGTCGCTTTGGTAAAATGTACAAAATTGAGTTATTGTGCTCACATGAACGGTCATAAACTAAGCTTTCCAACGATATGTATATCGAGGGTGTTGCAAAAAGTATTGCTAAGATAACCGCATCCAAAGTTGGCATGGTTCTTCCGTCACGAGACGCCAGAAGAGGAGAAAATCACCTTTTTAAGTAAATTGTCACGCTAATGTGTTGAATCTTCACCTAAATAAAGTCAGGGTTTAACAGTCAAAACGTATGTTTTTCCATGAAATTTGTTCACAATATGAAAGTGTAGACTGTATACTGTTGAATTATGCGAAAACGTGAAATTCGACATTTTAACCCGTATGTTTGTTTATTGTGGATTTTCTGGTTTTGCCTTGCAGGGTCACATATGAGCATTCAATGCATTTTGCCATATGCCTCTCAGAAACCCAAATCATAGATGCTAAATGATAATCTTAAAAGCATTTGAGAATGTTGAGAGGCAGGCCTGAGAAAAGTGTCATATGCCAGTGTGGATTTCAACCTATCTCTTTCCACACTATAGGCTAGTAATTTTAAATTTGTGCCTGAATAACACTCATGAATTTCATGTATTTTCCTGTTTGCATTTGAGGACACTCATTGTGTGGTGAGGTTGTCACGGTCTACCTCTTGTGTTGCACAGAGGGACATAGCTTTTTTTTTTCTTTCTTCAGCAACTGTTTGTTTATTTACACTTTAATATTTTTACTATTAAACTATTCAATTTTAGGCTAGTTTGGCAAAAAAATCTTCACGTAAGCATTTATAAATAACTGTATATCATGGAGTATGGGGAACGGTTGGTCTCTCTGTATGGCTTTTGTTTGGGAAGACTTCAGTATGGCTGAGGCCCTTCATTTTTGCCTAGATGATTTGATATTTGCTGAACTTTGCACCTGTTTTACAGCAAGAGAGCATTTTTAATGGCTTATGAGATACCAGACCTTGCTTTGCATTTTACAGAACTTGCTTTATTATTGTTAATCAGTATGACTTTTGTCTACGTAAGATTTAAGATCTTTAACTTTAGTTATGACTTGCTTGAATTACTGTCATTGCTGTATTAAGGGTATACCATAACATTTTGGCTTTTTACTTGTTTGCTATCCTAGTTACAATTTTTGATTGCTCAGATTAGTATAAAAACCATTGGTGCTGTCACAGGCAACCATACGCGTAGCAAACCTAATACATTTGAAGAAGGACTGTCCTTACACAACTCCTTATGACTATGTCACTCAACCTAGTCTTTGACTAATCAAAGATTTTGGCAATACCATTGGAGTTGTACTCAATCTTTCAGGAATTCAGTCCTAATACACAAAAGTCATAAAGCTAGTATGAATTGGCTTCTGTGAGGTGTGTCTGAGTGATGTCATTCTCCAACTCGTGACAGTGAGTTGCTGTAATGTCATAAAACAAATGAAGCTCCGTTCATGTCATGTTTAGTGGAAAGATTAACATGTATCTTTTTGGTTCCAGACAACAGCTTTTTATCATGTTTGGCTTCAGCACAAAGACGTTTGTCCTGTAGTTTTAAGAGTGTCTGTACTGCGAAACTTCAAAGTACTGTACTCCTGTGCGGGCAGTCGTTGTCAATGGCGTTGAGGCCAAGTCTTTTGTTTCTGAGATTACAGTGTCCGTGTGTTATTTTACTCTTTAACTATGATGGTGTTTATCCCATATTCTCCTATCTAAAATGTATTTTCTAGACTCTTCAATACTGTATAGGGTGTGGGTGGGTTTCAATAATAAAATAAATATTATGTGTCAGTCGAGTCCTCTCTTTTTCTGCTTTGCCCGTAATACTAAACAACGCAAGGGACGTAACCAAAGATTTAACCAAAAAGGTATTGGGTAGGGCCCTGTCAGCTACTGTTGAGGTTTAGTGGTCTATGCATCTGGAGATCAGTGTTGAGGGCAGCACCAGTGTGCCATGAGGGATTATTACTCAAATATGGAGCTTCTTGCATTTCTAAACATGTTTTGAAGGGAGGGCCTTTTTGGGGTCCTCACTAGGGCTGCACGATTTGGGGAAAATATCTAATTGCGATTTTTCTGATTCTGATTTTTCAATAATTCAAATGTCTCTTTAATGTGTGCCACCCCTGATGGGTGAGCACACCTGGTGCACAAGAAGCACAGCACCCCCGACCGACTATGAAGCTCACCAATCAGAATTTCTGTGCCCCTCACACACTACGCACACCAACCAACCAGAAGTGGCATAGTCAAGGAGGATGAAATGAATATAAAAGTCAGAAATGTGACAAAATTAACGATACAACTTTATTTGTCAGTTTGTGCTGAAATTCTTTTTGCATCCCTGGGCAGGTCATTTAAGGATAGGAGGACAGAAACATTACATACATCCGTGCACGATTATTTGTAGTTTTTGCTATTAGGTAATTGCATTGGTTCATATTGCGATTAAGATTGTGATTGCCCTTGTACGATTGTGATTGCCCTAGTACGATTGTGATTGCCCTAGTACGATTGTGATTGCCCTAGTCCTCACCTCGTGTCCCAGTCCAAAGCAGCTCCAAGGTGCTAATGCAGTAGGGCAGAAGAGCACCAGCATGCCCAGAATTTGCTTTGTTAAACCTCCAGTGCCCTTTTACTCCTGCCTCTCTGGGACTTGGCCCACCGACCTGCTGACCTATCGCCAAGTGATATCCCCCCTCCGCCTTTATTTCCACTGACCTTCACTTCTTTTCTCCATCTCCCCTACTGGCACGTCCACTTCCCCTCCAGCTCTCCCTCCTTCCTATGCTTCCTCTCTTCCTCTCTTCCTCTCTTCCTCGCTCCGTCCCCAGCGCGGGCGTGATGGGAGCTAATTATAAAATCAATGATGCCGGGCTGCCTGCTTTATGGGCCGCTCTAAAACCTTAACGGGGAAATCACTGTAGGATTGATGACTCCCTCTCCCTTTATCTCTTTTAATTAGAAATGTAAAAGATATGAAGACCCACAGGCCCAGGGCACATCTCCCAGACTTTATGACTCCCCGCCTGGCCCGCGCGCCTAAAAAACACACCCGCTCGCTCTCTGCACCTGCCTTTCTTATGGGGGGCCTTTTTCTTCAGGACAGAAGCGCTTCATCGCCTCCCCTTCTCTGTGGTTTTGTTCTTGGCTTTGGAAGGTACTGCTGCAGCCCCCCCCTCCATCCAGCCAATTCCACACACAGCTCCTGCAGCTCGTCCGACAGAAGGGAAGGTGTAAATATTTACGACGTCTCTTTTTTTTTTCCCCTCCCAGTGTCTATCACCTTCCCCCAACCTTCCCCACTTCTCATCTCCTCGGGAAGCTCCTCCTCCCATCCAGCATGTCGGACGTTTGACAATCCTTCGCCTTGTGGGTATGCGTATGGCAGCCATATAAACTGATGGAAGTGCAGTCCTGTGTTTCATGTGAGGATAATTGGCCCGCATCAAGTTATCGCACCCAAACATTCCCCAGCAACCCTGTGGAAAGCCTCCGAGCTCCACTGAGATGGCCTCCTTCTGTTCTGCTCTCTTTGTTCTGCCCGCCCCCCATACTGGTCTTCTCCCCTCGTAGCCCTCCGTCCTCCTCTCTTGGTTATTTCAGGATCGTTGCCTAGGGTCTTCTAATTCTACATCCAGCTGGTCAGCTAATAGGCCCTTCCTGGCAATGAAAGAAATTGATGAACAGACTAAACGAAAGCCATTAAGATAAAGCACTGGAGGCCATGTTCACTGGAATGTCGGTATTTTCGTGTGTATTTTAATGTGGCTGAGTGCCTAGAGGAGAGAGATCCTATTGCTTGTTTGCAAAGGAATTAAAAAAGTCTGCGTTCAGAAATGTGGACTACACAGATATGCAGTCATTTTGTATACATTGGCATCATTTTTATAATCGAAACCATCTCTTTGTGCCATGTGCCTAACTCTCATTTTGCATTCATTACATTTTGCATTGTTCCCTCTGTTCAGTTTCATTCTGTGTTATTTCAGTGCTTTTGACTTTTTGCAAATCACAAGTATTTCATTTCTGCACAAACACTCGGTGAAATAATTTACTGAATTCTTGGTCAAAAAGTCATTTGGAACTAAAAGGTGTGTGTACTGTACTGTCTCTTTAAAATGCACCACCCCCCTTGTGTTCCCATGGCTTGTTGTGGCTGAATATATGAGGCCATTTCCTTTCTTCCTTGTAAACGTTGTATAATGCACGGTCCATATTTTAATCCCAGACCTAGTTTATCTCTATTTAATAAACATTAAATACAGCAGTAATTCCATTAATAGCCCCCTATCCCTGTTTATCACACATCTCTCTCCATTTGTGCTTTAAAACATAACAGCACACCATTACGTGCCAAGGGCAGGGAGAGATTGAGGGGGCCTCTTGTATGAGCCAATTAATTACTTCTTCCACATTCTGGTCAAGATTTTGAGAAACGTTGGTCTCCATGTAACACTGATCATATGTTGACCTTAAAGTTTGAATTGTCTTCATCTTATGTGCTGAGTTTAGGTGTTTATTCTTAAACAGCCACAACAGTCATACCATTGTCACTGTCTAAGATTGTCCTTAAGAGCTCTCTCTGACTGATGGCAAGGACATGACCCAAGTCTGTTCCACCTGTGTAGAATTATTACATACTGCCAAGAAATAGTGTTTTGATCCTAAATTGGCTTTCAGTGCACAAACAACTGAAGTATTCACATGTCCACCATGTGGACTCAACTCATAATATGCTGAATGACTTGCTTTCATATGAGAGCCATCAAAGGAAAATCACCAATGAAGATTCAGATAAGGAATTCCCATTACCATGTGTTTGGACAAAGGATGACGGTTAAATTCCCAGCACTAGTGAATATGCGGGGTGAGAACGCAGTATGAGTGTCTAAAAAAGTATGCAGTAAATAATCAAAGAATGAGGTGAGCTTCTTGGAAAAAAACAAACAAACAAATATTCACATGAGGGCACAGTGCTTGGTGTGTGTGGGGACAGAATGCATGTACTGTATTTGTGGATCGTGATTGCCCTCTGCTGGTTGATTGCCCAGAAGTACAGTCACTCCCCACCATGGACTCTCATGAGCAGAATTTCATTAAAAGACTCCCTGAGGTTTGTCAGATTACACATGGAAGCTGCTGCAGGATTGTCTGTGGTTCTCCAGAAGGGTTGGCCTTCCCTGCTGTACATCAAAGCCCCACAAAATCAAAGCCAACTGCAATGAGCAATGTCAAATGGTCACATTTTTGACCGGCATGTTTCAGACAGAGAAATGTTTCTCTAATGGGATTTCATTACATAGTATGTCAAACTGATTTGTTTTAGCATGCATATTGATTATGCTGTCAACGGTACATCAGAGCTCTTTTTGTGCTACAATATTTTGTTTTAGACAAATTTGTTTCCCCAAAAAAGGAGTACTCTCCCCTTACCAGTAAAGCAGAGGTGGTGCCTTCTATTACTTTATGGACATAAGGTATTTATGGAGTTACACCTTAAATGATCCTAAAATTATCTTTTTATAATACACTGGGAGTTTGTGTGTTTCTGGAATCAGGTCAGCTGTCATCAAAAATCCCAGAGAGATATAAAACAACAGCTCACAGTTAAATCATTATATTCCTGGGTCGCTTTACCCACAGGTATAATTATTAATTATATTGCTAGTTTCAATACTTCAAAGGACTGATGTTTTATACCGCACATCAGTATCTGCTCCTTGGTGAGCATTTATTGAAATCCAGCCCTCCCATTACTGGGCCTTTCTATTCTTTTAAGAGTTCGAGTCCACTGAATCCCCAAATGTTTATTACCATGGATCTGAAGTGCCGGGGCGGTCAAATCAAAGCTTTACAAACAAATAAAAAAACAATCTCACAAAAATGTTGTTTATTGTGCCTTTTACTGTTTTATATGGCTTTTCTTTTTACATGACAGAGTTGGTTGGCATGAGCAGAGGAACAGACAGTCAGAACAGACCTCAGCCAATGTCCAAATAACAGAACAGACCTCAGCCAATGTCCAAATAACAGACAAATAACAATGAGAAAATAAAACAACGTAATCTCAACATTCGTTTTGCATGACGGCAATGTCTTGCCTGAAGATAGACTGCAGTGGCTGCTAATGAGGTGAATGTTCCTCACTCACACGTCACAAAGCATCGACACACACACACACACACATACTCACACATACACACACGCCCATGGATGTTCACAGACAATTGGAGGAAAAAAGGCTACAGCTTGTACATGTTCTCTCACACATTCACACAAACAACAAGTCTGCCAGTTCACATAAAAATACACTGGAATTCCTGATTATCTTTGTATTGCTTAAATGTTGGGCCAGAACGTTGACGTCAAGTCAAAGTGGCCATCTGCAACTTGATTTTTTTCTACTTCTCTTGTCAAGGATGGATGATGATGCGCACAAATAAAAACGACACATTTTGCATCCCAAAAGAGAAGTACATTGTGTGATGGTTTTGTCACTTTTGTGTTGGCAGATTATTTTTCAAGCTTTTACACTAATGTTCATTTGAGGGACTCCTTGATTTAATGCACTGCGTTGAAACCACATGCAAAACAAATATTGCCTGTTTCCAGCATGCGTCTTGACAGCTAGAGTTTGGTCCTTAGAGATACCCTGAGTCTGAATACTTCCCTCTGACAGCTTTAGAAAATGATGATGATGATGATGATAAAGATGATAATGATGATGATGATGTGCGTGTATGTGTGTGAACTGACAGGTATGTGCATATGTTATACTGGAGTGCTGCCCAGTCCTGCAACTTTACAAGATTGCCAGAGCACTGGTTGACGTTTCTAAGCGGAGTCCTGAATGTGCAGTCCTGGAGATTAGTGACCTGTCCTGCAGCAAACCTCGTGCCTCCTCACACCGTTGAGCACATACCGGGCCCTGTGTCACCACGAGGTTTGGAAAAGTGCTACACGTATGGCAAAAAAATGAACAGCTCTGCCTGAGACCCCTACTGCAAGTGGAGTCTGTTCAAATGTGTGCTTTGGAGGCCTGTGCACATGTATGGCTGATGAGTGATGAATCAAGGCATTTGATAGAGGAGACATATCTGTGGTGTCTGTAATCCAGGGGTCCCTGATAACATACACGTTCTGATCAGAGTACGATCTGCTAACTTTGGCACACACACACACACACACAAACACACACACAAAATAAGAGCACCCTCCGATCTACAAAGGTGGAAACGAGAGTAAAATAATGCCAATGGCCTGATCTGATGGTGTTGACATCGTGCCCAATGCATGGTCGACTGAGGTGATTATCATTGACATCTACAATGAGCCCGAAGTGCCCAGGAGCCCAGCCCAACAGCTGAGTGTGAGACTCTGTAGAGGTCTGCCAGTTACGATGAGGCAATTATCCTGTCTCTGTCTCTCTGTAGGAACGCTATTCAAACACAACTTTTAACAAAAGAAATATTACACAAAGGCAAAAAATAAACATATATAGATATGTATGGGCCTAGTCATAAAATATAATGACAAAAAGTCAGAAAAATGTCAATGACAAAAAATAGTACATAGCATATTCCGTTTGGTTTTGACCTGTAGTTGTCTTAGGAAGTGTTTAGGTAACCATCAGTGTTAACTGTTTCATGTTGGTGTGTTTTTGTTTTGGCCTTTTCATTATTTAGATACAAATATGATTTTAAAAGAAAAAAATGTAGAAAAGAGACAACTGCTTTGTCTGGAAAGTCCTTTGTTTTGTCTCGTGTTTTCCCTCTTGGCCACACGGTAGAGTTCATAAGGTAGACCGTTTCTCTGAAAGACCGCCTTTGTATTGTCTCACTGCAAAGTCACTCATCGATGACCATTCTGGCCTGAGTTAAAAAGAATCTATACAAGTAAGGCTACTGCTTCCCCAGACAGGGGAAATCAAAATGTGTGTGTGTTTGTTTATGTGTGTGTGTGTGTTGGGGTTGGGGTTTTCAGAGGTTTAGAAAAGGGTCTATGAGAGTGTATGTGTACATGTTTTTTTGTTTTTTTATCAGTTCACTGGGCTCGTCCCATGTGGCTCTGCCTGGGGGGCTCCAGGCTGGTGTCCTGCCCTCCCCAGGCCTCTCCCTCGCTGTCCGAGGCCCTGTCATCGTCCCCCACGTCGTCGTCGTCATCGTCCTCCTCCTCCGGCGAGGGCTCGCTGCGGTTCTCCGTGGCCCAGCTGTCCTCCTCGTCCTCCTGCTCCTGCTTGAGGTTGGGCGGGCCGCCTGGCGGCGGCGTGGCTATGGGCGGGGGCGGCGGCTCGGCCTTGCTCTCGCTGGACTCCGACTGCTCCTCAAACGCCTCGGGGTTCTCCAGCATCTCCCTGATGAGCGGGGGCATGGGCCCCGGGATCTCCATCTTCAGCGTGATGGCTCTCTCCGCCCCTGGAAGTAAACAAAGACAACTTAGATAGATAGATAGAGAGATAGATAGATAGATAGATAGATAGATACATAGATAGATAGATAGATACAGTAGATAGATAGATAGATAGATAGATAGATAGATAGATAGATAGAGAGAGAGAGATAGATAGATAGATAGATAGATAGATAGATAGATAGATAGAGAGAGAGAGAGATAGATAGATAGATAGATAGATACTTTATTGATCCCCAAGGGGAAATTCAAGAAACTTTTCAACTACATTTACCGCTCCATAAACTGTGCAACCCGATATCAATCACCACAGTGACACGGACTATTCACAGCAGTACAAAAATGACAGACTCCTACTTATAGAACAGCCATACATTTTATGACACACTTGTGGTGCAGTTTGATCACATCCTCCAAAAACAGCCTTGTCCTCAAAGGGAGGAACTGCTGCAAATGCAAATAGACAAATATTTTTTGGCAGAATCTCCGTGGACCACGGCAGGCTGCGGGCCCTGTGAAGAGGCCGGTGTGGTGAACTGACCTTTGGTGCTGATGCCGCGCAAGTCTGTGATTTTCATCAGCATGCGGGGGAACATGTGGGGCTTGTTGGGACGCCGGCGCCGGGCGTAGATCTTCAGAGCCTCCAGCAGCGGCTCCTGCAGCCGGTCCACCTTCTCCGGCTCCTCCAGATCCATGCGGTCTAAGGAGGGAGGGAAACAGGAGTGAGAACGTTTGGAGAGGATTAGCTCAATGTTATTGTGAAAGAGCATTTCTCATTTTCCCACAGCCCCTCGGTACTTTCTATACTCCCACACTGGACTCTTTTCAAGCCAGCATTAGTATTCCTGAGATCAGTAGCATGCTTCTAAACTTAGAGGCTTTCCTTTCACTTCCCTGCCATGGCAAAAAAAAAAAAAGAAATCATCTAGTCATGGCCATGCGCTTGTTATGTAACTGAGCTTGAGTACAGCAGAGGGCAGCAGCAGTGCTGCGTCTCGGCTGGCCGCAGTACCTCCACAGATCAGGCAGATGGCGCTCAGGAGGCCTGTCTCCGTGTCGTCCATCTCCAGCGGGAGCAGCTGTCCGGCGAAGGCGAACACCAAGTCCGTGAGAGGGCCAAAGCCGGCGTTGTGCATCTGTGTGCGGTTGAGGGTCAGCCCGTCTGAGAAGGTCATGGTGTCCTGCTCTGGGGTGTAGCGCGTGCAGATCCGCAGCATCTGAGCGAGAGGGACAGAGGAGTCGGTCAGAGACAGTCGGACATAAAGAAGAACACACTGAACAGATCACATAGCTATGGCCAAGGTCGATGGCGTCAATGGAATGGAGGTACAGTATGTGGGAGAAGAGATAGGAGGAGCAGTGCAGAGGTGAAGTACCAGGATGTCCAAGCAGGCTGATTTGAGGAGGGTGATCTGGTCAGCAATAGTGAGCGTGGTGAAGCCTGGCAGGCGTTTGGCAAACTCCACAATTTTGATGATGCATTTGGTGGAGAGCTCACTGAATTTGTCCCAGAGCCCCAGATCCAGCTGTACCCTGTGGTCTGAGCTCGAGTTCTAAAAAAGGAGAGAGAGAGAGAGAGAGAGAGAGAGAGAGAGAGAGAGAGATAAGGAAGTGAAATACGTTTTGATAGCATTTCAAATAAATAGCACTGTATTGTTACTGTTTTTCAGTGGATTTCTGGAGTTAACAATGCCCCACATACAATACCATACACATAATATTACACGTATGTATACTGAACAGTGTTTATGAAGCATGTGCAGTAGACTACAAAGGGAGAACACATTGCAGTGCTTTGCCTGGTGATTCAGACAGAAGAGATTGAAACCAGTTGTTTTCACATTGTTTTCCAGTCATTGGTGGGTCATACAAATGAACACTAGTAGTTTCTCTTATATAGTGCTGTTTCAAGTCATGTCCTTTTCAAAGTTCTTTTTTTGTTCTAGTGGTGTGAAAATATCTCTGAATATGTGTAACTATGTGCTAGTCATTGCCAGGGTGACTCACGGTGGTGTATTTTCCTAGTTGGGTCAGTGACGGGAAAGTCTCTTTGTGGGCTTTGCTGACTTTGTTGACCAGCTCCTCCAGCTCCCCGGTCAGCTCGTAGCTCTCTGGCAGCACGGCCTCCTCCTTCACGTCCTTTTTCTTTTTGTTCCGATCATTGCGCACAGCTAAGGACAGGGGATCATGGGAAATGGAGTCAACATCTGAAAGTCAGGCTTGCTGACACTCACTTTACATAATCTAATCCCAGATTCCTTTAGATTTGAGTTGGTCATCAGTTTCCAGATCTACGGCTTGCCCATTGCAGATGCAACAGATGCAGGAAGTAATCCAAGACTGGATGTAATAGGTTTACACTGGCCATTCAAGTGTAAGTGGCCATCACAGACTTTTCACCCAACTATGATCTCATCAATCAGTTCTTCTTCCTCAGGCCACCTTAACCATTTAGCTGACCCGTTCAAACCTGTATATCACTGAACTGTCAGTTTCTCTGCCTCTCTACTTCCCTCCCTCCCTTTTTCTTTCTCTCCCTCTCCCTCCCTCTCTCTCTCCCTCTCTCTCTCTCCCTCTCCCTGTCACGCCTCCCTTACTTTCCTTCCTTTCAGGATATCCAGTAATAGCTAAGGCACAATGTGGTCCCGCTCCTTACACACATCCTACATGCATAAAGACACACATGTCTCAATGGACCAGTGGTGGGCAAACATGCCACTCTGGCAAGTGACGACACTCTTTACGACCCTGGGCAAAAGAACAGTCAGAACCTCTCTGCTCCCAGATGATTCGGCCCAAACACCCCCATTGTTTTCATCTCACGGCAAACACCAGTTAAAGCCAACTTAATGGGCAGGTCATAGTGAAACGTTGGGTAATTTCCCAGAAATATTTCTCAGCAGTGGTGCCATGGGCACAGTGTTAGAAAACACATTACTCACACTTTCAAAGTCATTTCAGCATATTTGAAATGTATTTCAGAACAGTCACATGGTAAGGATCCACAAAATTGACTAAATTACAGGAAACGTCTGCTCTGTATCTCTCTCTGTGTGTGTGTGTGTGTGTGTGTGTGTGGTTTTTAATTTTGTGGTACAGGATATATCTCTTTTTTCAGGTAGAAAGGTATCTTTTGTGCATTATGCACGTCCATGTTGTGTCAGTCTGTTTATGTGTGGTGCTTGTGTCTGTGGATGGTCTCTTGTGTCTGCATGCAAGTTGATCTACGTCGCATATCCACTGGGTTAGCCACGGTTAGCCTTCATAGCTCACCTTCCTTGGACATGCCGACCTCAAAACACTTCTGCAGGCGGCAGTACTGGCAACGGTTGCGCGTGACCTTGTTGATCTGGCAGTTCTTGTCACGGTGACAGGTGTACACCATGTTCTTCTGAATACTGCGGCGGAAGAAGCCCTGCAGCCAGCACAGAGGGAATGAGAGAGAGAGAGAGAGAGAGCAAGAGAGAGAGAGAGAGAGAGAGGAGACAGACGGCCCATTAGTGTGTGCTTCACCACTGTTGTCACGTACACTGTAGTCTCATATTTGACCCTGTTTTCATCTCTCCCTCAATCTAGTACAACAGATTTGAAACACATTTACACTTTGGCAAAGTTAGGATTGTGAAATAATGTCAGGAGTCATGGCGCGGTCTGTCGTTCTCTCACTGCTACAACCTGTTATGGTTTTTGAACATGTGTCGTTTTCAATCATCTGAATGCTTTGTAATCTGTTCAATTTGCAATGATGTCATTGAGGCTATCAGATAAATGACCTTCTACTCCATTAGCGTTTCCCATAACCCAGCTGAGGAACGCTGCACAACTGAAATACATTAAGTGGCTCTAATTTATTACAGATTTGGCATGTTATTGGAAAAGAGATTTTCCATCGGAGCTCTGACCACGGAATTATTTTCCTTCAAAACTAAAAATAACAATTCAATCAGAACTACATTACCACGATCACCTTTGTTTATCTATATTAAGAGTGAGGATACATTATATGTTGTAACTGCAAGCAAGTAAACATCTTCAGAAGGTCAGGTCTATTTGATTTGAACCTAGGGGGAGTTAGGGGCAGTTTAATGGCAGTAGAGTCAGTCACAGGAGATGGCAACCTGTAGAACTGTAGGTCATGTATTGCACTTGATCTTTCTGTCGGACCCTTGGAATTTTCATAGGGATTATGTAAACGGAGGCTCGGAAATCCTCCGAAAATGAGCCTCATGCGGTATTAGCTCCGGCGCCCTGCGACTAACCTTGCAGCCTTCGCAGGAGCTGACGCCATAGTGGTAGCCTGAGGACTTGTCCTGGCAGACGAAGCAGGGCTTGTAGATGCGCGGTGGGGGAGGGGGGGAGGGGGAGCTGGGCACCATCTCCTCAGAGCTGGTGCTCTGCGTCTCCACAGCTGCAAAAGGGAGGAGAGACAGAAACAGTCAGTCATTCCATGTTAGTCGCCCACATCGATATCCACACACATTACCAACGCCTCGTTTCCTTCTCACCAGTGACATTTAATTCCAAAGCAGAGATGTGTCCCAATTTGGGGGAATAGCAGAAGAGTTTGTTAACCCATGTGATGCATGTGACTCCCCCTTGAGTGGTTTCATTTGTTCTCTCTCTCTCTCTCTCTCTCTCTCTCTCTCTCTCTCTCTCTCTCTCTCTCTCTCTCTCTCTCTCTCTCTCTCTCTCTGCTGTGTCAACAGGAACTGACCCATGTTTTTCTCTATATTTTTCTTTTTATTGTTGTTGAATGTTTACCCTTCAGGGACAGGGGGGCGGGCAGCATTGGAGACACGTGATTATCACTAAAAATCATCTGGCTCCCCAGGCTTCATCACCTCCAGCCTTTGCAGAGGGGATTAGGGCTGTGGACAGCCCAGTAGGGGTGATTGACACAAAGCAAAAGCAAAACAAGCAAACAGTTTAGCACTTTGGGAGATAAGCTGTGGGCCTGTCAGATGCCGTGATAAGGGAGGTGGCTGTGGTGGGGCGGAGACGTGAGCCCGGCTTCCTCATACCACACGGCGGGCCGAGTCGAGTTGGACTGGCTCCTGGCCCTCCACAGTGCCTGGAGGGGTGCATACCACTCCTCTTGTGGCACACACACACACACACACACACACACACACACACACACACACACACACACACATACAAAAACACACACACACACACACACACACACACACACACACACACACACACACACACACACACACACATACAAAAACACCCACACACACACACACACACACACACACACACACATACAAAAACACCCACATACACACACACACACACACACACACACACACAAATACAGTGACGTGCACTCAAGCAGACACGAGTACATATGATGACGCACATGGGGCATCTACCTTCACCTGAAGTCACATGACAGTCATGCAACGTGACGGTAGTATTTTTTTTTCTCTTTCTCACAAGATCTCATTCCAGACTTCAGCTTAACCTTGGGATACACACTCATTGATATAAAACACAGATGTCTCCAAAGACAGGCACAGACTTTTACTCTGTTAGTATACCCCCCCCCCCTCCCCCGCCCCCCAACTCTACCCCAACCCCCAAACACAGCATTTCTTTCAACTTTCACCCCCGGTCATTCTCTAAACTTCAACCCCTTTTGGCTCTCCAACCCCTGACACACAAACCCTATTTTTCTCTTGTTTTCTGGCCCTAAATTCCTCAGCGCAGGCCTGCCAGATTTTAATGGTGGCCCAAGCTCGTAAGCTGGCCTATAAAGCCAGTCGCATGGCTGGGCTGGGGGCCCCAGCTTGGCTGGCTCACACTTTATTGGGACCCAGTCACCTTGGGCAGCTATTCACACCACCAGCTGTAGCTCCAGCCTGTAAAAAAGGACCCAATCATAAAATAGGGAAAAAAGGGGGGGGGGGGGGGAAACAGGGAGGCTCTAAAATTCTAACTTTTACAGCCTCAAAACCCCCCCTTTCTGCTGGACCTTCAATGGAAAGCACAGGGCTAGCCTAAACTTAACCTCCAGCCCAGACCTTCTGCCTCCCTCCCTCCCTGCCTCCTGCCCCCTCACACCAAGGGGCTCAGAAAAAGCACCAGCTTGGCTCTTTTACAAGTGGGGAGACTTCAAAAAGAAAGAGGGGGGAAAAGGGGCATAAAAGGAGGAATTTGATAAAAAACAGAGAAAGGGGACAAATCTGGGGAAGGGGAGGAGAGGAGAACAATGTTGCTCTGGCCGAGTAGAGCTTGTCCTTGACCATGGTGTAGCCACCTCCTGAACTGCCAGTGCAAATCAGACCTATTGATCCCTCTCCAGCTCCGCTCCTCCAGCAGCATCTATTTCACTTGACAGTGAAGGAGAATTCATTTACATGGGTCCTGCAGACGCCACCCAGAGTAAATCACCATTCCAAAGGGCCATTGTTTGTCAAAATAGACCAAAAGATCAAATAGGACGATATACCAAAAGTGAATCCAATAAAATTCCGACCAAACGCGTATGTTGTGAAAACACACTCAAAAGCATTAGCTCTTCAGCAGAATGCTACAACCTCAGGTTGGCCAAAGAATAGAGGAAGGCCTGAACCTCCAGTGAACCCTTTTGTTTATGCAGCCGCGCCAGCGTCCGTGGGAGAGGTGTTGACAGGCCCTTTGAAAAAAAAAAATTGTATTTGGCGTCAAGAGAAGGCCGCTGACTGACTGACAGTGTCTGAGCGACCAGGAGGCGACAAAGGAAAGGAGAGAAGGAAAGAAAGAGAAGGAGGAGAGCGGGACAGAGATCCATCAAACTCCATCAACAACGCTAGACGGGCTCCTGGCCTAAAACATGACTCCTGCTGCCGCCTTGATCTAAGCACACAATTACGCACAGGCACACAAACACACAGACACACACACACACACACACACACACACAGAGATGCACGCATACACCTATACAATTCACACACCCTTTCCAAATATCCATCGACACTTTACTCAAACCTACACAATGGGATGGACTCTTCGATCAACCTCTCTCCTCCCACTGAGCACACACACACACACACTCACACACACACACACACACACACACACACACACACACACACACACACACACATGCACCCCCATCTCCTGAGTGCTCAACTCACTCAGCTCATCTCTGTTTGAGAAACAAAAGGAGGTGAAATGAGAAGCCTTCTTATCAGCACTGAAGCTCCACACTCCCATTTGCATTTGCAACCGGAGAGACAGAGACAGAGACAGAGCTGCTCGGTACTCAGCCAAGCAAGAAGATGGAGTGAGGCTTTACTAGGATAATGCATCTCTCTGTCTGTTTATAGTGTCTGGCCCTTGAGTGGAAAAGGCGGGTTGGGAGGGGGTGGGGTGTGTGTGTGTGTGTGTGTGTGTGGGGGGGGGGGGGGGTCAAGTCTATTGTAGTCTGATTAGTAATCATATCTTATATCCTGCTATCCTTTTACTATGGCCAGCTCCTTATTTGACCAACTACCTTACATAGGAGTTACCCCCTAATCCCACTGGCATGTATAGCAGGGCCACTTTTTGGATCTGACCTCCCAGTAAAGCTGCAACTACTGCAAACAGGTATTCATCTCAATTTTAGCCTATTTCACTCTAGTACAATGAAATGAAATAAGCATGAATTGTGATTATAAATATCGTCATGGGAATGATTTGTATTGAGATTCAAATCTCCCAGTTAAGAGCAAACAGCTAAGAGCAAACTAGCATAAACAATTGAATAGTTGAAGGGAGTCATGCTGCATGTTGCATTGTGACTGCTGAATCTGTCTGCACTGCTGTTGAGCAAGCCTGAATGTGAGATTGTATGTTTGGTATTGCAACACTCATTTTTCATGGCCGAGCAGCATATGACACACTGACTGTGGAGCAAATATTCTTTCACAATAGAACTGCAGATTTTGTATACGTGACAGTGGGTGTGATTGAATCTTCAGCGCAGCGCTGTTCCCAGATCTAGTCTTGGCATGTGAGCCTGTGCGTGTGTGTGTGTGTGTGTGTGGGTGTGTGTGTGTGTGTGTGTGTGTGGGTGTGTGTGTGTGTGTGTGTGAACTGAACTATGGCTGCTCAGTTCTGTGTGGGCAGACTTCCAGGCACTGTCTCTAGTCTGTCTCCAGAGTTGCCTATTTGATTTGCAAATATAGCTCTCCCCCTGGTCTCTGAAGCTCCACCGCGCTGGGAGCCGTGTGCTTGTGTGCCTGTGTGCTTGTGTGCTTGCAGGTGCTGGGTTGCTGCATGCCGTGTGGGCCATGCTCAGTGCCCCTTGGCGCAGCAGTCAAGAGGCTTTTGTCTTCTGCTTCATGTCACTCTGAGAGCGGGAGACAGAGGGGGGAAAGATGGCGAGGGCACCACGGGAACAGCGCGCTCCTCCGCTGAGCGCTTGGATGGCAACCCAGACTGGCAGAAGGGGGCACAGATTGGGCAGGTTGCTGCAACAGCAGGATTGATAATGATAGCGTGGCGCTGGCACTCCCACCTCGCCCCCGTCCCCTCGCGCCGAGCACACGTCCCACCTCAATCCCCTCCCCCATCGGACGCGGTGCCCGCCGCTGTGCCAGTTGCACCGACACACCCAGCCCCCCCCCCCCCCACCCCCACCCTCCACCCCGAGCCCCCAGACCCTAATGCCAGTTTCCTGCCTGATGGAGGAAGGTAGGGGGTAGGGTGGCATCAGGGGCTGTTGTTCACTGCCCATGTCTTCCTGTCATACTCCGGATACTCCCAGCACCCAGTGTCATCATACCACTCTATACAACATGAAAAAAACATTTCCTTCCTCTTTTCTCAACACTCTTGTCATCTTGCAGTTTCGGTTAATGACGAATGCACACAAAGCTGGTTCTCGGTAAAGCAGGTAATTTGCAACAGTGGGGTTTTTTTATGCCCTGCCCAAGCCGAAGTTACGTAAAACTGTTCTAAAGAGGACCTCTCATACCAGCCTTCTAGCATGAGTAGCTGACTTGTCATTAGCTGTACGACATGTGTCATATTCACCTGCTGTCATATTCACCTGCTCAGAACTGCTCAGAACTGTCCATTAAAAGAAACTACCACAGAAACAGACAAAACAAAACAGACTCTTAAGAAAACAGGGAAAATTAGACGAGAGGGGGAGGCTGGCGGCTGAGGGGGAGAAGCCTTTCATGAAAGGTGTTGAGCGGTAGCACTTCCTGTCAACAGCTGTCTACTGGCTCATTACCTGAGAGCCCCCTCCACCTTGCACCCCCCTCCTAGCCTTCCTTTCCCCCTGCTGCCTGCCCTCGAGGCTGGGCTCAGAGGAGGAGCTCTCCCCCTCTCCCCTTCCTGTCCTGTCCCTGTAAGGCCCCGCATTGAAGAGCGAGCTTGTGATAAAACTGGGCTGCCAGCCAGGAGATGGCCCAGAGGAGCAGCAGCGAGAGGCAGAACAACACGCACACACACCCGCCTCGCACACACACACACACACACACACACACACACACATACGCACGCACGCATGCATACCCATGCTGGACAAGAGCAGAGAAATGGGAATCATTGGCCTCCAGGAATTTACACACCCGTGTCATAAGCAGCACAAGCGCACGAACACACATGCGCACACACACACACACACACACACACACACACACACACACACTCACACACACACACACACACAAGCACACTAGCTTGGGGGTGTGCTACCTGCCATATCCACTATGTCCAGTGAGAGGCCTATCCATGCCATTCAGCCAGAGACGTTGGGTGGTGGCCTGAGGGTTTCCTGCGCAACGCTGGAATTACCCTGCAAGCCAGATGCTACTCCCAACAACAAGCTTTCTTCTTCACAACACCTCATAAAACCCTTTAGATTGGATTTGCTCTGATGGACCCACGCCAGCATTTGGTCATGAGATGCCGTCCTCCCTCCTCTCTCTCTACACAACACTTCCAAACTCAACAACCCCAGAGCTTCAAACGCTCCAATTCTCCCCTGAACAACACGGGTGCCAAAAACAGACCTTCAAAGGGGCCTTCAAAGGGGCAAAAACTGTCAAGATGGAGGCTCGCCACTTCAATTAGTCAATCTTACGCGATGAGTGTAAAAGATCTGTCCTTCAAGTGAGTCCTTCATGGTCGCTAATGAGGTTTTAGATGAGGTTGGCAGATCACAAGCCCGCCGCGAGGAGCGGTGGATACAGACGTGACAGCTCCCCAGGCAGCAAGGAGCCAATCGGACAGAAACAATATGGCGTCCGCCTCTGCCAAGAGCCACCAGCCGGCTCTTCATCTGTGCACGGGGAGAGACTTCGAGCGGGCCTGCGTGCTCCCGTGACCAGAGCCGATCTGCACGGTGGCAGAGGGAAAGTGGCGCCATGGAGGGGGCCCGTGTTGTGTGTTTGGGCGGGATGAGGCTGTCCAGCAACCCAAGCTGAAGGGAACAGGCTGGTCGGACGCTCCTCTGCGATTCCCCTCAGGGCTGTCCGTTGCCCTCAATGAACTTCCTTTCGCCATCTGTCTCATGGAGCTCACCTGTCCCCCCTTCCCCAGTCCACTAGCACCCCCTGCGTCTGCTCGTCATCTGCCCAACGGCGCCGTGGGCCGGCCGGTCCGTTCTGGAGGAGAAGGTGAAGGGGTCCGCGTGATTTCGGTGGTTATTGCTTCCTTCTCACTACAATAGAAACTTCAAAAGGAGAAGTATAGGCAGGTTTGGCTGCAGAGGAGAAAGAAGTGGTTTAAGGATATGTGAGACTGAGAGAGAGTGAGGAAAAGAGAGTGAACCTCTCCTGGTATCACTTATCTTTTCCTCTCCTCCTTCTACTGCGGGCCAAATGCCTCAGAGCAGACAACATATCCATAACAAATGGAATAGTGAGAGAATTGTCCTCACTGAGGAATCATGGTCTCTCTCTCTCTCTCTCTCTCTCTCTCTCTCCCTCTCTCTCTCTCTCTCTCTCATGCTCGTCTTTCTGTGAGGATCCTGTCCTCACACAGGGCCTGGGCTGTATCTCATTAGGAGCTGAAAGCCGCTCCTCATAACACAGCACCACCTTAAAGGGGTGGAATCCAACTACCCCGGAGCTCCCAAACCACAAGTATGACCAGAGCAAAGCCTTTTTTTGCCCAAGACAACAAGCCCCTTAGAAACGCATGCTTTTCAGACAGACTGACCCAGAATGCTGAGGCAAGGGGAAAAAACAAGCTTTTAATTCAGCTCAAGTTTCTTTTGGTGCGCTCGAACAGATTGTACCAGTCGACAAGACCATGAGGGGAAAAGCGCGAGCAGAAAAGAGGAGGAAAAATGGAGCCAGCTAGACTGTGGCTTCCTGTTGTCTGTGAGACTTGCGGTTAAGTGGTATCTCAGGGGTTCGGTGTGTAAAATAGTGAAGCTTTCGTTTTCACGCTTGTCAGTTTGGCATCTACTGGGGTATGTACAGGATGGATGAGAAGACTAAGGGTGAGAAAACCTCCATCCACAAGCGGAGGGGAAACACAGAAAGACGTGTATTTGAAGCGTGGGTGGTAGTTTTCTAGTCTTTCTTCCTTTCTCTCTCACTGCCTTTTTTTTCCGGCTTGGCACAACTTTTAAAAACATGATTGCCCAACTGTTGAATGGCGTGAGGCTTGCTGATCCTTCAAAGAAAATGGAAGTCAGACAATGAGTCCTCCAGTTGGCAGATATCCTGCTGATCTCTCCAGGGGGCTCACACTGAGTGACCCAGCTTGGGCACCATCCACCTCAAGTCACCTTCAGATCTGCTCGCAAAACCTGTGTGCACAAACCAAGTTTACCACAATAGCATTCTTATTTTGAGCCAACACAGCTTTTGTAAATGGAGCGTATATTATGGGAGCCGAGGCCCGGCGACTCTCAGACAGCCTTTGTAGCAGTTCCCAGATCAGCCTGCTCTGATCTCGCACAGGATGACAGTAGAGTGCAGAGGGTTTGAATCGGCAGCAGAGCATACTCTACCAGTGCTATTCCAGACAGCTGTCATTTGTATTCTCTCATCAACAGACACCGAAAACTGACAAAGGCCATTGTGGACAAGCCATTAGCAGGGTTGTTTATAGACCACACACATATAGCAATAGTAATCTTGTAACTACACATGTAGTCCTCAAATCAAATTCTCACAATAAAGAGATGTTACAGGCTAACACATCTTAACCTGCAGTAGAAAGTTGTGAAATGAAAGCTCAATTTATATATGAATGTAGAACATTGTCCTGTTACCAGATTTGAAAGCACTTAAACGTGGCTACTTTGCTTTTGGTCTAAAACAAATGTACCCAGCACTTCCTGATGCTTCAGGAAACTCATATCAGTAACTCACGTTCTAACTGACTGCTGAAGGGGGCTGCGTAAACATGGGCCATTCATGGACAAATGGGAGAAAAAGTGTGTGCGTAAGTATGTGTGTGTGTGTGTGTGTGTGTGTGTGTGTGTGTGTGTGTGTGTGTGTGTGCATGTGTGTGCAAGTGTGTTTGTTGGGGGGCTCGTGTAAGATTTCAGCTCAGCGTTACTCATAACACTGAGACCTAGCAACGCTGGGGCCCTGCCGTCAGTCAATAACACTCTGGTAACAGAACCGCAGCCCACCCCCCCTCCCCCCTCCCCAAACTCACCCCACCACACCCGCCTGCCCCCCCCCCTCCACTGCACTCACACGTGTGCTCAGACTGACCATTCCCATGTACAGTGTGCCATATTTAACCTGCTGAATAACAACATAGCGCCTGGCTGTGGAAC
>NW_027468881.1:34614053-34759053 GCF_046254945.1 Alosa pseudoharengus | reverse complement strand
TGTGCGTGTGCGTGTGCGTGTGCGTGTGCGTGTGCGTGTGCGTGCGTGCGTGCGTGCATGCGTGCGTGTATGTGTGTGTTTGTGTGTGTGTTTGTGTGTGTGTGTGTGTGTGTGCGCGTGTGCGTGTGCGTGTGCGTGTGCGTGTGTGTGTGTGTTTGTGTGTGCTGTGGCTTTGTGCAAAGGAGCCAGAAAGGGAGAGAGAGATGTCAAAGCTGAGGAGCTGAGAAATGAAAGAGGAAAATCATGAGGGAAAAAATGGGTGAAGGGAGGGAAGGGAAAATAAAAGAGTGGTTAGGAAAAAGTCAGGGCAGGAAAACGCAGAGAGAGAGAGAGAGAGGTAGAGAGAGACAGAGTCATAGTGCGAGTGAGAGAAAGAAAGAAAGAAAGAGGGGGGCTCTTGTTTCTACACTTTTGAAAGGCTTCCAGGCGTTTGCAGTGATTCCAGGCTATGCCATATGATTTAAATCACCAGAACTCCACAATAAAGGGCCCTTG
Organism: Alosa pseudoharengus; assembly: GCF_046254945.1. NCBI lineage: Eukaryota > Metazoa > Chordata > Actinopteri > Clupeiformes > Clupeidae > Alosa > Alosa pseudoharengus. The sequence continues at coordinate 34,758,558 of NW_027468881.1, read as the reverse complement.
TGTTCCCCCTGCCAGCCCGGCCCTGCAGCCTCCCTCCTCGCCTCCCTCTCGCCTCCCTCTCGCCTCCTCGCCTCCCTCTCGCCTCCCTCTCGCCTCCTCGCCTCCCTCTCGCCTCCTCGCCTCCCTTTCGCCTCCCTCTCACCTCCCTCTCGCCTCCCTTTCGCCTCCCTCTCACCTCCCTCTCGCCTCCCTCTCGCCTCCTCGCCTCCCTTTCGCCTCCTCGCCTCTCGCCTCTCGCCTCCCTCTCGCCTCCTCGCCTCCCTCTCGCCTCCCTCTCGCCTCCTCGCCTCCCTCTCACCTCCCTCTCGCCTCCTCGCCCCTCGCCTCTCGCCTCTCGCCTCCCTCTCGCCTCCCTCTCGCCTCCTCGCCTCCCTTTCGCCTCCTCGCCTCCCTCTCGCCTCCTCGCCTCCCTCTCGCCTCCCTCTCGCCTCCTCGCCTCCTCGCCTCCCTCTCGCCTCCCTCTCGCCTCCTCGCCTCCCTTTCGCCTCCTCGCCTCCCTCTCACCTCCCTCTCGCCTCCTCGCCTCTCGCCTCTCGCCTCCCTCTCGCCTCCTCGCCTCCCTCTCGCCTCCTCGCCTCCCTCTCACCTCCCTCTCGCCTCCTCACCTCCCTCTCACCTCCCTCTCACCTCTCGCCTCCTCGCCTCCCTTTCGCCTCCTCGCCTCCCTCTCACCTCCCTCTCGCCTCCTCGCCTCTCGCCTCCCTCTCGCCTCCCTCTCGCCTCCTCGCCTCCCTCTCACCTCCCTCTCGCCTCCCTCTCGCCTCTCGCCTCCTCGCCTCCTCGCCTCCTCGCCTCCCTCTCGCCTCCTCGCCTCCCTCTCGCCTCCCTCTCGCCTCCTCGCCTCCCTCTCGCCTCCTCGCCTCCCTCTCACCTCCCTCTCGCCTCCTCACCTCCCTCTCACCTCCCTCTCACCTCTCGCCTCCTCGCCTCCCTTTCGCCTCCTCGCCTCCCTCTCGCCTCCTCGCCTCTCGCCTCCCTCTCGCCTCCCTCTCGCCTCCTCGCCTCCCTCTCACCTCCCTCTCGCCTCCCTCTCGCCTCCTCGCCTCCCTCTCGCCTCCTCGCCTCCCTCTCGCCTCCCTCTCGCCTCCTCGCCTCCCTCTCACCTCCCTCTCGCCTCCTCGCCTCTCGCCTCCCTCTCGCCTCCTCGCCTCCCTCTCGCCTCCTCGCCTCCCTCTCACCTCCCTCTCGCCTCCTCACCTCCCTCTCACCTCCCGCCTCCTCGCCTCCCTCTCACCTCCCTCTCGCCTCCTCACCTCCCTCTCACCTCCCTCTCATCTCTCGCCTCCTCGCCTCCCTCTCGCCTCTCGCCTCCTCGCCTCTCGCCTCCTCGCCTCCCTCTCGCCTCCCTCTCGCCTCCTCGCCTCCCTCTCGCCTCCCTCTCACCTCTCGCCTCCTCACCTCCCCTCGCCTCCCTCTCGCCTCCCTCTCACCTCCCTCTCGCCTCCTCACCTCCCTCTCGCCTCCTCGCCTGCCTCTCACCTCCCTCTCGCCTCCTCGCCTCCCTCTCACCTCCCTCTCGCCTCCTCACCTCCCTCTCACCTCCCTCTCACCTCTCGCCTCCTCACCTCCCTCTCGCCTCCTCGCCTCCCTCTCACCTCCCTCTCGCCTCCCTCTCGCCTCCTCGCCTCCCTCTCGCCTCCTCGCCTCCCTCTCACCTCCCTCTCGCCTCCTCACCTCCCTCTCGCCTCCCTCTCGCCTCCCTCTCGCCTCCTCACCTCTCTACCGCCCTCCCACTGGGACCTGAGGCCTAGACACGGGTTCGAGAGCAGAGGGTACACACAGCCAGAGAGAGAGAGAGAGAGAGAGAGAGAGAAGGGAGGAGTGAGAGAAAAGGGCAGAAAGAGAGGTGAAAGCTCCTTTCCTGTCATTCATTTCATGCTTGTTGACACACACATACACACACACAAACTTATTAATTCAATCAAGTGTTGCCATCCCTGTCAGTCAGGGGAATCTCTGTGAATTAGAGCTCTCCCTCCTCTGGTCTCTTTCACCCTCTCTCTCTCTCTCTCACACACACACACACACACACACACACACACACACACACACACACACACACACACACACACACACACAGAGAGAAAGAGAGAGAGAGAGAGAGAGAGCTTTCTGGAGCCAGCACGGAGGAGAGAAGGAGCTCTCTATCTGGCCCCAGCTCTGTGGCGTCCCATTCGATCCCTCACTCCCCTGAGTGATTTTATGAGTGGGTGGTGTCAGTGGCTTGTTTTTTAAAACGCCCCCCCCCCCCCCTTCTCAAAAACAACTAGAGCCAAAGAATTTCAGTGCTTGTTGGAACTGCTGTGGCTTATGAATTTGAGGGGAGGAGGACAGAGGAGGGGGGGATGGGGGGGGGAACTAGGGGGAAAATCTTGGTAATGAGTTCGACATAAACAAAGACAAAAAAAGGAAAAGAGGAGAGATCTAAGAGCTGAACTGCTGAACTGCAGAGAGGAGGAGAGAGAGAGAGGAGGAGAGAGAAGAGAGAGAGGAGGAAAGAGAGGAGAGAGAGAGGAGGAGGAGGAGAGAGAGAGAGAGAAGAGTGCTCGGAGGAAAACAGTGATGGAGTCTGGGCACTGGGGGGCACTAAGGGTGGCGCTCGGCCCGGAGCAGGCAGGAAACTCCTGCCAAGATCCACACACTTCTCACACACATGAAAGCCAGCACTTATACACAAACACACACACACACACACTCACACACCACCACTTTTTTCAGTCCATATGGAGGCTCCAGTTGCATATTCAAACACACACTTCAAACACACACTCTCTTTCTCTCTCTCACACACACACACACACACACAGACACACACACACATAAATGCTACACATGGTCTTTTCATTACTCACTATTCTCTTGCTTTTCTGTCATGCTCTCGGTCCATTCACCATCATAAATACACTCATTTCCCCACACAGACAAGAAACCACAGCACAAGCACAGTTCTATATGCCATACGTACCCTTCCACACACATACACTCACACACACACACTCTCACACACACACACTCACATACTCACTGCCCCCTACTTGCTCTCTCTTTCCCTCCCTTTCTCTCTCTCTCTCTCTCTCTCTCTCTCTCTCTCTCTTTTCCCCCTCTCCACTGCGTCTCTTTCTGGCTCTTTCTCTCTCAGCAGAGCCAGTTAATTACACCCTCCTGCTGGAGGCAGCTTCAAACCGCCACTAATTTAGAGTTCCATTACAGTAAACTGTTCCACATGTGTCCAGCGCCCCGGCCCGCTCGGGTGGCCACGTCTCAGGAAGCCGAGGCCGAGAGGATAGGCACCCGCCCCCGCACTGCCACCACAGACTCCTGCCATCTCTCCCTACCTCCCTCCCTCCCCCTCTCCCTATCCCTCACCCTCTCTCCCTCTCCCTCCCTCTCCCTCTCTCTCCCTCTCCCTCCCTCCCTCCCTCACCCTCTCCCTCCCTCCTCGGCAGCCTCTTTTTCTTTCTCCTGTCCGGGTCTGTTATTCATCCGCTCTCTGCTTGGCTGGCCGGGCTGGCTGGCTGGCTGGCTGGCTGCGTGTCCCCTTAGCCCCCTAAACTCCTCCGCCATCCCAAACCACCTCGCCTGCCACTCGCATTCTTCTCCGCAGGCCCTGACCTCACCCTATGTCCCCCCCCTCAACCACCACTCCCCGGTCCACTCTGAAATCTATTTCTCATCCACATATACAGCTATTATCGTGACCCCATGAAGGCCATCTGCACGCCTGCGGTCAGCCAACTTTCTGACTCTCAGCTCTCTCATTCACACCCCCCTGCTTCCCTGAAATCACTCTAAAGATGGGTGCTGATGCTGGCAAGCAAACACACAGGCTAAGCTAATGTACCTTTAACGGGCGTTTCCTTGTGTAAACTAGATATTTTTATATTGTATGTGTTAACAGTGCAACATCAAACTCTTGCTTTGTATCTATTAATGTCCTTCAGACATCAGATTTTGGCCACATGTACACCTGCACCCATTTACTTCCTAATTTATGATTGTACAAACTTCCTATCGGGGAGTGCAGGCCACAGATGAAGAACAGCCTCACTGTCCAGTCTGATAAATGACGTTGCTCCAGAATCCCTGAGACGTGTGTAGTGGAGGCGTGCTGGCGGACACAAACATCCCTGCGTGACACCCAGCAGTGGCACCCCCAGTGACCAGAGCTCCCGCACCGAGCGTCCGCCATCACTCACCAACGGCACATCCATTCACATGCCAGAACTCTCCCGGAGAGCCAGGGATTCCATTTCCACGTACTATAAATACATCTGGTGGTGCTGTGGGGTTGCTTACTTTGGGTGGAGAGGGTGGGGGTGGGGGAGCTGGGGGGGGGGGGGGGCGGTAAAAAGAAAGAAAACAACTGACACAGATAAAGACAAAGAAATAAATCAAGAAATATCAAAGAAAGAAAAAGTCAGAAGAAAGGGGCGAGGGTTGAAAGGAGCTGAAAAGAAAAGGAGACCACAAAAATAGGACTAACAAGCACATCAGGAGAATGTTTTAAGAGGCCTATATTTTTGTCGACCCAACCACCCCCTGAACACAATAATATATTAATGAAAGGACCTGGCGCCAGTGCCATTTAATGAGTCACATCAGCCATGCAGCTCAGACTGGGCCCTGCTCCTGCTCCTGCTCCTGCTCCTGCTCCTGCTCCTGCCGCTGCTGCTGCTGCTGCTCTCAGGCGGCCGTGTGGGGCCTGCCTGGCTCCACTGGCAGCCTGGGCGGTTTGGGGCTACACACAGAGTGAGCTCATCACTGACTGACTACACACACTATACACACACACACACACACACACACACACACACACACAACACAAGCATGTAGCCTATATACATGGAAGAGCACATAAACCCACACACATATATACACAGAATCATGAGGCACTAGCTCACATACACACACATCTAAATCTTTATACATCCATAGTGCTTCTGCACTCTAACAAATGTACAGCAAATTTAAAAGAAGTGGCTCTTTACACACGTATTCACGCTCATATACACACAGAATCCCACTCGAGCCCGAACGTCTCTGGCACCTCCCTCAGACCCAGGGGGCACCCAGCCGACAGGCAGCAGCAGGGCCAGCTTTGGGTGGGATTACCGGCAGAGCTACAAGCTGGGACTTTCCCATTTGCTCCACTACACTCTCTGCCCGCCTCTGGTTTTTCCTCTAATGTGATAGAGAACAAACATTTTCAACACTTCATTACTAATGCATGCCGAGACTTATTAGCTAAACTGAGGTAAATGTGCTTGGCATGTGGTTGCTGGGCAAGTCTACCTACCTAGTATCATCAGTGTGTGTGATTGATGTAGCCTGGGGATTTGAGTGCTACAGAATGACGCACTCCCGAGTTCCTCAGCACTCCTGCGGTCTTCGCCACAGAGCCAGGGGGAGAAACGTGTTTGGAGTGAAGGATCTTTTTATAAAGTCTTTGAGTGGAAAAAAGAGGAACTGTTTCCCACAGGCCTTGTAGCCTCTCAAAAGCGGGGCTATCAAATTCTCCAAAACAATTGCTACTTAAATGTTGGTGAAACCTGACACAGCGATGGCGCCTGTGAGACAATACCGAGAATTCATGCATATCGCAACCATACCTGACATTACACAACCCATAGAATTTTGACTTGGTGGTTTTACTTTTCACTTTGAACATTCCGCAAATGCAACCACCGGACGTTTAACCTGCGTTGTCTTGAGAATCGACAGTGACTTCTGATCTGTTCCATTTGGTGGTAGGCCTAGGCTACGTTTCTTAATCCTGCTGTCATACTTGTCATAGTCATAGCTCTTCTTGGTTTTACCCACAGGTTTCAACCAGCCTGTAAAATGAAAAGGAAAAATGAAAGAAAAAGAAATATGAAAATAATGACTCATAAGTCTTTTTTCACATTTCCTTTGCTTCTTCTTTTTCTTCATTTTACCCCAGTAAATTAGCCTACAATGCCGATTTATTGTATCGATATAATTTCTGTTTTTTTTTTTGCCAGGGATTCTCGATTATCTTCAATTATAGTTGCTACATTTAATTAAGTTTTGTAGTGAATAAATGGCTTGCAATGAAAACGCTATCTAGGCTAACTGAGAAGACCCATCAACAAATGAAGTCCCCTATTTATGTCCACGCACACTTCTGAATGATCTGGGCAATGCAAAGTGACTCTTAAAGAAGGAAAGATACACTGTATGCTACACATGCTACACATGACATATCTCCGCCATATATCCGATAGGTGTGTCTTCTATACATTAGTGTAGCCTGAGCAGGATCTGGCCACACATCTGCTGTGAATATGGGGGGACACTAAGGCCTAGTCCACACGTACCAAACCGATTTTTTCCCTCCGTCTTCCCTGGAACCGTATCAAGAATATTTGCGTCCAAGCGGATCCATCTCAACACAACTCAACACGTTACTTCATACCCCAGGCCTATAGGTGGCACTGTTTCTTTACAGAAATTGACCAAAACTTGCGCTTTACAAACAGACAGAATAGGCTATGACGAAATGGCTAGTGCAAGGAAACCAGAATTGTTTGTGTGGACTGATGGTGAACTGTCAACTGTAAAACTAATAAACTTTATTTTACGGTTTGTGAAGGGTGCAGTCCCGTCCTTTATTTGGCTAACGCAGGTAGGCCTACTAATCACCTTTACTTTCTTTGGTTGTAGGATAGTCCGTGATTCACGGACATTAGTTTTGGCTATCACCGCAATTAGGCTACTAAACGCAAGGCTTACCCAAGTTCTAGGCTATTCTGTCGCCACATTTATAATATTGCTATAAAACCTTCGTTAGTAACAGTCAATACGTTTGCCTGCATCAAATCGCGCATTTGCATTCAGTGTGCTACCATCGGCTTAACGTGAGTTCTAAGCGTCTTTGTATGCTTATATCTGATTTCACTCGACTGTGAATGCATGTATATATGTTGTAAGACATGTAAAATAAATTAATGACACTGGCACTACGCACAAATTAATGTAGCCTAAACTTAAACCGCACTTTCCTAATTGACCTCTCCAGAATAAGTCCCGCCTCCGTAACTTCCGTATCCATCCAACTTCTGGGCGTGGATTGTCTATGGGAAATAACATGGCGTTTCGAAATATCATACCGGTAAAACATCTGTAGGTAGCGAAGTTGAAAAAAAGCTGGTGGGCAGATTGGCCTACACACTTCTGCCATATAGTTTCCACTGGATTTTTTGATTGTCGGTGCCGTTTAAGTAGTATACTATAGACCAGTGTTTCTCAAAGTGTGGTCCGGGGACCACTGGTGGTCCGCAAGCTATTCCAAGTGGTCCGTGAGCTTGGTACAATATAATATAGATTATATAACTTGGTACAATATAATATAGATGAGTTGTTTGCAATATTGAACCAACTTGTATGTAAATCCAAACAGTTCTGCAACACTGTCTAAAAGAGATGTCAGTTTAAATAATATGAATCCTCTGACACAATAAGCAAGGCGCACAGACAATAAGCAAGGTGGTTCAGTGAGTAGGCCTATTGTGTAGGCTAATATACTGTTGAAGTAGTTTTTTTTTAGCTAGGTGGTCCGTGTGTTTAGTTTTTATTGGTTAAGTGGTCCTTCGTCTGAAAAAGTTTGAGAAACACTGCTATAGACTATACTACTTAAACGGCACCGAAAATCAAAAAATCCAGTGGAAACTAGATGGCAGAAGTGTGTAGGCCAATCTGCCCAGCAGCTTTTTCTACTTTGTCACCTACAGAGTTTGACAGGTACGATCTTTCAAAACGCCATGTTATTTCCCATAGACAATCCACGCCCGGAAGTTGGATGGATACGGAAGTTAGGAGGCGGGATATATTCTGGAGAAGTCTATAACTTAAGTTCTCTCGCGTCACTGACAGTAGTTAGAATGCATAAAAAAACACCGGGAAAAACAGTGTTCAGTCCACCAAGTCATAAGCTATCGGCGCTGCGCAGCACCAGTTGTGATATTTATCTTACAGAGTGTAATCGTAGGTAATGTCATGTATGAAAACTAGTATTGTAGGCAATACTATAAGCAAAGATTGTTAAGGCGGAGCAAGATACTTCGTCGTAGTTCATGTCTATTGGCGCGAAATGGGAATCGAATCCTGTCTGCATAAAGAGGCGTGTCGATGACGTATTGATGAGCGTACGTTGCAAACCGCCAACAGCAGCGGCATAAATAACCGGCGCACACCTGATATAAAGTCGATTTTCTCCAGACTGGAATGCTCAAAAATGCTAAACATGTACCTGAAATGTTCACAAGGGTTTGAGGATCATGAAAACGTGCCCGAAATTCACATTCCTAACTCTATAAAACTAAGACCTTAGCATATGTGGTAAAATTCTGAGCTATGCCCATAGACTTCAATGGAGCAGTCGCTGCCTCTGCTCTGCATAAAGGGGGATTTTGACCCCCCCCCCCCCCCCGTGCGATCCGGGTTCCCGGAAGTGGCTCCTGATGAAGTATCTTGCTCCGCCTTAACAATCTTTGCTATAAGTGCAAGTCCAGGGCAGCTGAGGTGTGGCGATGACATCATCGATACGCAAGCAGGATGTGCGGTTTCGCTGTCTAAACTAATTCAAACGGGCTACGGTTTCAGATTTTTCCACTCTGGGACCAGGTTTCAGAAAAGTGCGGTTTCGGGCAGTGCGTTTACAGGATTTGTTTGGACGCTCGGCCAAGACGAAGCAAAACCTCTGCGTTTAACCTAAAAAGCGTCTCCGTGTGGACAGGCCCTAACTGTCCTCCATGGAGAGCTAGTAGACCTAGCCTAGCACCTTTCACTTATGGAAATTAGGCTGAGGCTGCTATTCACCCCTTGCAAGTGACGTCACGTTTTGTTCGCGCCACAGCAAAATAGCCTAGTGGACGGCAAGAACACGAATCAAATCAATGGGTTGTAATGGGACATATCGCACAGCTAGGAGATTATAGTGAGATTTAACCGTAGTAATGCCCTTCCACGACTGTTGGCTTATTGTTTGGAATACAACAACATCCCATGTTCTTGCATAGATATATTTTGGTTTGTTTTCTTTGTATTTCGGGAGCATTTCAACCACAATTGCATGCTTATCTCCTCAGTGTATGAAGCACAGCAGCGGTTGCTATAGCAACCATAGACTCTGAACAGGATGGCAGATAGCACTTAGGCAAAGTCTTTGGCAAGATCTGAATGTAAACAGATAATACCTTTCAAATATTTTTTTATTTCCTATTTCTTTCAATTCTTTAACTTAAGACATGTAAGAAGTAAGTTTATTCGCTGGGCAACGTACAAACTGACGAGTTACATTAGCCCTAGCAGCTAGCACTGCTACGATAAACGTTAGCTAGAATAGCTAGCTTCTAAGTGTGGCAGCTGAGTTATTTCATGTTCTGATATGACATTCTTAACGTTTTGACTATGTTTCAACTGATAAAAGCAAGACAAATAAAGTAACCAAATCGCTTTGCAATGTTTTAGTCCAGAAATACTTATGGGCAATACATTGAACTACAAAGATGTTATAGTAATGGTGTTCAGTTCATCATAATCATTATGACATAATGTAATTTGCCCTCCGTCTCCTATCTTTTTGCCGTCCAGCATGGAGCCGTCACGTGACTTGAGTCACGTGTCTGCAAGGGGTGAATAAGGTATCTTGGCCAGCACTGGTGCACATCTCAAGCACATTGTTATTTGCACATTTGCAACTACTGTTTTCAACGTTCAATGGAAGATATGTTATGAATGCTTCATTAAGGCGCTCATGGCCAAACATCAGATTAAAACATTTACTTAATGCAATCCAGTTTTGTATAGACAAACTCTAAAATGTCCCATCATGTATTTCTATGAAACTATGAAAAACACATGTCTTTTAGGCATTTTTTCCACCTAAATGTATCGTAATAACAATGGCTTGGTCCAGATGTTTTGCCAGAGAGGAGATTGGAATAAGACAATGATGAAATCATAACAGAATAACAAGCCAGATCCCTTCATAAAACTTGTGAGTGTGTGCATATGTGCATATGGGAGTCGTGCTCCGCGACGTTTGGCTCTATTTGCAGCCTTGGGGCAAATCTTAGTTCAAGTGGTCACAGTGAGGGTCAACACAGCCCATTGCCAGTAGGGGCCAGGCACAAAGGCCAGTCTCATTAACACACACTCTCCTTTCTCACTCCCTCAAGCTACATACTACCTCTTTTCTTCCTTTTCTTTTTTTATTTCTTGACCTCAGTCCTTTTTGCATTGGCTCCCTCTCATTTGATGCCTTAATTGTCGCCAGTGTTGACGTCTTTTCTCTCTTTCTCTAAGACTTCTCTTACTTTCCTTTCTTGAAAAAAACAACACATGCAGAGACTTTTGTCTGCCATCCAGCTAAATGTACTGTAATTGTGGATTTATGGTTTTGTGATCTGTTAGTGCCTTTCACAATAGCACTGAAATATGGTGCTGCTTGATGAAATGATGACATAAAGTAAACAACTCGGCTCATTGTCATTAGAGACGTACTTCTGAGGAATGTGTCATAAAGAGTCCTGTATTTATGGAGGACAATTACCAAATTGCGCATCTGAATTCCTCTGCCAACACAGGGTGAGACATTCCCCGATTAACCCATGACTGATGGGAACACCTCCACATCAATGTATTGCCTAAGCTATTCAGACCAGTTTGACACCAAAGCCCCACAACTGCAAACAGATACATTAATCATGCAGAACCCATCTCTCACCCTAACTATCAGCCAACTTTAACGACTGCCTTCCACGTTTCATTTGTCACTGGCGTGGGACGTTGTTTGTCGCTTGTGTACGGCCCTGTCCTCAGGGCAACCACTTTGCTCTAATAGAGTAGGAGGTTAAGGGCCTAACTGGCCGAGCTTTGTAAGACGGACTCTATATTTGGTTCCAAGGTAGGTGTGTGTTCTCTACTTGCACAGACATAACAAAGGAGGAGGAGGCGGCGGAGGAGGAGTGAAGGTGGAGAGCATGAGGGCGTGTTGGCCTGACTGTCGGTGTGGAGCGTGAAGGGCCATGAGGAGGGGACCCTGACTTGACACCTTTCCATGATGCTCAAGGAGGAACATGAGAGAGCCACCAGCCCTGACGGGAAAGCCTGGTTGGTGGAAGGCATGAGATCAGCAGGTGAATTGGAAAGAGGAAGAAGTTGAGAGAGATGTAGAGAAAGAGAGATAGAAAACGAGAGAGAGAGGGAGGGAGAGAGAGACGAATGAAGAGTCTGAGCAGGACTGGGAGTTTCACCCTCACAGTAGTTGAGCTCCAGTGAAGGACTGCCTCAAAGACAGAGGTCCATGGTCACTCAGGCATTTGGCTCATCCAGCAGAGTGATTAGTGTCAAAATAGGACCCATAAAAATAAATGATATTGAGAAGGGCCCATTTGTTTGGAGAGAGTTTGTTTTAAGGGAGAAGGCTGCACACAGCAGCATAACACTGTGAGAGGCCCGTGAGGCACAGGCTTAGCATTCACACTTACTGTTAGAGTAAACACTGGCGCGCAGCGCTAGAGACTCATTCATACTTGGGCATTTGTGACCACATGCATCCAGACCTACTGTATGTATAGTCAAAGACTCCTTCTCCTGTCTCTCTTTCTATCCATCACTCTCTCTCTCTCTCTCTCTCTCTCTCTCACGCTCCTGTGCCAGAACAAAAGTCTGTGTACACACTTCGTCAGGGCCACATATCCCAGCACACCTGCAAAAATATACAAGGGAAATAGTGATCTGATGGTTTCCTTCATAATTATAGAGTACAGACAGGGAGAAAGCCCCCCCCCCTTCCTTCACTTCCCCTCCAACCACCTGTCCAGCCCCTCCCTGGCATTTGTGCTCAATTGCCTCAAAATTCCTAAGAGAGACCGGGCTCAGCTCCTGGATTTATGCCTCAAAGAAAAGAACACCAGCATTGAGGGATCCCTTGTGAAAGAAGCGAGGGAGTGAAGGTCTGAGGATGGACAAAGGACAGGAGAAGTCATCTCTGTGGAGAGAAAGCTATGTTGTTCTCTTTACAGCCCACCAGTGACAGGCTAATCGCTCTGTATGACATATTGGGTTATAACACATTGACGCTTGTACATCAAACAAGGTCTGGTGGATGGATTAACTTTAGGTGCATTGGAGTACCAACCCTGTATACATGATCAGAAGTACCATTCTCACTTTATATTTCCAGTTGGAAAGGGTTAGGAAACATATGTTTCTCTGTGTTTTATGTGGTCCAGTTCAGCAATTAAGGTGTAGTTAAATTCGGGTGAAGCATTGAAACTGTTTTGTAAACAACATTTTTTAAAGCCTATAACAATATATCATTCCACAAAGTTACAATTCATTCTCATTTGACTATCAGTTGGATGCTGATAGGGTTTAATCAGTGCCTTTCAGTCTCAGTTTTTGATGTCAATTAAATACTTCGATAGAATCAGTTAGAATCAATAATTTGTAATTATGGCACAATCTAATTGGGCAGAGCAACCGGGTTTGTGAATGTGGATGGTCGGTTTTTATCTCTCTCTGTAAGCCTCTTTTTAATTTCTTCAGTCAGTGCATGGGCTATCTTAAAAGATAATGACAGACACACTCCGAATTTACAAGAATTCTGTTCAAAGAATATCAGTTTTTCTCATACGAGTCAAAACCACAAAATCTTGAATGAATGAATGCAATATTGATATCTTCCTGATCTGATGTGATGATCCTAGTTAAGAGTGTTCGATACGTGGTTCGATACGTCACCTTCTGGTGAGAATCAGATCCAGCAGGATGTTGTAGTGGTCCTAATGTGGACATGTCCTACTTCCTGGCCTGTTATTTGTATTATTTATATTTGCTTGCTCAATTCACCCCCTCTGGCACCTCTTCAGTCCCAAAAATGCCAGTGGATGTGTTAACTGCAGCATTCCACCAGCTTTATAAAACTAAATGTGGAATTGATCCGTGGGGAAAGTCACAGCAATGCGTCTGAGCTCAACCATCTCACTGCATGTTTATGTATTCATACAGATGGCAGAGCTTGCTGATGGCACTGGTAATAGTCCAGGATCAATGAAACTAAGATATGTCATTATAGTCCCCTTGATTAATCATGTCTAAATTAAATGCATTTTTTCATGTCACAATAGCAAGCTTGCATACTCACATACTTACACCCATTTTTTTAAGCCCTGTATCTACTAAACACAGAAAACCTGGCAGAGGTGGTGTGCTCTCGGAATTCAGACTGCCTTGGTGAGGAAGCGTGAAAACAAAACTACCAGCGTGTGAATATAAATGTCCTCTTTGCCTTCATGTCGGATATCCAATGGAAAACACACCCCATTTTCTGTCATTACAGTGAATATGAACAGCTGAAGTGCCATCACCTTGGTGATATCAAAACTGGTGAGTATTCCTGGTGACTGCACTTGGATCACATCAGTGAAACCGCACACAGCCACACCTGTGCTAACCCTTCACCTCAATACACTGACCTCCAGAGTTGTACATCCAAATTTCACTGTGTTTGGGAGTGGAATACTACCTTTGGAAATCCCATTTTGTTACACATGGCTAATGCTCTGTGCCTGCACAACAGCACCTAGCAGCAACAAGTGGAACCAGTTAGCCCAGACTGTTGATGTTTATGTATAAAAGGCTCACTGACACACAGCTTTTAGACAATGTGATTACACAACTGAGATTCTACAAAGACACACCTAAAGCTTATGGCACATGCTTGTCCACCTTTAGGTATACAGTATAAGACAGGGCACTCTCACATTCACCATTCTATATGTAAAAAAACATCTAGAAATCCCTTTCTTGTATAAGAACATAAATGATCAAAACACTATTTTCTATTTTCTCTAAGTAAAAGCAAAGACTGACACAGACATACCACCCACAAACACAGGATAGCCATATGTTCACACATGCATATCAACCACACACATGCTTAAGAGGAACTAAACACACGCTGAAAGCACTCATCAGGAAAGAAAAGTAAAAACACACTGTGATAGAATAATACTTTTACTTTCCTCTATATATCTCTCTCTCTTTCTCTCTCTCTCTCTGACTCTCTCCTCTCTGTCTCCGTTTCTATTTCAGTCTCTGACTTCAATTAAAAGTCAGCTGTATGTGGTAACTTTCCTTCACAACACGCAACAGCACTCTCTCTTTGTATCAGCTTTCCACTCGTCCACCTCAAGAAAAGAGAAGAAAAGAGACAGAGAGCAAGGAGGAAAAAAGATGAAAAGGACAGAACTAGTGGAGGCGCTGGTGAAGAACTGTTCTCTTTCAAAAGCCAAACTCACCCTCTCCAGCTCCTCTCTGCCAGATGGGGGGAAGACTTGCCCAAACAGTCAGACCGGAGGAAGGAGTAGAGGGGAGGTCTGTGTGCGTTCCTCCAAGCCTGCTCTCGCTACAGCGGCAAAGTAGCGAGCGATCTGTTTCCTCCTAACTTTCTTTCTCTCCTTCCCTCTTTCTCTTTCCCTCCCTCTTGCCACATGCACTCTCTCTCTCTCTCTCTCTCTCTCTCTCTCTCTTTTTCTCCTTCCCTCGCTCTGTCTCTCTCTCACACTAAGAAATAATTATGCTCTCTGATTCATAAACCCAGACGGTGTCACGTGACCCAACACTTCAAATATACAGCACATTTTTTCACAAGCCACAAAATGCCTGGAGGGAAGAAAAAGAGGCACAGAAAGCTTACGTTTCTGCTTTTAATTCTCTCTGCCTCTCTGCCTTTCTCCTTCTCTGCTTCCCCCATTTTCCCCCTCTTGTCTGCCTCACATTAAAATATCACATTTTCTGTCAATTGTGTGTGTGTGTGTGTGCGCGCGCGTGCACGTGCACGTGTGTGTGTGTGTGTGTGTGAGTGAGTGAGAGAGAGAAAGAGAGAGAGAGAGAACCACTGAGAAACTCATTACAATTGTGCATAAACAAACACCGTTTGATTAAATGCCTAGGGAAAGTTTCAAATTGTTCCTTTGGGTACATTTCCTCATTAAATATGTACTATATCCTGTGGATGAAAAAGAATGATGAGTATACATTTTAAAACCCAAAGGGTACAGCAGAGATCTCTGTTTTAACATGTTTACCCGTAGGTATGTATGTATGTGTTACAAAATCTATCAACTGCATTGTCAGGGACCAAATATTCAAAACCCTATAATATTGAAAGGGTGTTATTTATGTGCAACATCTTTTTTACCCATAAATCTTTGAGTAAACAACAGATAACGGCCAACAGAAAATCACCTGTGATGTGGTCAAAAGAAAGCAGGGTGTGTCCCGCCCTGGCAGCGTGAGTTGTACCCTCTCTCCATTTGTGTTTGTGGTTGACTGTTTTATCATTGATTTGTGATTTTGTGTTGTCAGTTGTGTTTTTTTGTTTTGTTTTGTGTGTGTGTGAGAGAGAGAGAGAGAGAGAGAGAGAGAGAGAGTGTGTGTGTGTGTGTGTGTGTGCGTGTGTGTGTGTGTGTGTGTGTGTGTGTTGTTGTGTTGTTGTTGTTGTTGTGTGTGTGTGTGTGTGTGTGTGTGTGTGTGTGTGTGTGCGTGTATGCTACTCTGTGGTTCTGGGTGTGTGCCTGTTACTGTTTCTGAGTTTGATGATGTGAAATTGGTTTGGTTAAGAACCACCCGAAACCTCAGAGCACCACACCTTAACAGGCTCTGAAACTGGCATCTAGCATTTCAGCAGAAGTAGCTGAGGGGAGAACAGTTATGGGCATGCACCATGTCTCCATCTCTGGAACCACATTATTTTCATTTTGATTAATATATAACAGTGGATTAGATGTTCATGATAACTGATCACTATTTTACAATTCCCTTGAAATTTTCACAAAGATCTCCATCACTATCCTAATCATAAAAAAAACAATGCAATCAGGAATTGCATTAAATATTAAGTCTTAAGGCCCATTCACATCAAGAAGATAACGATAACGATAGCTATAAATAAATATCGTTCTTGTTAATATGAATGACGACGTTCACACATAAACTATAACAAAAACGACATGAAGAACGATTTCGTTGGGGATCATTTTCAGAGCGATTTTCACAACGATAAAAAGCTAATAGCCAATCAGAACCCATTGAATTTTAACCGTCACATTCATTAACACAAGGAGAGACTTTTTTTTCTTGTTTATCGTGAAAGCTTTTATCGTTATGGTTATAGTTATCGTTATCGTTTTTGGTGTGAATAGGCCTTTAAAAATACAATTCTACCTGTCTTACTGTACATCAGTACATCATTTGCAAATGGAATATCTAACATTATTCAGAAATCACACCTTACAGTGGAGAAAGAATAATCACATGAAAATGTCATCAGGATTTGACCATGAAAGCTGAAGTTTTCTTTTTGGTCAAAAACTAGACATGAATGCAAAAATCTTGCACACACTAAAACAGCAAGGTTGGCACTAATAAACATGCTAGCATGCTAACTCATGTCTTTTGGCAATACATTTAGCAAAGTATTACTGTAAAGATTTTTACCGATTGTAGGTTGGGGATCCAGACCACAGAACAGCACTGTGTATAGCCTAAGCAGTTAATCACATTGGAAGGTGTTTTTACCTGTTTGTCTTATAACTACATACCATGGAAATTAATTTGCAGATGATTCCGGTACTAGATTCTTATGAATGAAAAAACATGGTCCATAAAATTACATATTGTTTCATACTGCCACTTTAAGGTCCAGGCCAGCAAAGATGTAACTGCCAGTACAAAACTAATAGCCATAGGTACTATCTTGTCAACAGGAATCGGTTTTCAGACCAACAATGTAGATATGGCAAGTTTATCTTTTCAAAGCCCAGTGTGCATGTGCAAAGTAAAACAGTGGTTTCTTATAGCAGAGCTGTTAAGATCTCAAATGCAGTGATACAAAAAGCACAAAAGAAACGTGAACTGTTTATGGTAAAAAACTGTACACACAACTAAAAATATGTTTGTCCAAATATGGAAAAGGTTATTGGTCTTTCAGATCTGATAGGACATAATGCCTTATCAAGCCACTTGTGTGTTGAGAAACATGGTTTGAAGTTATGCATGAAGACAAAGAGACTGTGTGTGGATGGGGATATGTGTGTGATAAGTGTGTCATGCCTGAGATTTGTTAGGGACACCAGCGGACAGAGGACTCCGGCCCAGCTCTGTTGCAGACTCAGTAGCACTCTAATGTAAGTGTGTGTGTGTGTGTGTGTGTGTGGTGTGTGTGTGTGTGTGTGCCAGTAGCAGCAGGAAGGTCAAAGGTTACTTGTGTTTGTGTTTCGGTGTCACTGGAGTGTGCTGAGGGCTGAGATTTATGAACTTTGTGTCGGCACAACTGCAGTGTGCTGGATAATGAAGATAGAGCAGAGTGCTATCTCCCTCTCTCTCTCTCCCTCTCTCTCCCACCCTCTCTCTCCCTCTTTCTCTTTCCCTCACTCTCTCTCTCTCTCCCTCTCTCTCTCTCTCCCTCTCTCTCTCTCTCTCTCTCTCTTCATTTTCCCCCTCTCTAACGTCATTACCAATGAATCATTAGATATCATTTTTCAGTGGCAGTGACATCAATGTTGCCTTAAAGGTCATATATGACATCTACCACCTCTCCTGTTTTCCTCCACCGGTGTCCTATGCAGAAGCGATAGCTTGATACTCATCTGGATCTTTCCGCTCGACTCAGTGGCTAAATTCTCATTGCATAAATTACTCATTTTAGTTTGAAAATTAGTACAAAGAACAGAAAGAAAAAACATCTTTCCTTTACAGTAGTTATATTTATTTGCTTCAGAGGAATTAAAAGCTGGACAGGATCTGAGTGGAAAAGGAAGAAAATGTGGAGAGAAGGAAGGGGGAGAAGGAGGGAGAGAGAGGGGGATAGAAGGGAGAGAGGGGCATAAGGAGGGAGAGAGAGGGGGATAGAAGGGAGAGAGGGGCAGAAGGAGGGAGAGATGTGGGGATAGAAGGGAGAGAGGGGCATAAGGAGGGAGAGAGAGGGGGATAGAAGGGAGAGAGGGGCATAAGGAGGGAGAGAGAGGGGGATAGAAGGGAGAGAGGGGCAGAAGGAGGGAGAGAGAGGGGGATAGAAGGGAGAGAGGGGCAGAAGGAGGGAGAGATGTGGGGATAGAAGGGAGAGAGGGGCAGAAGGAGGGAGAGAGAGGGGGGGTAAGAGGGGAGAGAGGGGCATAAGGAGGGAGAGAGGGGGGATAGAAGGGAGAGAGGGGCATAAGGAGGGAGAGAGGGGGGATAGAAGGGAGAGAGTGGCATAAGGAGGGAGAGAGAGGGGGATAGAAGGGAGAGAGGGGCAGAAGGAGGGAGAGAGAGGGGGGGTAAGAGGGGAGAGAGGGGCATAAGGAGGGAGAGAGGGGGGTAAGAGGGGAGAGAGGGGCAGAAGGAGGGAGAGAGAGGGGGATAGAAGGGAGAGAGGGGCAGAAGGAGGGAGAGAGAGGGGGGGTAAGAGGGGAGAGAGGGGCAGAAGGAGGGAGAGAGGGGGGATAGAAGGGAGAGAGGGGCAGAACGAGGGAGAGAGGGGGGGTAAGAGGGGAGAGAGGGGCATAAGGAGGGAGAGAGGGGGGATAGAAGGGAGAGAGGGGCAGAAGGAGGGAGAGAGAGGGGGGGTAAGAGGGGAGAGAAGAGCCAGTGGCCACGGCAGGTTTTAATCAGGAACAAGATGCCTGTAATGAGATCACTATTTCCCTGCCTTCAGATTGATGTCATGTGAAGTTTTGTGCCGCACTGAGACATGCGGAGGACGCAAGGCAGGCACACACGTGCACACACACACACACACACACACACACAGTACACAGAAAGAAACAAGCACACTGCTATGCAGAAGCCCTGCTTTTCCATGACAAATACACACACACACACACACACACACACTAACACACACACACACACACAGACTTTTTTACAAAGTGTCAGTTTTCAGTTACAGAGTGCAATGCACATCCTGAGCTATGAAGGGGCTCATTCATTCTGCTTGGCAAAATGTACACATTTTAATTCCAGCTGCCATGAAGTAAAAACATACACAGAGGAATACAACACAGAGGTAGAGTTGAGAGCGAAAGGCCCCAGTGTGGGTGCGTGCCGCTCTCGCCGAGCCACACAGCCGTCTGCAATCCAACAAAAAGCCCATTTGTAGTTTAGCATCTGTCTCTGCGCCTACTCCACCACATGTGTGCGCCTGCTTGCGCATACGCCCCTGTGTTTTCATGTGAATCAGAAAGAGAAAGAGAAAAGGAAAGAGAGGGAGAAAGAGAGAGAGAGAGAGAGAATCCATAGCCTGGAATGAGCCTGTCCACAGATTCATCAGAGTGCCAATATACTCTTGAAAATGAACACATTGCCTGTTCCAAAACATGTGTGTCCAATGAAAGGTGAATGGCTCTCCTGTCTATACTTTCCTCAAAAATCAGCCATGATGTCACCATGAACCCTCTCTGAACCCACCACTGTCAAAAAACATTTCGTTGGCGCTCCTTCACTCTCTTGCTCCCTCTCTCCTTCTCTCGCTCCTTCACTCTCTCGCTCCTTCTCTCTTTCCCCCGCCTCATTTTCTTTTCCACCTCTCCCTCGTACTCTCACCACGCAGCCTCCCTCTTCCCTGAATTCTTTCGGTGAAACCACATTCTTTTTCTTCTTTTCATTTGCTTCTTTTCTCCCTCTTGCCCCCACCTCTCTCTCTCTCTCTCTCTCTCTCTCTCTCTCTCTCTCTCTCTCTCTCTCTCTTTCGGACTCTCTCGCTCTCTCTCTGGCTTTCAGTCTAATTGAATCACCACAAGTACAGGCCACTGCCAAATGTGCCAGGATGTTCTGATTAAGATAGACTTTGTTTAAGCAGTGGCTTTTTCAAAATTGCTTGCAGTGCTGAGGATGGTAAGGGCAGGGGAGGGAGAAAAGAACAAACAAGTCAGGAAGAGCAAACAGCTAAAAGAAGGAGAAAAACTGGGGAAGGAATGAACGCTAGCCGAGAAGAGATGGCGGGTGCACAGAGAGAAAGCATCTAAATTCACATGTGGAAGTGATTCCATAATTACGGCAAATCTGTGAGCTCAAGAGAGGAAAAGTTCCCCTCTCCATGCCTTTTCTTTAGCAAGGAGAATGGCTCTTGTCTGAAAGAAGGGTAGGGTATTGTCACGAAATCCAATCAAACTCCATTGCGTACTCATCATAAACTGTATTTATGGAGCTTTGCCTCGTTTATGTTCTGGCAGTCAGTTTTACAAGAGTACAGTACAACAACTGTGCAGACCTATTGGAGAATATTGTGGGACATTTCCCTCAATTGTAGCCTCGCCAGTATGCAAGTCGTGACACATTTGTAGCCTCTCTGTGTTTTTGAACAACCATGACTGTATGACTCTTGTACTTAATTTCCTCTGTGATCTGGCAAACCTATCTAAACAAATCGAGAGGCCCAGCCTGGTATAAACTTGTTGAGATTGCTCATCACCTACAGCAAAACTGGCATCACTTCATATGAAGTGCTCTTTCAACAAAAGAGTATGTGAGAGTGTGCGTGTGTAAGTATGGAGGGTGCGAGACATGGGAGGGATGACAGACAGTGATGGCTGTCTTACTAGCCCCAGGCTTAAGGTGTTTTTTGCAGGTGTGTCTATTGGCAGCAACTTCTGTTCAGTTCCCAAACACTGTGCGCACTCTGTAATTATCAGCATGCTTTGCCATAACATGTTTGCCAAAGTTCGAGTCGCCCAAAGTTATAGACTCATAGCTGAACGAATCTTAAATTTAACACACCCAATTAACTCTGGCAACTGCCAAAACACTACGCCAGCATTTATGTAAGCAGTTTCATATGGAATGGCCACTAAAGACAACGTGTTCAAGCACAGGCTACATCTCAGCTCAACAACAACCAGAATGTCACAGTCAAGACGCCTGTAATATTTGCTTAAAAGGCGTCTATAATTTAATCTAAAACGTAATGGCAAAGTACGGTTTTGAACACTGTATTTTGCTGTGTATAATTTGAAAGTTGACGTTTAGACAAGACATCAATCATTTTTTGTTGTTTTAATTTACGTTTGGTTTAGCATTTGTCCTTTGGTATTGTCTACTTGCGTCATTACACATAAACATCATAGTTGAGTAACCAATGTTAACGAGGAAACGAGAGCTGGTTACAGAACAGCGCCAAATAAACGCTGTGAATGGAACTACCATAGTCTACGTTATTATGTGCTATGTCCACCAAAAGAGTGAAGCGCAAATCATCTATAAGTTAGAATGACCGAATTTTAGAACTCAACATCTGGGGTCACTTTCACAAGATGGTTTGGAGTGGCTACAGAAATTTATTTTTGACGCAATACTAACCTCTAGTGACGAACTAATGAACTGCTTTCAGATCCTTCTGTCACGAACTCGGCACATTCTCCAAAAACCATATTGTCTTCACATATTAAAACTTTGGTCTATAAAGACCCTGTCAATCATGACACATTCATAATCACACACATTCATGAACGTTACATAGGACACCTTCACTGTCACATCTACACAGTAACACACAAACATGTACACTTGCCCAATCACAGATTAGGACCACAGGAGGGGCAGCCATGGCCTAGGCTACTGGTTGGTGCTTCAGACTTGTAACCAGAGGGTTGCTGGTTCGAACCCCGACCAGTAGGCAAAGCTGAAGTGCCCTTGAGCAAGGCACCTAACCCTCACTGCTCCCCGAGCGCTGCTGTTGATGCAGGCAGCTCACTGCTGAGTGTGCTGAGTGTGTTTCACTAATTCATGGATTGAGACCAAATTTCCCTCTCGGGATCAAAAGAGTATATACTTATACTATATATACTTATACTTATTAGGGGAAGCCGTGGCCTACTGGTTAGCGCTTCGGAGGGTTGCCGGTTCGAACCCTGACCGCACGGCTGAAGTGCCCTTGAGCAAGGCACCTAACCCCTCACTGCTGTTATTGCAGGCAGCTCACTGCGCCGGGTTTAGTGTGTGCTTCACCTCATTGTTTCTTCACTGTGCTTCACCTCAGTGTGTTCACTGTGTGCTGAGTGTGTTTCACTAATTCACGGATTGGGATAAATGCAGAGACCAAATTTCCCTCACGGGATCAAAGATATACTTATATGAACTTTACCTTGTTCATAACCAGAGGATTCTTGACTTTACCAAAGAAGACTGAAATCTAATTACATTCATTCATTGTTTTCTCTGTTTATCGGACAGACTCTGGTTTAGCACTATTATCAAGTTATCAAGAATTATAAAGAATTATTAAGTAAATTCTGTAATATCTGTCACTGGATTCACTCATGGGTATCTTATTTTAAGGTTTGTGCAGTAGTGCTTAATTACATTAAGTAAACCCACAATAACAACAGCAGACCAATCAGATCATGTATCAAAAGATAGGATTGTATTACTGTAAGTGTCATCATCACAATCGGAATGTATCAGAAAAAATATAATAAAATAAATGAATATGAATATGCATATTCTGTGTGTTCAAGTAGACACTGGATCTAATTACAAAATGTAAAAACAAATTTTCAAAAAAATGAGTGTTAAAGGGAGGAAAAAAACTTTTGTCCTACTGTCCTACCACGCTCCTGTGGGGAATCAGTCCATGGGAAGATGTCCTATTCTCTTGAAGGAAACCTGTCAGTCCATTAAACGCAGATGAATACAGCGGGTGGACGACACTTTGTAATCCAAGTATTGAATTCAAGATGGAAAATACTTTCTCTTATTCCCGTGAAGAGGGACAACGGATTATAACAGCAACCTCACTGTTGGATTATTTGCCCAGTGTCAACTCGTTCAACTTCACCAGCAGTGAAGAAGAGGACAGCTCAATGCCCACTGCAGCCCAGGCGTCCCAGGAGGATTTTTTAGGAAACCCTCCCCATCACACCAGAGGAGGGAGAGACGTGGACAAGGACAAGGACGAGGCAGAGGAAGAGGGGACGTGAAGGGGCAGACAGGGGACCGGAGCAGTGATCAATATCTCTGGCAAAAATATATCAAAGAGGCCTATCGTCAGCTAAATAACACAGTTTTATCAACCCATGACCCACAATACAACAGAGTCTCTTATGATTATCATTCACATCACTGTTTACCATGTTGTTAGTCGCTTTGGCTAAAGATGAGTCAGCCAAATGTAATGTAATGCATCATACAAATACCATGGCATTTAGTGGGCATTATGGACATGACATGGAATTGCCCCTATTGTTAAAGACAATCAAGGATCCCTTCATACGTCAGTATAGAAAACCAACTGATAGGAATACCTTTATGCTAAATGTCACCATCTTAATTAGCTTAAAGAGAGTGTTCCATTTGGGCAGTTCCAACGGGTCAGGAGAATTTGTGACAAGAGGAGGTTTTTGAGACCAAATCTAAGGAAATGGTGACACGTATTTAAGAATGGGGCTATAGAAACATACACTCCAGGCTTACACTAGAGCCAAACACGTGGACAGATCTTCCCTGTTACAAAGAAAGACACCCAAACAAACAAAAGATAGAGTGTTTGTTGTCACTACATACAGTACAGAGGCACAACAAATTAAACAGATCATAAAGAGAAATTGGGGCATTATTGAAAGCGATGATGTGCTGAGCCAAGTCTTCCCTGAACCACCTCTAGTTAGCTTCAGAAGATGTCCCACTCAACAGGATAACCTGGTCCGCAGTAATCTCAAACCAGATAGCCAACAAACATGGTTAGGCTCTAAGCCCAGAGGTTCCTACAAATGTTACCATTGTAATCACTGTACAAATAGTGCAAACCAAAACATTTACAGATTTTGGGTCTCAAAAACAGCTTACCATTAACCGCTTCATTCATTTTAAAACATCCTTTTAGATAGATAGATAGATAGATAGATACTTTATTGATCCCCAGGGGAAATTCAAGGTCTCAGCAGCATACATACAACACAAACACATTCTCTAACAGCAGAAAGAGTAATTAAAGTATATAATATAAAAACACAACTAAGCAATATAATAAGGACAGTACAAGATAAAGAATATGCTAAATATCAAAGTCAAAAAAGTCAAAGTCAAAGTCAGCTTTATTGTCAATTTCTTCACATGTTCCAGGCATACAAAGAGATCGAAATTACGTTTCTCACTATCCCACGGTGGAGACAAGACATATTTTACCAATTTTAAGTCCACAGACAAACATAACATTCAAGTAAACAAAAAAGTAAGTAAATAAGTAAATAAGAGGGCACATATAATGAAAAAATAAGAGCAGCAAAATTTGGTTGAAATTGTGCATAGACAGTCAATAAAATATACTAAAATACAAATTATACTAACTGACACTTAATACAATATATAAAAATATACTAAAATACAATTTACAAAAATACAAATTATACTGACACTTAATCTAAATCAATTCTAAAAACAGTATCCACATAGTGGTGATTAATCAATCAGAGGCGCTTGCAATGGCAATGACTGAGGCAGGGACTGATCCTTTGATTTCCTGTACATAGTAAGGTATGGTAAGGTGCTCTGTGTGAATGAGTGACATGGTGGTAGTGCAATGGTGATAGTGGTCATGGTGATAGTGCAAATGAGTAAGACCAACAGTGCAACAATGCAGAAGTAAGTAAAGTAAAGTCTATATATCTATATATTGAACTATTAAGAAAAAGTATAAGTGTGGCCACAGTTCGGCTGTGGCATGGAGGGGGGGGTTATGCATATGTGCAAATGTGCTAATATAGCACGCAAACAGTGAGGCATAAAGACAGTGGTACAAGTGGCTAGTGGACAGTGCCAAACATGGAGGGGGTGAAGAGGCAGACAGACTATGCCGAGAAGTCTATCTCTCCTCTACCCTTAAGTGAGGCATTGAACAGTTTTTTTGTCACTTATAGACTTGAATGTCCTACATGCAAAGTCTTTTACATAGGAAGAACAAAAAGACGCTTGCAGGACAGACTGGCAGAACACAAATATGCCATTCGAACAGGCAACATCAACTACCCCATGGCAAGACAGTATCTGAAACACCACAACAGGGACCCATCCACATTACAGGCCTGTGGTATAGACCACATTCCACTTAACATGAGAAAGGGCAATAGACAACGATAAACAATTAAAGGAATTATCCGGAGTAAAATGCACTTTAGATCAATTTACGGATGATTGGGAGCAGGGTAGGAATTTCACGGAGGCCACGACGGCCATGGCCGTCGTAGCCCCTTGCGTTGGCCGTGAAGCCTCTTTGAAAATCATAGGTTTACAGGCCACGGTGGCCTTGGTGCCCCCTTCTTTCAATATTCTGCTTTGTGTCCTACTAATAGCGATTTTTATTTAGCCTGTGGCCTGTTGGAGTGTTTTAGGGCCGTATTATCGTAGTCTAAAACACATGGTCACTGGCGAAAAGCTTGTTTTTTGATAGTCAGCGGCTTGAAGGAATCTGCTTGCACACGAGACCGTATGGAACAGTTATTCCACTAAACCAAGCTTTGCTAAAACCTAGCAGAGTATAGCCTACACGCATTTGTCTATTATTTAAACTCATTGGCAAAGTGAAACTACTTCAACGTGGTGTCCGTCAACGACAAAACAGTTATGCACAGTTAATTACTTTCACTATTGACTGACAATGGGTTACCATCGAAAACATAGCCTGTAAAAAGCAACACTTACCCCCAAAATGTTCGAATGACTGAATAAAAAACATTTATCCTGCAAAGGAGTTGCTGCTTACATCTCGTGACAGTGTGTCTTCAGCTGTGCTTCATATTTGCCTCTCTCCTCTCGTCTATAATCACTTTTATCTGTCATTACCAATTTGCAAATGATGGTGAATAACTACTCATTGTGAGATGTATTTCTTAATATCTTTATTCTAATTATGTTTCCCATTGTAATTGTGTAATTTTTTAATGTTTTGCATGACTGTTTGCTTGTGCAGGTTTGTGGATGAGAGAAGTAAGGTGCTTTGTGCACCCGGCCATATCGCTGTTGATAATGCGCTCTTAAAACTAGATAAACAAAAATAAATCACGCTGAAAGGCCTATATGATTTTAACTGTCTCACTAAATTGCATTATCCACACTCAATTCTCACTGGTATCTGCTAGACAACAAGTACCAAAACATGATTAGTTCATAGATTTCACATGTAAAATTCATTTTATACAACCCCACCCCCATCTTGCCTGTTCATAATTCTGAGAAATTCTTGAATTGTGTGCATGTGTGCGTGTACACGTTTATGTTTATGTGTGTGTGTGTGTGTGTGTGTGTGTGTGTGTGTGTGTGTGTGCTTGTGTGTTTGCCTGCGTATGTGTGTTTGTGCATGTGCATGCATGCGTACATATGTCTACTATGTGAGTATGTGTCATACGTATGATTACTGTGAATGTATGTGTGTGCGTGTGTATCTGTTTATGCACATGTGTGCATATGGAATGGGTTAACATGACCCCTGGAGGCAAACATACGAAAAAAAATGGTCATCCTAGGCCCTACGGTTCTCAAGATATTCACAGAAAACTGTGTCTGCCCTACCCTCCTTTCGGGGGGTCCAGTACAGCGGGGGGGCTACAGATCAAAACGAAAAACGATGGTTCCATGCTATCCATGTGGGGTTACATGCCCACCAAGTTTCGTGTACCCCAGTCTTTCAGTGTCCCGGGAATCCTTGTTGGTGTACGGTCACTAAATGTACACATAAATTATTTTATTGTAAGGCCCCCCATGAACGAAAGTTCACAAAACTTGGCATGCATTCGGAGGGTGTCATAATGATCCTACACTTTTAATTTCGTGCAGTTTTGACCATGTCAGCCAGAGATATTGTGATGAAAACACCTCATTTTTTGCTTTTTAATTTTTAACTAGGTGGCGCTATACATGAAATAAGTGGTAATGGGATGGGTTGACATGCCCCCTTAAGACCAACATACATAAAAAAGGTGGACCTCCTAGGCCCTACGGTTCTCGAGATATTCACAGAAAACTGTCTCCGGCCACCTACAGGCCAGTTGGTGTATAGTAACATAAATTAATTTATTGTGTGGCCCCCCATGAACGGAATTCCACGAAACTTGGCGTGCATTCAGAGGGTGTCATAATGATCCTACACTTCCAATTTCGTGCAGTTTTGACTATGCTAGGTCACAGATACCTGCGATTACAACACCTAATTTTTACTTTTTTGTGTTTAACTAGGTGGCGCTATACATGAAATGGCAGTTTCGTCTACCCCGGTCTTTCAGTGTCCCGGGAATCCTTGACGGAAATTCGGACATGCGAAAAAAAAAAAGAAAAAAAAAATCTGACTAAACCTATATGACCGCCGCTTCGCTGCGCGGCGGTCATAATAACATATGTATACAACTCGCCATGGATTTCTGACCAGGTTTCTCTTGGTCAGTGGCGTAATGCGTTTTAGGTAGTGTATGATAGCGATTTTTAGATAATGCGCCAGACCCCTCCTTAGGTCGTTATTTGCCACACCCCTTGGCGCCTAGCTCAATAAAAGAGATGTGCAAGATGAGAATAAACGTGCAAAATAAGAATAAAGCTGGGATAATAATCTGCTTTCCACCAGGTTTTGCGTCACGAAAATAGGGCTCTTAAACTACATAAAGAATTGAAAATAAATTGACCGGCCCATCTCAGGTGTATAGCTCTCCTGGTTATCTGTTTCCCTTTATCTCACAACAAATGTTGTTATTGCCTAAAAGGGCATTTCATTTCCCCAACCAGGTCTCTGTAGCAGGTTATGATGGTCATTCATCTCAATGGCTGTACAAGTGCATATGGCCAAAGAGGCAAGAGGAAAATAACCACTAATGACTTTAGCTGGATGACTAAAATAACCAGTAAGGAAATAGGAAGGACAGTAGAAATCACTGCACTGTGATGATCTTTTGATCTCATGATGAAACCGGCAGAAAATCTCCTGCAATAATGCAGGTGTGTCAGACAGCTGCTTTGCAGGAAAGGCACATTGGAATGATGGCTCTAAATGACTCGCTATGCCCAGCTCTGTCTTGTTAAGAATTTCATGACAAATTTAGAGTAAATGAATAAGATGAATGATTTTAGCATGAGTTGCATAGTACAGCATCATTTCTCAATCAACGTGGGATTTCCACATCTTTGCACCGGTATGCTGCATGCCTGTGCAAAGATGTGGAATTCCCACGTTGATTGTATTGTGCAAGGTGAAGTTTGGTATTTTTGAGCAGCAATTATATATAACCTCAATTTCAAAAAAGTTGGGACGTTGCAAATAAAAACAGAATGTGATAATCTGCCAATCTCGTAAGCCCATAGCTGCAAAAAGAACAAAAACAACATATCATATGTTGGAATTTCATGGAAAATATAAGCACCTTTTGAACATGTTGCCAGCAACAGTTGGGACAGGGGCAACAAAAAGCTGGAAAAGTTGTGTAATGATAAAGACAACAGGAGGAACATTTCACGAGTCTCTCAGAAGTAAAGATGTGGAGGTAATTATCAATCTGTGTAAACCTGTGTGGCAAATAATGAAATAATATATAAGAATAATGCTTCTTAACATGAAATTGCGAAGAATTTGGGGATTTCATCATCTACAGTACATAATTCATTAAAATATTCAGAGAATCAAGAAAAATCTTTGAAGACAAAGGACAGGGCTGCCAAACAGTATGGCTGTGGTCTTTTGGACCTCAGACGGCACTGCATTAAAACCAGACCTTTTTCTGTAAAGGAAATCGTTGTATGGGCTCATGAAAACTTCTGAAAACCATTGTCTATGAGCACAGTTTGATGCTCCAAATGCTAGTGTAATCTCTACCATGCAAAGAAGAAGTTGTATTCAGACGAGATACAGAAATGCGGTTGTTATATCTGGGCCCAAGCTGAGGTAAGTGGAAAATGGTCCTGATCTATGAAAATGTGTCATTCTTTTTGGAAATCATGGACTTGGTATCCTCTGAACAGCTGAAATTCTATATTGTTCAAAAATGAGACAACATTCTTGTTAACATTAACATTCTCAAAACTCTAGCAACTGGTCTCCTCAGTTCTTAAACATTTACAGAATGTTGTTAAATGAAGAGGTGAAGCAACACAGTGCTTGTCCCAACATTTTTTAATGTATTGCTGGCATCAAATTAGACATTTCTCTTCTTCAACAGTTAATATGTTTGATATGATTTATTGATATGGTTGATTGATTGATGTTTGATATGATTGATCAATTAAGATCAATAAAGTATCTATCTATCTATCTATCTATCTATCTATCTATCTATCTATGTTGTCTTTGAACTATTCTCAACTAAATATTGGGTTAGCATGATTTGTAAATCCTAACATTTTGTTTTTATTCACATTTTACACATCGTCCCAACTTTTTTGGAATTGGGGGTTGTAGCCTATGCACATATACAATTGTATATTTTATCATTTTAAAACATTTAAATTAAAGTAGTTCAATAAAAATAACAGTTTAAGTAAAATAGACCAGCAAGAGCCGATCCCAACTGGGATATAGCCAGGTGTAGCCTGGTATATACATGCAGTAACAAGGGAAGCTTTGTGTTTTTTACATATTTTGAATCAAATGATGCCATGTTGCAAGTTTTGTAAATTCCTGTCATCAATTAAAAATTTCCCATAGGGCAATTTTACAGTGTTAATAAATGTTCGAATTCGAACATTTATTCAATGTTCGAATAAATGGACCTTTATTAGCTCAGACCTACTGTATATGTGATCATGTTATTGTTTAATTTAAGTATCACTTTATGTAATCACAGATATTTCTCCTACAATTCTTTAGGAGAAACTACAGTATTTGACAGAATGTAGATGATTTTTTGTAAAATTCCGTAGTTGGGGAAAAAACATCTCCTTGCTCCCACTCTCCACAACAGATTTTGACAGTGTTCTTGTCAGAGGCTTACAATAACGTTACAATAAGGTTACAATACAGTAAACATACTTTAGTGTGAATTTACTGTAAATATACATCTGTCTGAATCTGAGGGCTGCAGCAGCCTGTAGTCATATGTCATATCATGATACACCTAAAATGCAAATTATATAAATTACAATGATTCTTTTAAAGCAGAACTAGTTTTGGTGTAAAGCTAGTGAGCTAGCTGCCAAAAAGACAGGTAAAACCTTGCAAATACCACCCAGAGCCTTAGCCTTATTGGCACTGCCTGAAGCTTTCTATCATGTGTCCTTTGGCAATATAGTCAGCAATGAGCTGTGAGAGGTTTTCTTTTTGCGGTATATGTTCCAGCCTGGGATGCAGAACTGCATAGTGTATGTCCCGGATGGCTGTTAGGAATGAAACAACAATTCTATCTGTCCTTTACATGACCATATACCATCATTATGAATTCAAATAGTTGCCTGATAAAAGCTATCAAAGAGTGTTGCTTTAAATAGCGTTGCTTAAAAAAGTGGACTTTTCTGGTTTTGTGCAGGGGGTAAAAATAGCAATATTCTGCAATCCAGTAATCTTCAGGACTCATTATCAGATTAACAGAAAAACAAATGACAAGTTTTAGAATAGCAACTGCTCTGCCTCTAACCAGAAAGCACGGCAGAGGGTGGTGAAATCTGCCCAACGCATCACCCGTTCCTCACTCCCCTCCATCGAGGCCATCCAGGGCAAGCGATGCTTGCGTAAGGCGCACAGCATCATCAAAGTTTGTTCTCACCCCAATCACAGACTGTTTACCCCACTTCCCTCCGAGAAACGTTACAGGTCTCTCCGCACCCGGACCAGCAGAGGTTCAGAGGAAGCTTCCTGCAGCTGTCACCCTACTGAACACTAACCCTGCACCTCGGTGACAACCAGCCAGCTAAAGAGGGGGCACTACCCTATCCCACCCTTAGCATTCTACTTATATTTACAAAATGTACAAACTGTAACTATTGTAACACACTGTAACCATATACATACCAATATTTTACTGCTCTTATAATGTTAATGGTATCATACTGTAGACTATACTCCTTAGTCAACTGTACATATCTGTCTATACTGCACATACTGTATACTTATTTTTACTATATGTTACTGTTTTACTGCACATACCTGTACTGTACTATCTATATTGTCCATACTGCATATCCATATTTATTCTGCTCTTATAATATTACTGTTAATACACTGCACATATCCCTGCTGTAAACTATGCCACTTGCTTAACTGTACAACAGTCTACACTGCACTATATCTTATACTGTTTACACTGCACTACCTGTCTACACTGTTCACATTGCACTTTTCTGCTTTTTTTGCACTTCTGGTTAGATGCTAACTGCATTTCGTTCGTTGTCTCTGTACTTGTACTCTGCACAATAATAAAGTTGAATCTAATCTAATCTAAACAGAAGTGAGTATGACTATGCCCATTGGTGGAATTTGAGTTTATTAGACTTATTGGAAGAATTGAACTAAAAATATTTTCTCAGTAAGATCACTGCATATGTCATAAGTGCTATAACAGACCAATTTTACCTTTGTGATTATTAAGGTCATTTCTAATAACTGATTTACAAGTGGTGTTCCACCCTGTTGCTGTTCAACACAACAGAATTCAACCACAGAGGGGCAGCGTTTCATTCTTTATAAGAAATATATTCAATCAAGTGGAAATTTGCTTTGAAAGGTTAGCATAGGGTTAAATCTGACTGACTGCTATTTTGGTATGAGTGGATGTTGGCGAACACAGCGAATGCCCAATTTCAATTATCACTTATACAATGTAATCATCCACCTACAGTAGGCCAATCATTTCAAAATATTAATGTGCTTTTTGTAAGCTATATAACAACGATAAAAATAGTAATAATAAATAGTCCACTAAATTTTCACATATATGTTTCCTTCTGCTATTTTAAGACGTTTACGCACAGGTGCGTGGGGCACAGAGATAAGGTGGGATATGACCGCCACACATGTTTATACCTCGGAAGACAGCACTTGAACTTTTAAAACTCAGCGGTTGTACGAGACAGTCACGGTGAGCTCCGCCCATGATACATGTGCTTCGCCGCCCCCCTTGCCTCCTCCTTCCTTATCGCACGCCGTATTTTGCATAAAATGTGTGTCAGTAGGGCAGCGCTCTCCCTGGCACATGCAGAGTGCACATGCAGTAGGGCTTTACTGCACACGTCCCACGGTCGAATAAGCGCGTCTAGCTCACCGTGGCATTAGACACCGGCCAATGAAAATGCACGAGAGAATGAGGGAGGGAGACAAGCAGAGGAGTTCAAGGGATAGCCTACCTAAAGTGAATGCGTTAACCGGCTGTCATAGAGATAACAGAAGTTGAAGGGGTATTCAAGTCAGTCACTTCCTAATAGTGGTCAGGGTGAGTGTGTGTTTTTGCTCAGTTCAGTCTCCGAGGACCTTGGATGCCAAAGCACCGAACGGTCGTTCTTCATATGCAGTAGACTACATCTACTACATCACCTCAACGCGAATCCTCCAGAATTTCATAGTTGACAAAGAGCAGACGCGGCACAGGTGGCTTCACCTGAGACACGACTTTGAACTCACAGTTTCTGCTATTCACGGAGACGTTTTTCTATATCAGCGATCTGCCGCGCCTAACTCATGCCCTGTGCACAAAGCTGTTTCAGACTTTTTTTTGGAAGGCGTTTCATGCACATCTATTTAATGACATTCTCACCTGTTTCAAGTAAACTTCATTGCATGCCATTTGCGACAAATAGACTGCTCTTTTGAAATCAGCAACCGTATAAAGAACTTTATATCCGAGGCACAAGATGGATAACAGTCCTGGTAAGTTTAACTGCTATTAATGGTGTTGTTATTGAAATCATTGTTCACCTTTAAAAGCCTAACTTTGTTGTTGTTGTTACTGATTAATAGTCATCTTGTCATGTTGAGCATGAATGCATTCTTGACAGTTTGTCTTCACTAGAGAGGTTTTTGGTTTGTGTCTATTTCATTATTGCTATATAGGCTGGCATAAGGTATGTGGTCTGTATCAGTAGCTTAAGACTGCTGAATTCACAACCCACTGGAGAATGTCATGTACAAAATCAGCATTTCAGAACTCAGGACAGAGTTTGTGTTTGTGTCGTAACCTAGTGACAATGACAAAGTAAGTTATAGGCTAGATATCCAAAATGTTGACGCATCACAGGGTGCAGCCTATATGAATCATGAGCA
The DNA here is from genome assembly GCF_046254945.1 of Alosa pseudoharengus. Lineage (NCBI taxonomy): Eukaryota > Metazoa > Chordata > Actinopteri > Clupeiformes > Clupeidae > Alosa > Alosa pseudoharengus. The sequence continues at coordinate 34,725,338 of NW_027468881.1, read as the reverse complement.
ATCATGAGCTGTCAAATCCTTGATTCCAGTCTGAATGGTAGGCTAGGCTACTGCTCCCGGACGGCATAGACTGCACGCTTGGATTATCTACTTCCTGTCTCTACATGAAAACAAACTCACGTGTTGCACAGACCAGTCTCACAGACCAGCAAACATTGCCTATACACTTGCACGCTCTGAGGTAGAGCCTGTTCAAAACAAGAAATTATTTTGATAAACGATACTAGGATGCTGATTATATATATATATATATATATATATATATATATATATATATATATATATATATATATTAGTTTAATAGCCTATTCCATTTCAATCAGCCATTCCAGCCAGTACAATATGTGAAGGTGTTGGCGCGTTAACTTTCAGCCATTGGAAACTTGATTTGAAACTGTTCATATTAACTTTCTCTTTTCCTGGGAGGCTGACAAAGTCACAACAGCCATGTAGGTTAATGTAGCTTACTTCAGGCAAGCTGTTCAGGTCGCAAGTACGACATTCAAGCTGCTTAGGCTACGTGATAGTGTTTCCCATGGGAGGCAATCCAAGGCTGCTGACGCGTTGTGCACCTAGGGCGCTCCTGGGTTAATTGACTAGTGGTTCATTTACAAGAGCTGCAGTCACGTTCCTCCGCAGGTGATTGGAATATTGTCCCATGTTGAACTGGGCGCATCTTTTACACTCAGATGAACTGACCAAAACTCTGAACCGGACATGTGATTCCAGTGCGTTTGCTACAGTGATGCCAGTGCGTTTGCAACCCAACAGACCACCGAAACAAATTTCGGAGTAAAATAAACAATAGGCCTATTATAATATAAGTATAATCAATTATGATGATGGCTTAGCAAGCATTCATACATAGGCTGTTATCACGTAGGCTACACATAAGCACAACTGTTTTGACAAACGGTCCTGGAGCTGACCTGCCTAAACAAGATATTATTTGTGGTGTAAGATATTGGAAAAGTCTGTCATAGGTTAAGGATTTTCTACTTTAGATAAAGTTTCTCTTATCAAAAAGTAAAAGATAGCGTTGACCCACAATCACAATGTAGGCTAACCAACTCTGGAGGCAGAGTTAACCTTTTAACCTTTTCATCCATTTATAATTCCCAATTCATTACAGCATGTAGGTTAGAATACCACGTATTTTCTGTGGAGAAGGACATGCAGAATAGAGACAGAAGATTATGTTTACACATGATTATACAACGTATAAATATAAGGGGCTATGGGGAAATGCCTAATGAGTAGGGTACCAATGGGAAACCAATTCAACCTCCACCCCATTTATCTCTGCCTATATCTAACATCCTGCACTGTTCAATTGCCCTGTTTAACAACAGCAGCAGTTTTTCTGGGGTATGCCTAAGGACCACAGATGCTGGTGAGATCGCAGACTAATGTCTTCGCACAGACGCAGATTCGCCCTCACGTGCATGCACTTGTTCTGCCGCGTGCGGCGCGTGATATCCCGGCCCTCCCCCATTGGTTCTTTCACACACTTGTGTTTCATGCCGCCCGCGGTGATGTGAACGTAGGAGGTTGGTCAGTGGGTCAGCGATTTCATGTATTAAAAGTAGCTCCAGCTCACGTTTCCCCGGCTCATGCAGTTTGTTTTGATTTGAAAGCAGATGATCACGTTTGCATCATCTAGCCGGCACAGACTAGGCTACATTCAACAATATTCGCTTATGATCTATCCAGTATAGTATATTATAAAGACGCATATTTTCATGAATTTATGGACGTTGTATTTTCGAACAGCCATATTCTCTTCGACATATAGTGGTCATAATTTCTTATTGAAATGTGATGCCAGTAGAATATATTATCAACTTAATGAACTGGGCAATTATAGAAAAATCCAAAAGTTCTGGACAGCATGACACTGCATAATTTGGTTTAGTGACCTGAACAAGCATAACAGGGAGAACACATTGTCCAGATTTGAAAGTTAAAGTGATATTTGGGGATAATTATGACAGTTTTACTGCTGTGCTCTTGTATTTTAATGTTTGTTTGTTTTGTCTTCACACTCATTTCCACTCATTGTGCCAAGTCTGACTGGGGCAGCAGTTCATGATATGAATGGACAAACTGTGAGTTCCAGACACTCACAGGTTGCTATCAATCCTCCCTATATTTTGCACTGTGATGTGACTGGGCAAAAAGCAGCAACCTTGAGACATGGGTTAAGTCTGAGTGAGGCTTGGGAAGCATGCACTAGCGCAAGGGCAGGGTAGTGGAGGGGAAGGGGGAGAGGGGATTACTGCACCCGTGCAGTCCTCACGTTCCTCTGCCTGCCTCTACTCTGAGTCAGATTACCGGGCTGCATGGGTAGACTAAGCTGCTGAGATCTGCTGATTCCTCAATTAACACTAGTTGTTTTCACTGGCTCCAGTGCAGCTGGGCACTGGCTTGAGCATAGACATCCTGTTAGCCTAGTAGAGGTTGCACAAGGCATTCACTCAAGCATGTCTTCTCAGTAGGAATAGTCACATGCTCACTACTTATACCACCTGGCCACATCCAACTTGTAGTCAAAAATCACCAGTTTCACAGAATACAGTTATTTATTGAGAGCTGAAGGCCCCATTAAATGTTATTCATTTATAGGTAAATGGCCTCTACTACATGCCCTGTGTAAGTGGCAAGTCCAATAAAAATAGTGTTTGTAAACGAGGCGGCTTCCTCTCTACTATCATTCATTGACTAACGTTCCATGGTCACTCTTTTTTTTACTGCATTGCTATTGTCGTAGAATCTCTTGAAAGTACAGTATCTCACATGGACTTCCGCAGGTGCACGAGGCAGTGTGTGTGGTTGTGTATTTAGTCGAGGTCATAGGTTCTGGCAAGGCGGGCTATTAGTATCAGAGTCAGATATGCCCCTGTTGTAAAGTTGAGCTCTTCAGTGTGTCAATAATAAATCCTCCCACGTGCTGGCTGAAGGATTAGACGAACACTTCAGCTAAACAAATGCCATGTGCAGCACGTGGAAAGCCTGGAGAGGAGGGGTGGAACAGTCACCTGAATGTTTTAAAATATGTTGTTGTTTCAAATAAAAGCAATGCAGTATGCCATATAATGGCTGTTAACAACTGCATGCACGCATTTCCCCATTATATAGCCTACAGAAGAGCACGTGACTTGTTGTCAAAATATTACTCCTACAATAAGGAAATTGTTTTCATATTGTAAAATTCTTCTTAGGTATTTTTATATGTATATGGCCTGAAGGGCTCTGAATGAATAAGCTAACTGTTTTAAAAAACAATTATAGGCAATTAAGTGTAATATATTAAATATGAAAATTATTAATGTGGGGAAGGAGGAACGTTGTCATCTGTGTCTCTTGGATTTGGAGTCTTTGGATTTATCCAATTTGCCAGGGTTTGTTCCAAAAGTCAAAGTAGTGAAGCACATTCCCCCAAAACGTGACTCTAGTCTCTTTCAGTCCTGGCACTGTAACTGTATTCAATAATACAGCATCCTTGGGCGTGCCGCTGGTATTATGGCAGTAATCACAACTCTGACTTGTGATTGTTGTAGAAGATGTATACAACACGAGACTGCGGATTTTCGTAAGGCGGAAACCGTGTCAGGAGTGCATGTGAAGCAGTGGTCAGGTGTCATGTTGTTCGCTGGCGCTGGGCAGTATGCCATGGGAGCTGAGCTATTATTGGAGCGAGGGAGGCAGCAGACCTCGCAGACACGTGAGGCCGTGTCTCAGCCCATCCACAACGCATGAGCAGAGCAGCGACACGAAGAAGAAGATGCGGCATCGGCGTACCCAAACAAACAAACAAACAAAAAAAAAACTGCGGGAGACCTTAACAAGCAGCCGGTTGTTTTAAGGCAACATGTGAATACCGAAACCTGGCTTTTCACCAAATAATAAATAAAAAAAAAAGAATGCGAAACATGCCTGCAGTTGGTTGGCGTGAGCACACGCGCGCTCTGTTGCTGTGCTTCCAACATTATTTTTAGCGACTGCGCAGTAGACTGCGAGTCGTTTCGACTCAACGAGCATGAGGCAATGAAGCTGAAAGTATTTGCTCTCCTGCCGGTCAGAGGTTGTGCAATATTATATCACTTAAACATTCTTAAGACCTCAATGACCCACCAGTGCCAACTATGTTTTGTCTACCTCTTTACACAGTCTATTAATAATTTTACACAATACATTCTAAGACTGTAGCTGCTCCAAGGAACTGATGACCAGGAGACACAAAATCATTAAATGCTTGTTAAGTTGGACATAAAACACAACTTCCATGCTTCTGTAATGCTTAAGGCGACAGTCCATACTGAAGTCTTGACTTATGCCATCTCGGAAGTGGTCTTTGTTACTGTGAATTCAGTCTTTGTAGGCTTTGCTATTGATTTTGCATTTTGGAGATGGTGATTTAGTGGTGTTCTCCGTTTTGTGTGTGCAGGGAGTGTGATCCTTTACGCCGGCTCCTCTGGCAGCTCCAGCCCCAGCCCTGGCAGCCCTTCCAGTGGATACCAGACCCAATCTCCCTCATCCCACTCCCAGCCCTCATCCCCAGACGAGGTCACCTTCACCGAGATTGGGGCCTTGAAGCAGCGGGGTTTGAATGGGGGCCCTCCACTCTCTCCCAAGCTGGTCTTCCAGTTCCCAGAGATCTACAACAATGCCCCCAGCTCGGCTCCTGCTCAGAACACCTACTCCCACCCAATTGCTAGCAAGAGGTCATGCACCTTCACTGGGACTTTCACGAGTAAGTGCCTCATGTTGTCTCCTCTCCATCTCTGTCATAATCCTAATCTCATGTTTTACCTACACTGCAAAAAATCCTAGAATTCAAAATCTAAGTGAGATAAATAAGCATAAATCAAGTGAATATGTACTTATTTTTTGCTTATAACAAGACATTTTTGCACTTGATTTGAGTTTTTTTGCCTTGCACTGAAGTGAGTGAAAATCGTCTTGTTCTATTGGCAAATCTTGCTAGATAATTATGCTTATTTTAAGTAGTATTTCCACAAAACAAGAAACTTGCAAGATTTGTCAACAGAACAAGAAGATTTTCACTTATAACAAGGTCAAAACAGTGCAAAAAAAGTGCAAAAATGTCTTGTTATACGCAAATATTCGAAAAATAAGTATATATTCCCCTGATTTAAGCTTATTTATCTGACTTAGATTTTAAATTCTAGGATTGTTTGCAGTGTAATGTTGTAACAAGCATGAGTCATACCACTAATAATACTGCTTTCTGCATTCTGTGATTCACTTGCCATCATTTTTGCCCTGTCGTGATCTGTTTTCTGTGTGTATCCATTCTTTCTGTATGGTTGACTGATGGCAGTGTTCTCTAATGGTGCATTTCTTTCTGGGTTTGTGCAGAGACCGGAGGAATGGTGCTGCTCTGTAAAGTGTGTGGTGACATTGCCTCAGGGTTCCACTATGGCGTGCACGCTTGTGAGGGCTGCAAGGTAAGACAGGCAGGCAGATGGACTGACACTGTTAGAGAGACTGCAAGAGCCACACAGTTTTCTTTCATTGTGGTTTCATGCATCTCATTATCCTTCACTATCTGTCATCAGATCTTATTATGGCTGTGCCAATGTTTCTCATCTTACACACTCTCTCTCTCTCTCTCTCTCTCTCTCTCTCTCTCTCTCTCTCTCTCTCTCTCTCCTCTGCAGGGTTTTTTCCGTCGCAGCATTCAGCAGAACATCAACTACAAGATGTGTGTGAAGAACGAGAAGTGCCTGATTATGCGCATGAACCGTAACCGGTGTCAGCACTGCCGCTTCAAGAAATGCCTTGGTGTGGGCATGTCTCGAGATGGTGAGAGTTCTGGGTGGGAGGATGTTAATATGTCGCTGCTCTAGTAACCAGCACTAGCCGCCAGTAGCTATCATCAGAGAGAGGGGGGAGGGGTGCAGCATTCAGCTGGCTTTCTCTACTTTTCCTCTCAAACCCACTTTCAGTACTCAGTTGTTAGCACAGTTTAGCAAGTTCTTTTGGCTAATTTGGGCACATCGCTTGTCTTTCTTTTGCCCTCTGCAGTCTCTTCTTCTCTTTGCTCTCTTTCTCTCTCTCCCTCTGCCTCTCCCACCTTGCATCAGCTGTTTTGTCCTCCCTCTCTCTCTGATCCCCAAGCTCTCTTTCCATCCTGCCTTTTCTGAGACAATGATGTATGAGGGTAGGAGGTGGGCAGTCCCTGAAGCTATCTGTCTTCTGGAAAACTGCAGCAAACACAGGGATTATTTTGGGAAACTGGAGCATCTAGCAGCTTGATTACCCCAAATGCCCTCATAGCATCTCAAGCAATTAATACCAACAATTAAGCAAGAGATGCAGAAATATTAAAACATCCACCCAGTTTCCTTGCCTCGTGTTGCCCCCTCCGTGCATCATCTTTTCAATTGTGACACCACACAAAAGTGCAACAAATTATCCCCTTTTGCTAATGAATGTAGCAAAAAATTAGATGACCCAAAAAGCAACACAAAAAATGACCCAAAAAAGCAACACAAAACAAAACCAAATGACACCAGTATACTTTGCACATTGTGACCTACTTTGTGTGGTTTGGTTCCCCCTCCTGTTCTCGTCAGTATGGCTTGCACTTCACCCAGCATCAGCTGTGCATCACATTTTGTCTGCATTAAAGCGGTGTGCCCTTGGAAACAGAGGTGGGCGAGACACTTCACATAGCATTGGTGCAGATACAGTGATGGCAATGAATGTGCATTCGGGGGACGAGGAGGGGCGAACCAGATCTGCAGATAAGGGAGGCATGCATTTATTTCACCCGTCTGAAACATAGAAAACAATGTCAAGAAGCCACAGCCTAGAAACCCCTTTTTCTCTTACACTCATTGCAAAAACAGGAAGCCCTCATGCAACTGCCAGCAACCCACAAGAAAGACGCCCTGATTTGAGTTTGAGATTTGAGTTTTTTGATGCAGATGTGAGTGACAGTTGACATGATGGCACAGTTTCACTTCCACGGGCAGCATTCTAGTGAAGTCGAGGAGCAGCTTCCTCTTGTTTCCGCTGATGCCCCCAAAACAGTAACCCTGCTAGCAATGGGCACAATGGAGCCTGATCCTCTGTTGTTACAGTTGTTGTTACAGTGTGTATTGTGGAACAGGGCCAATCTAAATGTTGCAAACATTTGAAGGGGAAAACACAAAGTATAAATAATGAAAATGTAGACATTTGGGCTGTAGTAAATAAGCAGTTAGTTGTTCCCACTTGCAAAATTCAGGATCTCTATCTCCGAGTACACACACACACACACACACACATACAGAGCGAGAAGTCACCCTACACGTGCACCTGTCTACTCCAACTCTCAGTGCCTTTCTCTTTCTGTCGATGTCCCATTTGCCTGCTTCAGTGTCCAACTTGGCGCTTCACCCTTGACTGCCTGACCCGCTGCATTCAGTCCCTGCTTCTGAAAGGCCCATTACTCTTAATTCCCCATCCCAGTGTTCAAAGCTGACCCACTGCCCTACTTACTAGACAGGAGATGGTGCAGTAGGAGGAGAGAGAGGAGGAGAAAGGCCAATGGATGGTGGGGGATGCAGCATATGGAAGAGAGAGGGTTGCTATTTTTATCCAGGCCAGCTGACAGATAGATTCTTAAGGGGGGGGGGGGTATGGTGTCCACCACTAGACTTGCGCAATCCAGTTAAGAACACAGACATGCATGCAATGGACCTGATAATAAGCATCCTTATGTGCTCAGTGGTTGTGCATCCTCAGGGCCTTCAGTTCATAAGAGAGGCATATGGGAGTTAAACACATTATGCAGTACTCTATTGATCTGTAATTCCTAGCATATAACGTTGAAATAACATTTATGTATTTATTTGGCTTTGTATTTGAGATACAGTATCTAAAACTAGAAATGTCTAAATGTGGTCATTGTTTTTTCCACAGCGGTGCGTTTTGGACGTATCCCAAAGAGAGAGAAACAGAGGCTGCTGGACGAGATGCAGAGCTACATGAACAGCCTGAACGAGTCGGCCTCCATGGACGTGGAGCCCTCCACAGCGCAGGAGGCGCCACTTAGCCCTGCAGAGAGCCAGTCCAAGGAGGCTATCGGCGCCATCTCCCGCGCCTACCAGGACATCTTTGTGAGCACTCAGGACCGGTTGAACAAGCGCGTGGAGCTGGGCAGCACCAACAGCACCCCAGCCTACTTCCAGAACAACCCAGCACCTCAGAACAACCCAGCACCTCAGGACGCCAACCGCCATGGCCATGCCAACTCAGCTCCCGCATTCCATTCCACGGCCTCAGTAGGGTACGTCGTCCCGGCTGCCCGCTGTCCTGTCGCTCCCAGTGACAAGAACTGCCCCTTCTCCTCCTCCATGGACAACAGTTGCTACAGCTACTCAACTCCATCCAATCAGAATCGCTGCCCGTCCAATGTGGAGCCACACAAACAAGCCAGTGCAACCAATCCTCACCATTATAACCACTCCTCGGCACAGCCCCAAGGGCAGGGGAACACTTGTCCCTGGAAGTTAGCCACAGGCTCTAAAGTGTTGGTGAGTATTTCAAAGAGTATTTTGTTTGGTATTCATTGCCCTTTGGCTTATCCCTGACCCCTACCACGTGCCATCTCCTAACCTTTCTACTGTTTCTTCCCCAGGCCTGTCCCCTGAACGCATGCCCCGTGTCTGCTCCAGGCACTTCTAGTCAAGAGGTTTGGGAGTCCTTCTCACAGTGCTTCACTCCAGCTGTGCGTGAGGTGGTGGAATTTGCCAAGGGGATCCCTGGCTTCAAGGACCTCTGTCAGCACGACCAGGTCATGCTACTCAAGTCAGGCACCTTCCAGGTGAGGCACACTTGCACATCTTATACACTTTCATGTGTATTTGTCCCCATTTACTTATTAATGTGGATGGGGATTGTTTCTCCTTCAGATCACACCTCACACTCTTTTTCCTTCCTTGTAGGTGCTCATGGTGAGGTTCTGCTCCCTGTTCAACCCAAAGGACAGGACAGTGACTTTCCTGAATGGGAAGACGTACCCTCTGGCCACTGTGCGGGCACTTGGCATGGGCTCCCTTCTTGACGCCATGTTTGAGTTCAGCGAGAAGCTGGGAGCTCTGGGCCTGGAGGCTGATGAGATGGCTCTCTTCATGGCTGTGGTGCTGGTCTCAGCAGGTGAGAAATGAAAGAACAAAAACTGAGAGCTTCAGTCAGCAAGTTCTGCTTAGAATTAAACCAATGCTCAGGAAGTTTAGTAGACGAAAGGGTTCAAATGCACTTTATAAAGACTTATAGGGCAATTCCACAGAAAATGGACTTTTTGTCCATAACGCCAGTGAAATGCCTTGGCATTTGTATGATGTAAATGATAACATTCATTTTTTGTGCATTTTTTTCATGTACATTCTTCAGCCAAAAATAGCGAATGCTCAAATTTCATGTAATCATTCACATCGTACCATACTATCACATTTTACTGGCGTTATGGATGTTACAAAAAACGTAATTTTCCATGGAATTGCCCTATGACTTTATGAAGTCTAAACATCTCCACTTATATACATGTACAGTACATATGAATAACACCTCTTCTTTTTTGCTGCTGTTCCTTTTGGCAGACCGCTCAGGCATCCAGGATATCAGCTCTCTGGAGCAGCTTCAGGAGGGTCTCATTCGTGCGCTGCGGTCCCTGGTGACTCGGCGTCGCCCTGACGACAGCGCCGTCTTCCCCAAGCTGCTGCTGCGCCTGCCCGACCTGCGCACCCTCAACAACCTGCACTCCGACAAGCTGCTGGCCTTTCGCATTGACCCATGAGTCCACTCAGAGGGGCTGAGGACAAGGTGCCTGGGCAGCTCAGCACTTCTCCAGGGGCAGGACTTCCCTGGTGTGAAGGGAGAACGCTGTTTTCCTTGAAGATAGGGTGGCAAGAATGATTGTGCTCCCCTAAGCACATGTCTGAGAAGCACGGAGAAATCGGTCAACAAGAAGGAGGACAGGAAAAACAGCGACTGCATTGCTGTCCCAGCTGGTTTGAGACATGTGTGTAGATCGCACATAGAGACATCTGTATTTTCAAGGCTTCTTCAGATATCGTTAATCCTTTAAGGCATTGCCCTTATGACTCGCCATTGCACCCTCCAACAAACACATCACCTCAAGCTCTCTTTAAGGGGGCTGATGTTGAAAACAATGGGAAGGGATGAACATTTCCATGCTATCACTCCTTAGCTTAAGTCTTCTCAAATCCTCTACTGACAATTTGGAGGGTACCACACTCCCTCCAAGAGACTTTAAAAGACCAAAAAAAAAAGAATGCAGTCACCATCCTTTCCAACCTATTCCTAATGCCACATGTCTATTTAATGCACTAACACTTTCTGTAGGAAAAGAGCACAGTTATGAAACATAGGGACCATTCATGATGCGTGTGTCTTTGTGCTTATATTTTAAGAGAAAGGGAACCTTGTACATAAGAGACTTTAAAAAATGATAAGATACACTATGTTCCTGTGTCATACATTAACACTGTTGTGCTAATGTTAAATTGCACACTTTTACATACACTGAAGAGCACACAATGTTTTAGAGCCATTTTATGCTGGGAATGAAATATGCCAACGTTTTTCATGTGTTCACTCAAGTCTCAGCACATAAGAGATGTCTCCTTATTACTCCTGTAATGCACCTGGCCCTTTAAAGAACAAACCAGCAAACATTGTATCTGTCTTGTGCATGTAAAATTGTATAGAATATTTTTGGTGGGGAAAAGATCTTTTAACTTTAAGTGTTTCAACCTTCAAATCTAAACAAACGATATGAGATGCCAATATTTCAGTGACAAACAGTGTTCCTTTTGGAATAGGCATTGTTTGTGGATAAGGAAACAATCATATTTAAAGTACAAAAGTTTGAGCACATCTGCTTTAAGCATTGTCCTTCATGAATGTCTACGCTTCATACAGAACCTTAATTCATTCAGTTTTTACTGGAAAGTCTTAGATGGATTGGTTGATAATCTTCACACAATTAGTGGCTTTCCCAACCCAGAATATCTACAAAATTTACATAGAAGAGTGTTCTAACACTTTGTCATATCACAATGATCACATTTACCATCTTGACACTTCAAACACTGAACTATGCAATTCATGTATTTTTTGTTTTAGATGAATATCGTGTAAAGCATAGAACACCATGGAAAACATGTTGTCAAGCAGAGTGCTCAAGCTTTTGTCTGGCAGGCTATTGAATGTGCAATGATTCTTCTTGTGTGAAGGAAACCTTTCACATCATCAGATGACAAGGTTCTCCAACTTTATAACTCACAGAAACACCAGCACTTTCGTTGCCTCCTCCACGATACTGAAATATATGAGATAAGGCAAGGGGCTGAAGAGAGGAGAAAGAATGATCAAATCAAACCTGATCAGTCATGACCAGCTTTTTTGCTGTTTTGATTATTGTTATTTGATCCTATTGTACATTTTGTAAATTGTTGTCCTTCCATAGAAACCATATAAAGATGAAATTTTATCTTATCCATTGCATCATTGTTTCTTCCTATATATATTGGTATTTCACATGATACTGTTGAGTGGGAACTGAAGTTAAGAGTCAGGCACATTTAAGAGGAGTATAAGTATAAGTATATATACTCTTGATCCCGTGAGGGAAATTTGGTCTCTGCATTTATCCCAATCCGTGAAATAGTGAAACACACACAGTGTACACACAGTGAGGTGAAGCACACACTAATCCCGGCACAGTGAGCTGTCTGCCTCAACAGCGGCGCTCGGGGAGCAGTGAGGGGTTAGGTGCCTTGCTCAAGGGCACTTCAGCCGTGCCTACTGGTCGGGGTCCGAACCAGCAACCCTTCGGTTACAGGTCCGAAGTGCTAACCAGTAGGCCACGGCTGCCCCAAGGACCTTGCTGCACACTCAGTGGTCAACATCATTATCATGGCATCATCATCAAATATTAGGAAAGTGTCCCTGTAATACAATCTCTTTCCCTCCAATACAGTCTCTTTACACAGGTGGACAAGCAGTAAAGGGAAGGAAGTGATGGATGCACATGCACGTGTTGGAAGGTCGTCAACCGCCATTCCCAAGGCCATTTTTGAGAAAAATGGGACACTAACAGACACTTAGTGTCCACATTTATTTTTAGAATACAGGTCTGTTTAAACTTGGGTAGAGGCTGGGGACAGATAAAATGCTGAAAAAACAAGAGGTCATCTGACAGAAAGGTTCTGCGAAGCCTATAATAGCCCAGTGTGACTGGCCACTCAAATATGGAATAATACACATGACACCAGACAACATACACCATAACTGATATGGGGGCAGGCATGACCTACTGGTTAAGGCTTCGGGCTTGTAACCAAAGGGTTACTGGTTTGATCCCCGGCCAGTAGGAAAAATGTGGGTGAGGGAAGTGGCACTTACGCAAGGTACTTAACCCCTCACTGTTCCTCAAGCGCCGCTGTAGCAAGGCAGCTCACTGCTCTGGGTTAGTGTGTGCTTCACCTCACTGTGTGTTCACTAATTCACAGATGGGATAAATGCACAGACCAAATTCCTTGTATACGCAAGTATACTTGGCCTAGAAACCTGATTTACATTTTTACATTTATTAAAAAGGCAAAGATCGGTTGTCTCTTTTTCTTTATAGTGGAGAGTTCCAGTGAGCTGCCATACCAGCATACATTAGCTCCCACAGCTCAGCTAGAATCTAGTGCAATAAAACATCAAACCTCTTCTTTCTACGTCAGCCACTGAACTACAGTATAATCAGTTTAACAAAATTTGAATTTATAAAATTGAGAGAAATGGGCAGGAGACTGATAGAGAAGCAACTTGATGACAAACATCAGATGGTGCCGAACATGACGAATTATGCAGACACCAATGGTGGTGTGACAGGAAACGGATAAGAAATGGGGGGGGGGGGGGGGGGGGGTTCTTAATACACAGAGGAATAAAAGGGCCTTTTATGCTTTCTATATTAACCCACATCCTAAAATACTGTAAAGCAGAAACCATTACAAAAAATATCTGCAGTGGTTAAACTGCGTTTTTTTATAAAATTGCAGCTTGCAACTCATATCAAGCATTGTTTATTCAGGGGAAAATTGACTGAACATTAAGCTCTTTTACAGTAATGCCCTGAGTTTACAAACAAAGTCTAACAAAAAGAAAGTGCTGGAGGGAGCGATGTGACTCGCCAGCCTACCCATAACCCAGCACACTTATTTTAAATAATTATAATGAATAATGATAATAATAATAATAATAATAATAATAATAATAATTATTGGGGGGGAAAATCACAAATTACAAAACATACAGAAAAAATACATGGGCATTGCAAATTGGTGACTCTCAGTGAACATCTGAACATTGTGCTCTTAAAACAGTCCATCGCAAATTTGGCAGTACGTTAACATGGGGTCAGGTCATATGCAGAAATGCAGTATTTTGGACATGAAAAAAATGCATTGCACTGTGCTTTACTGCAGAGATGCTGTATTTTAGACATGACACTGCATTATACTTCAGGAAAGCTGCAGTATAACTGCAGTTTTTGTCCCATAACAGGTCTAAAACAAAAAGCTGACCTTAAAAGTATGCAAAAAAAGTTATTCAATACTGACAACCTAGCATCCTTTCATATGGTGATAGATAGCCAGTGGAAACCAGGTGTAACATGTACTTCACATAGTCATCCAAATTAATTTTGATGATACCCAAGCTATTTGCCCCATAAACATATGTCAAAAGTCAGTATAAATGCATTTACTGTAATCTTGCTTCTGAAAGGGGGGAATTGGCCTGCAGACAGTCAAAGGTCTAGAAAAAGTCTTTGGAAATGGCAGAAATATAAATTATATAAACAACACAATGACAAAATTCACTTGTTTCAGTTTAGAAGTCAGGGGACCAATTCAACTCTATAACATATTTTAAAAGGCTTAATATAGGAGTGGGACAAGAATTAAAGATAGATAGATAGATAGATAGATAGATAGATAGATAGATAGATAGATATTGGGAGATTATCCCACTCCTATATTACAGTAAGCCTTTCAAAATATGTTAGAGTTGAATTGGTCCCCTGACTTCCGGAAGTAAACTGAAACAAGTGAATTTTGTCATTGTGTTGTTTATAATTTATAGAGTTGAATTGGAAAACAAATGCCAACCTGTCACTAAACTGCTTGATCAACACGTCTTTTATCTTGAGGTGAAGATAGCAGAAAAATAAACCATTAAACGGCTACTCTTACAATCCCATCACCAGATTTAAAGCTTCAACATATACTCTAACAAGAAACTGACCCAACCAGCCAGAGCCTTAAAAGAGCCTACGGCTCTGCTCTGCAGTCAACCAGAGCCGGCTCTGCAGTCAACGATGTTAGGATGCCACCCTGTGGTGAAATGTAGACATGGTCGTAAATAAATTTGGTTAATAATTTTTTTTATAGTGATTATTATCGTCATGAACATGTAAGAACGTAAACAATAATAAGGAAAAACACATAACAAAAATGACCCCAAAAAATCACCCTCGAAAACTAGCAACTTTTATTCACGTCTTCTTGACCAACCATAGCCTACGTCATCACGCAATAGCTCGTTCCAGGAAGTCAGCTTGCTGGATGCACAAATGTCTTACCCGTTGGTCGTTTTTTGTTCTAACCAGTAGTTCCTGACATGGGGTTTTAAAAGCAAGATTTTCTTTACAGTTCTCTGCAAAAATGCTGCTCGCGATAGATCTTCTGGTAAGGCAGTTTCCTCCCAGATAATATAAGGTTATCAGGATAGGAAGTGACCTGCATGCCAACAACACAAGGACCACGTAGCTGTGTAATATAGTACTACTAGCAAGCATTCGCTTATGTAGCATTTATGTAGTTAGGCTAAGCTTGGTGTTGTGGTATGTAGTCAGTAGAACCCATAGTCGTTTGCAAACTTGATGGCTAAAGGGCATAATGTGGAGTAACGTAGGCTAACGTTACGTTGTCGACCATCGCATGATATTAGGCTACTACTAGCTGCCTTGTTATAGATAACTTGGACCCTCATGGCTGAATAATGCCTTTATATTAGTTTTAAGAAAGTATTGATATGTTGTTCACATTACTTTCATATCACTTGTCTGAAGAACTGTTTTGTTTTGTCCTTCCACAGTTCCCAATGGAGCCCCATCGAACAAGATTGAGACAATGAGAAGATTAACACAGACAACTGACTGACGATCTGAGGAATCCCTTTTTCTTTGAGTGACTGACACTGACTGGCAGCATGTTTGTAACTGCCTATTTGGCACTTGTGGTTTTGGCTGGCCTCTGCATTGGTCTAGAGCTTGCTTCTCGTCGACTGTCACCACAACAAGCAGCCACAACCACCGTCGCCAACCCTGCATTCTGCCGCTTCCAGTCTCTCTTCCTGCGGGGCTACCTGCTGGCCCTGTGGGCAGACTGGCTCCAGGGCCCCTACCTGTACAAGCTCTACCGCCACTACAGCTTCCTGGAGTCTCAAATAGCCATACTGTATGTGTGTGGGCTTGCTTCCTGCGTACTTTTTGCCCCTGTGGCCGGCTGGCTCCCACAAGCCCTTGGCCGCAGACGCACCTGCCTGATTTTTTGCCTGGTGTACTCGGCCTGCTGCATTACCAAACTGTCACGGGACTACTTTGTGCTCATCCTCGGACGTGTCCTAGGCGGCCTGTCCACCTCCCTGCTGACCACTTCCTTTGAGTCTTGGTACATCCACCGGCACGTGGATGTTCATGACTTCCCTAAGGAGTGGATCCCGGCCACCTTCGGCAAGGCGGCTAACTGGAACCACGGCCTCGCTGTCTGTGCCGGGCTGGTGGCCAACCTGTTTGCGGAGTGGCTGGACCTGGGTCCGGTGGCGCCCTTCCTGCTAGCCATCCCAGCCCTGGCAGCCTGCGGCTGGGTGGTGCTGACTGACTGGGGCCAGGAGGAGAAATCGGAGGGCGTTGAGGGCCGAGATAAGAATGGGCCCCTGCTCGGCGCCCCCCACGCCGGACTGTCCTCTGCCGCTGGACGCTCGTCGGCTCGGGCACGCTTCTGGCGCAGCTGCCTGGAGGGCCTGCGCTGCCTGCTGTCCGACCGGCGCGTGTTGCTGCTGGGCGGCGTGCAGGCGCTCTTCGAGAGCGTGCTGTACATCTTCGTGTTCCTGTGGACGCCTGTGCTGGACCCGCACGGCCCGCCGCTGGGCATCGTCTTCTCTTGTCTGATGGCGGCCGGCCTGGCGGGCTCCATCCTCTTCCGGCTGGCCACGTCCACCCGCTACCGGCTGCAGCCTGCTCACCTGCTGTGCCTGGCCGTGCTGCTGGCCTTCTTCTCCTTCTTCATGCTCACCTTCTCCACGGCTCCTGGGCAGCCGCGGCCCCACGAGTCCCTGCTGGCCTTCCTCCTGCTGGAGCTGGCCTGCGGCCTCTACTTCCCGGCGGTCAGCTTCCTCCAGGGCCGCGTGATTCCCGTGGAGCTGCGCGCTGGCGTGCTGGCCTGGTTCCGGCTGCCCCTGCACCTTCTGGCTTGCCTGGGGCTCCTGGCGCTGCACGGGGAGGTGTCGGGAGCCGGAGGGGGGGAGGCAGGAGGGGGCACCCGGCACATGTTTGCAGGCTGCGCTGGCATGATGCTAGCCGCCCTGCTGGCCGTGGTGAGCCTCTTCACTCTAGGGAGGAACGATGCAAACCTTCGCCTGGAGGGCACTCATGGGGAGGGAGAGATCTGATTATGATGAGCAGATCTTACACTCATTATGATAAGCAGGAACTGCTGGGCGGAAGATGATGAGGACCATGAACTTCGGCTAATTATTGGTGTCACACATTTTTGCATCTGAGTTTCCCTCTGTTAGCCAGTGGTACACACATTAAAGATTTTTCTTTTTTGTTATCTTACAGAAAAGCCGTCTTTGTTTTATTCTACAAGCTCAAGTGTTATGCCATATATTTCCATTTATATACAGATGATGTCAGTGAGAGTCCCGCTGAGCGATTTCAAACAAATAATGTAACTCAGATAACATTTGGATACACAGCTAGAGTAATACACAGTGTTGCATAATCGCTTATTATAGTTCATGCATTGTCCTCAGGGCATATACTTTTAAGAGTGTGTCCATGAGAGGACCAGGCGGGGGTGATACATGCTACGTCACCGATTTTGATGAAACTTGGGTCGACCTAAAAACTCAAAAAGCAAAAATAGTACAAAATTTGAAACAACCCAGGGGGAGTTAGGCCCCCGTCATTGTTTAAGGCCAAAAAAACTCAAAAAAAGGCCCAAAATTGCATAAAATGTTGACATCCCTCCTGCTGTCAGATTTAAACACAGCAAAGTAACAATCCATGGCATCAAAGGTCCATCCAAGGTTAGTTTAAAACTGGAGTTACAAGGCGTAAGGTGTGACGGGTGCCAGTCCAGGACTGCACATGTCCACTATGTCACATGCTTTTTGGCGAATACCCCAAAAATAGCAATATTCAGACCTGAATATCTCCGATGAGCAACCTCCTTTTTTCAAAATTCACAGGGCCATCTGTGGACTTAAGATAATACATACCCTTCTCATCTCTGTGCGTGCAGTACCTCAGTCTGAAGCACCCACTGTTAGCATAGTTCATTAAGGTGAGCAGTTCCAACTTGCCTATAGCACCCAAAAGTGATAAAAGAACTCCAACATTTTCCCATTTACATGGGGAACTCGATTTAGCTGTAAGGGTGATTCCCACCTGAGTGCACACCATAACTTAGGGGAGTGGGTAGAGATTGGTTTCAGAAAGGGCCAGTGTGAATGTTTGTATCACATATGAAATTATGTCAGGGATTTTTTGAGATTTATCCACCACAAAGGGATATACATAAGGTCACAGTGACCTTGACCTTTGGCTACCAAAATGTTACAAGTTATTATTTGAATCCAAGTGACTGTTTCTAGCCCTGAGATATGTTGGAGATATTACATTTGCAAATATTGGACCTACGGGTATACTGGTGTATGTCACCCAATGATGTCATTTTGAGCTACCTTAAGGAATATATTGCACTCAGGACATTAAATCTAGCTTGGATTTGATCAGTAGACATGATTAATGATAATATATCTCCATTTGTCCACCATAAATGACCTAAACATTATGTTTCAACCAATCATTGAAATAGATATGTATTTGAAATCACTGGCTGGATCACACTATTTAGGCGGTTACAGCGACAAAAATAATAAAAAGGCCGAGCATTTTTCTTTTGATTTATAAAGTACACAGCTAGTACTTTCATGTGAAGAAAGAATTTTGAAAAAAGGAGGTTGCTCATCGGAGATATTCAGGTCTGAATATAGCTATTTTTGGGGTATTCACCAAAAGGCATGTGACATAGTGGATACGTGCAGTCCTGGACTGACACCAGTCACACCTTACGTCTTGTAACTCCAGTTTTAAACTAACCTTGGATGCACCTTTGATGAATTGAATTGTTACTTTGTTTAAATCTGACAGCAGGAGGGATGTCAACATTTTATGCAATTTTTTTAGTTTTTTTGGCCTAAAACAAGGACGGGGGCCTAACTCCCCCTAGGTTGTTTCAAATTTTGTACTATTTTGGCTTTTTGAGTTTTTAGGTGGACCCTTCAAACTGTCCAAGTTTCATCAAAATCGGTGACGTAGCATGTATCACCCCCGTCTGGTCCTCTCATGGACACACTCTTAAAAGCAATTGATTGTAATGGAAATCTTGCAATGTTTTTGTCTACCTTTAGAAGGATTTAAATACCAATGAATGTTTCACCACACATTTACCATTGTCTACAGAGAATTTTATAAGTCAGTCATTTTAAGCTAGCAACAGGAGAGGCAGGTGACAGCTGCCTCTCTAAACCCAAAAGGTCTTAATTGGCAGAACATTTGGCAAGTGGATATTTCTGGAATAGAGGAAGCAGTCTATTCTGTCTCCTGTAGGGGACCCAAGACCACAAATTTAAGACACCTTGGCCCTTAAAGGTATAGTTAGCGACCGTCGCTATATCGAGCCCATAACATTTTTTGCCACTTTCAGCAATCATCTCCTAACGATCCACTAGCTGACCATTCCGTGAGTAGACTGTAAAAAACGGTCTCTGGAAGCAGCCCAGGCTCTAGAGACAAAAAAGTAGGGGCAGCCTGTCCCCCAAACAAAAACGAAACCTGTGTGCAGTTTCTCTGGGAATACTGATGGGAGGGGTGAGCTACCTTTCTGGTGTGTTTCGTTGGGTCCTTGGTTAAAATATTATGTGCGTTGTTTTGGACAAAAGCATCTGCTAATAATTTTAAATATAAACATAAGCAAACGCGACTTCCTGTACATCGCTGACTGAACCTTTAAGTGTTAATTAATGGGGTTGAACAAAAATACTGCATTATCTGTTTAGGAATTACAGACATTTTTATACATTATCACCCCATTTTGTGGCTCAAAAGTAATTAGTAATATGGCATTTGTAAGCTGAATTAAGTTTTAGTCAATTTGACGTTTCATAATTGATTGCATCAAGAACCCCAATTGTAGACAAGGCTATTTTTCCTTCACCCTTATTGTCTTTTAGCCTAAATGAATGATGTTAAAATCAGGGTTCCCACGGCTCATAGGATTTCTGGAATATCAGGCATGGAAAGTCAGGGAATTTGATCATTTTGGGGGCAAAGTCATGGAAGTTTAAGATTTACTTGCCAATATACATTAATATAAATATATTTCCACACAGAATCTGTGTGGTTATTAGCTTTACTGCTTGCCTGAGTAGTTGTGATTAGCCCATTATTCAATGCCCATTTATTCATCTCCCGCTCTGAAAAAGTAAAAGATTCTTGAATGCTACACAGCTGCTCTGAAGTATTTGGTCAGTATATTGTACCCTACAAATATACCATTCAGGGGATTTAGCCATTATATTTGTTAAAATGGGGGGGGGGGGGGATTAATACCAAATACCACAATAGCCCTGATTTCCTGATGCAACAAGATGTTTTAAGCACTCCTGTGTAATTTTTTTTTTTATTTTCTTCCAAACCCACCCCTAAAATTACTTTTTTTTAACCCTGAAAATGTGTGTTTTTTTGCCATATTTCACAGCTTTTCCACTTTTGGCCTATTACAACATATAAATATTTTCATGTTGGACCATTTAATGATCTCACATGTGTCATGTTATATCGTAAGAGTACTTTGCACAATGAAAAGTCTAATGTCAAGGTCTGGTGAAAGGTCACCGAAATGCCTTTTTTCCCCAAAAAATCAATAACATTCCCACACTTTATCAAATCATGATTCTCGTCGAAATGTGTCACAGTACTGGCAGAAAATCTAAGTGTCATACAACTTAAGATATTTTGTTTTTTAAAAAACAGTCTCATGTGATGTGGCTTTTATTCAGTGACAAAACCCACATTCACCATAATTGAAGGGCATGTCCAATACTGACAAACAAATTAACAATGGCGATTTGTATTCATGGAGCAAGGTCAAAATCCAAGAAGGAACTTGAAGATGTGGCCTATATGGAAGCATCTGACCTCCCTCATGGTGTCTTGCCCCGTAAGAAGGATATCATTGAATGCATGATGTATCTTCTTCGCCCTGCAAGGGCCGGTAAAGTCTTGCGAACCAGGTCTATGGCGGCAAAGATTCTCGCCTCTGCTTTAAAAGACCACTGGTTGTTCTGCAACATATATGGGGAGCAATACATTGCCAGCAGAATTGAAGCCCTTTACGGCTCCTACACACAGTTGCGTGCGTTGCAGTGCTGGAGACGCATCCCATTCACTTTACATGGGCTTACGTCATCCGTTGCCGAACTGAATTGAGGGTCCATTGCGTCGCGTTTCTCCCATCGCTCGCGTTGAGAACTTCTGTTGCTGCACCGACAGACGGCACCGGCCAATCAAGCCAATCGACGGACGGCACCAACCAATCAAATTACGGTTATACTTCAAGTAATTTGCATAGCTACCGCCGGGAACACCCACTTGATGGAACGCAACTGTGTGTAGAAGCCGTTATACCGGCTTCCTCGCCAATATGAATTGGCCACAGTCCAAACAAAGTGAGAAATGGAAAACTGACATGAAGGAGTACAATGGGGATATGGAAAATCTGTTGACATTTTTTGTGAGAACAAATCGGCACGAGAGTCCCAAGAAAAACCTTTTTGGGGTCAAGATGGGGGATGAGAAATGGCAGTTCTTGCATTTCATGCGTAATGACCGCAAAGGTTACTGTGAGGAGCAGGTTCATAGAAGGTGGGAGCGAACAATGGAACGAAAGAATGCGAGGGAGAAGGCCCTGCAGGCCATGCAGAACAAGGAAGAGGAACAGAAGAGGGCTGATACAGCATTGGTTGGGTCAACATACAAAGAATCTATGGGGGAGGCAACCATAGAGACCACCACTGCATCTACTGATAGTAGAGCAGGTAAATACAGCAGATGATACCAGAGACTTTCTAATGAGGAGACACAGCACTCAAAAAATCCTCCATAGAAATGCATGGAGTTAGTTTGTAACGCCAACATGGCCGTTGTCTAGATATCCCACCCCTTCCTCGGCAAAACGTCAACATGTGAATACATTGAGCCAATCATGTGGTGTGATGTGAATACATTGAGCCAATCATATGGTGTGTTGTGAAGATATCGTGCCAATCATGTGTTGTGAACTCGCCGCTGGAGCAAGGTTGGTGTCGTGAAGCCTTGCGCACACGCATTTCTGCCGAATAGGATGCCCAATGAGTGCCCAAAAAGCATTGCAATATGGCCGCCGAGTGGAGGGACTTGCCTAAAAGGACTTTGATGATACATACAATCCTGCAACTGAGCAACTCCAGTCCAAAAGGAGAAAAGTATGCGTTGCCACGGACACTGACAGCAATGACAGTGATAGAGAAGTTATCAGCATTTGCGTATATCTGCTCGTAAAACATCTCCACTGCTCAAGCTGAAGTGAACCATGCAGAACATTATGACTGAGGTCAACTTTGTTTTACATTGTGCATTGTAATGATCTCTGCTTAATGTTTCTTATTGAATGTAATTCTGGATCATTTTGGGTGACCTTTGACCTTTAATATGACCTTGAAATAGGATATTTTATAATGAAAACTATTCTCCTGGCATGACATATCACATGATAGACCATCAAAAGGCCCATAATGAACATTTCTCTACATTGAACTTAACAAAATGTTAAAATATTGTGTTTTTTTGCAAAAAATAGGCATTTTGAGCCATTTTTTTTTTTACCTAAAATATGACCTTGACACTATACCTTTTGTAGTGCAAAGTACTCTTACAGCATTGCATGCCACATGAAATACCTTTAAAGGACCCAGCATGAACATAAATCCACTATGTACTTTGAAAGTTGGCAAAAAACACACATTTTCAGGGTTGAAAAAGTAATTTTCAGGGGGGGGGGGGTTTCGGGCTTGATTTGAAATGTTTTCACATCAATGTATTCCCAAGACATGGGAGCATTAGAAAATCTGGGCTAAAGTTGAATCTGAACATTTTCATGAAATAACACCCCCCCCCCCCCCCCAGTTAAAACAAAAAAGATGCTATTATTATATAATATGAAACTAATT
Organism: Alosa pseudoharengus; assembly: GCF_046254945.1. Classification (NCBI taxonomy): domain Eukaryota; kingdom Metazoa; phylum Chordata; class Actinopteri; order Clupeiformes; family Clupeidae; genus Alosa; species Alosa pseudoharengus. The sequence goes on along the minus strand of NW_027468881.1, from coordinate 34,702,688 downwards.
GAATGATTTGCCATTGGATAACATTGAAAAACAAATGGCTTCTGTGTATAGTTATGTGCACTTTCATTTATCTATCTACAATCTGTCTAGTCTATATTTTCATTTACTCATATATTTATTATTTATTATAAACCCTTGAACATAAAAAATACCTTTTATTCTAAACATAGCACAACATTTTTTCATTATAATCATAACAGAAAATCAGCTATTTAGATTAGCAGTTACTAACTCAGTATGAGTATGATTTTCAGAGACCGTTCCAGTCAGAAAGGTCAATAAGAAGGTTTGAGATTGTAAGGATAATCCAAGGATCTATGCAAACTCTTCTGCGAGCATCCCTACGCTGCTCAGCCTTGCTGCAGTACAATAATTCTAGATCTCTCTCGACTGAGTGTTGCGTCACTGATTCACAGACCGTAGCACATTTCCGATACCCCTCTGTGGCAGCCAACTTGGTACAGTCCAAGCCCATCTCAATGAGTCTGCTTCACCTGGATGTTGCTAGAATGTGCTGTTTTGGGTGAGGGAGGGGATCTCTGTGTGGGAACGACAGAAAAGAGAGGGCTGTGCTGAGCGAGGATTAGTCGACTGCGAGCATCACAGGGGCTTTCATCTGAGCTGCGTAGTAGGAACCACTGCATTAGTCCAGACACAGGGACAGCTATCTACAGCATCAAAATAAATACCTAAAGCAAAGAAAATACAGGTGAATCAGGTGGTGCGGGCAGCCAGGGTCAATATTGTGAATAAAGCGAAGGAGCCTACAGACTCAGGACAACAGAGTCATCATGACTCAGGGCAAGGTAAGCACCCTGGATCCTATACTGTCATATGTGCAATATTTTACAGAATTGCAGAAGGGCTGTAATATCTTCTCTTTATTTTTCACCAGGCTGTGATATGTAATAGTTCTGGTTTACTTATACATCTGTCTAGTTTTCTGGTTACAGAAGGCCAATGCACTTTCTATAGTCAAATGAAATGCGTATATCGGCCAACAGACCGCAGGCACACTCAGGTGATGTTTTGTTTTCACTGCTGCTGGATTGATCCAAGATTGCTGTGCCCATGTGGTTGTTTAATGCACTGTGTAGTGCTTCTATATTTGGGCTCACTGTAAATGAAGAGTCATTTAAGAATATGTATATTGTTTTTCGCATCAATCAAACATTTGACAGGACTCAATTAAGGACAAATTGGTATTGAATTTGGTGTGCATAGTGCATACTGAATACATTCTGTCACTGCACAGTAGTGTTTTGAAGTTATAGGTGATTCCCATTACAATTTTCATTCACAAAGCCTTCTCAAACCCGCAAACCACCAATAACAATTCATAATTGGCAGTATTGTTGGTGTTCAAAACATTCCAGCAGTAAATGAAACTTGTTAAGTGGACCTTTGAAATGGAAGCAAAAGTAGAATTTTGTCGAACCTTTGATCATGGACTTATGAGGAAAGCAGTCTCTCTTTTCATGACTGTATGAAAAAGCCAGTGTTTTTAAGCTCATCATTTGTAACAAGTGTAACAGCAGTTGTTTGCATAAAGAGCCTGCCACATACTCTTACTCCAGTAATTATTAATTTACTGATTTCGGATCAGTTACATTAAGTCATCCCTCACCCACAGTACACGCAGTATACACTCGGAACATTATTTATCAATGAGGAGGGTTACTAGAGAATGTCACACATGGAATGTCTGACACTGGCTCTCTTAAAGAAGTAGTATACTCCTCTGTGCACATTTATGCGCGTGAAAGACGTGCGTCATTGACCCATGGTCAAAATTGATGACCACATGACACCCAACCATCCGCCCTACCACCATGACACAATTATCATCACACGGCGCGTGCAGGACACATATAGGACAATGCCAGGCTTATTAGTGTGTCATTTGTTATGTGCTTTCAGTAGTTTTCCATTTCATTTTGCGGGAGATAGTTGCGAGAGTAATTTAAGGCCAGATTAGCCATATGGTCAGGCAGTGCTGTTGCGTAACAGCCCAGTTGCACAGGGAGCTGCATCTGGACAAGCTGCTGCTCTGGGCAGTTGAGTCCTGTCAGAGCCCTCAGAATCAGTAGGTTGATATAAATATGAGATTGGGGTACATGTCATTTTGGGTCAAACCACTACCCCCATGGACGGATTATGAACTTTCAGGCCAGATGTATTAAGGCCCCCCCACTAATTGTCGCATATGTGGAAGGGGGGGTTGGGTGTCCTCCCCCAGACATTTTTTTAACTTGTTTGATGTGATTTCCTGTATTCTGGTGCATTTTGGTGATGGCCAATACTAAATTCAATCAGATTCATAGCCTACATCCTGATTTGTTGATATTGAGGCAATGATTTCATGCAAAGGCTTGAGCTTCAGGGCCCCCTGACCCCTTGGGCCCCTGGGCCTGGTAGGCCCATGCAGTAATCCATCCCTGACTACTCAAGGTGACAAATAATATAAAAAATAATCCAAAAGATCATTGAAGGTTTCTCATTTACTTACAGCTGTCGGTGACAAACAAAACAAACCATGGCTCTACTGCAGAGACCATGCCCCCAGCCCCTCCAACTTATGAGGAGGCCACTGCAGGTAAAGTATCTTACATCACACAGTAAGATCTCATATCTTCTCACACACGTTTCATTACTCGTCTCTTGATAACGTTTATGTAAAGTGCAATGGGATAACTACCTTATGATGAACAATCTGGATGACACGCTATGTTTACGATAGAAACAAAAACATCAAGTAAACACAAGCAAACAATGTAGACACTATACTTGGACAACATTCCTGTCATCAGGTATTGACCATTTGTGTTTTACACTTCACTGGACTTAATGGTATAGTAATGACTATTGATAAAGAATCTTTTCATGTCTTCTTTACAGAAGGCAGTCCTTCCTACAGTGGGGCTTACCCTGGCGATGGAGAGATGCTTACAGAATTCAACTGGGATGACAAGAACATTAGAAGGGTGTTCATTCGCAAGGTCTCATAAGGATACTAATAAGTGGATGTTTAAGACCCATTATTTCCTTATTGTTTAATTAACACTGAGAGTTGCATCATGCCAATACATATTTTTGTCTTTTTTTAGGTGTATGCTATATTGATGATTCAGCTCTTGGTTACCCTAGCCATTGTGTCTGTGTTCACTTTCTGGTAAGTGCATTGAAAATCAGAGAGTGAGAAAGAGAGATTAAACTTTAGAAGATGATGAAGTATGTGCATGTCTTATGTATGAGGTTATGAGGCTATTGCTTGGTCTTTTTAGTGACCCAGTGAGGGAGTACATTCAAGCCCACCCTGGCTGGTACTGGGTGTCTTAGTAAGTACCATTCTCATTCAAATAGATAGAAAGTAGAGTAAATGCATCATCAATTACTCATCCAGATTGTTGTTATGATGTTTCTGACATGTTTATTGTTCCCTTTCAACAGTGCTGTGTTCTTTGTCACATATCTGACCCTGTCCCTCTGCTCAGGACCCAGGTACATTTTAATATTAGTCAGTGGGCTTCTTTGACCATATCTGACACACCAAAACACTTATCACAGTGTCTTACATTCTCCTTTTGTCTTGTTTAAGGAGACAATTTCCTTGGAATCTCATCATGTTGACAATCTTTGTAAGTAGTGAAGGTTTATATCACAGTCTGTTGAAAGTATAATAAAAAGATTTGAACATATTTACAGGAAAATCAAAACAAAGGAAAACATGAGAACATGTTCTCATGAAAACATGTTATAATTTCTGATTCATCTTTGTTTACTTTCTGACTAATCTTTGTTTACTTCTGTCTGTTAAAATCTCTTGTTCCAGACTCTGTCTCTCTCCTATATGACAGGAATGTTGGCCAGGTATAGTGTTTAGATTTTTTGTTTGTGTATGCTTGGTGATTTTGTTTGTTTGTTTTTTGCACTTGTCTGCTAATTTTGCATGCTTGCTCAGACTCTGAGCATGGCTTTCATGATGGCTTTCACATGCAGGTAAACATGCACAGTTTTTGCTTTAGGCCTGTGTCATAATACCAGTGATTGTCCACCTCTTCCATTTAATTTGAAGCACATATTAACTGATGGACAATGGTCAGTTTTGATAACAAATTTTGTAATTATTTACAAATTGAGTGTTCTCTCTCACCTCAAGTTATTACAACACCAAGTCAGTCGTGTTATGCCTGGGAATCACAGCTCTTGTGTGCCTTTCTGTAACTGTCCTCAGTTTCCAAACCAAGGTGAGTTTTTTTTATTCTTGTGTTAGTAGTTACTAACTGATTACTAAAAGCTATCTGGATATAAAGTCAAATGAAATAGGAACTAATTGTATTGTTCTCTTCACTCTTTGTTCTTTCCTATAGTTTGATATCACTTCATGTCAAGGTGTGCTGTTTGTATTCAGCATGACTATGCTTATTGGTGGACTGGTCCTGGCCTTCGTCCTCCCCATGGGCTATGTAAGTATCATTTAGGCCGCCTAAAGAAAAAGACCAAATGGAAGAAATTACTTATCTTTTGTTTAAAACATATATACATTTCTACTTTGTTGTCATCCTTCAGGTTCCCTGGTTGCATGCTGTATATGCAGCTTTAGGAGCAATCCTGTTTACCATGGTGAGTCCAGTGACATTCTATTCATCTGGGTTGGCTATGTCTGAAACATACCCTCACTGCTTTTTCTCTGTGCTCCAGTTCCTCGCATTCGACACCCAGCTATTGATGGGCAACAAACGCTACACCCTAAGTCCAGAGGAGTACATCTTTGCCACCCTCAACATCTACACGGATATCATCTACATCTTCTCCTTCTTCCTCCAGCTGTCTGGCACAGAGAGGAACTGAGATGTCTTGTTGTGGCATCCAATTGTACATCCTGTAATGCACTCCACACCTTCTTATCCCTCAAAGTTACAGTGACCCTGTTCTCTCCAGCATGATATGTCTAGTACACTGTCTTGTGTGTTTAGCTCTCGTGCTGACATCCCTCCAGACCTGACATGTCACTCACATGTAGGGTGGCTGGGGTTACATTAATTGGTTTTAAAGGGGACCCTAAATATAATAGCCTCTCTTGTCAGTGGACTCACATACTTGGGGCACTACTTGAAGTGTATATTCATCTAAAGATTCCCTTATCTTGTGCAACAGCATTCTTGGAATCACTTTTAACCTTGATGTCATATGGGGCTTATCATGGTGTTGGAAAAACAAAGTCATTCCTTTAATTTCGTGACACTGCATGAATTCATGGGTACCTCTGTGCAATACAACAGCTTACAAAAAAGAGAGAGTTACAGAAGTAAACACCATCGTGAAATGGTAGCTTAGTCTCCAGCCTTCCATCTGCACAGTGTTTTGTAGTACATTTGCTCTAAGTGCATGTAGACTAGAGTGGATGTCAAGAGAATCATCTGGTATGATGTTTAATGACAGTCTCTGTGGCTGCTATGGGTTAACCAACAAACTACATTTGCTAAACTGCACTTTAACTGTTACTGTGTTGTTCTCAGTTGCCTTCACTGCCCCACAGTCGACACCCCCTGTTTCCCTAATATGAAGTGTTGGTAGCCTAGTCCTTCTTTTATGTGCATTCTCTATTAAAAACAAGACTAATGTAGGTTTACAGAAGTTGATTACTAAGGAAAAGCTGAGCATGGTTGGGAATATTGCATGTGGCCAGTGCCTCTTGGAGGATGCTTTTGGCTCCTCTGTATGGAAGTGTTAATGGTCTATTTTTATTGCTGTGTGGCCTTTCTGCTTATTTTAGAAAGGAGCTTTGGCAATTTGACCAGATGAAATCAATAATTCATTCAAATATTTTAGGTTTTTATTTATTTATTTTTTGTAAAAATAACCTATACCAAAATATGTGTATATATTGTCAGGTTGATATAAAAGCCATTGCCACTTTTGCAAAAGACTATTCTTATGGCCAAATATTTATTTAGGAAGTAGGCCTATATGTGTCAAATAACCTATGTTTCTGGTTTAAACTGAAGGCCTATTTGAATAGGCTACTGTATAATAATCTGAGCCCAGATTTAAAAGTGCCAAAGCATTTAATTTAGACGGCATTTAAAATAAGTTTGGTGAAGTTTCAAATATGCAGCTCTGTAGCCTATTTGATAGCCTAGAATATAGCACAGACTTTTCTGGTAAATTCAAGAAGTAGGCTATAGGCTACTGATTGATTTAACACCTGATTTCTTGTCATTGAAAAGGAAAACGTCATTTTGTTATCTTTTATTTAAAGATGTGAATGTAAATGTTGGCCTACATGGATTTTTCACAGTGGTTGAAATAAAATAATGAGATGGACTACCCAGGCCTATGTGGTGTTATATTTAGGCTAACGCATTTTGGTCTATCACTTGGCACAAAGTTGAAATATGAGACTAGTCCTACAAATACTTTATAAAAACTTTTTCATAAACGTTCAACGAAAAAAAAAAAAAAAAAATATATATATATATATATATATATATATATATATATATATATATATATATATATATATATATATATAAATATATATAGTATATAGTATGTATGTATCTGTATAAAACATTTAGTAAACATTTCCCCACTTCAGTGTAGATGTGGTTAGACTCTATATACAGTCTATGGGTAGGTACAAGTGCGATTTCCCTCGTTTACCTATCAAGTAAAACTAAATGACGTCAAGGATACGATCCAGCCATTCACCGTTGAAAATACTTTAAACTCTTGTAGTACTTGCTTCTCAGTCAACCAATGAAAGTGTTTGTAGGATAGATGTGAATGTCGGCCATGTTGTGGTTTTAAATGAGGAAGAAGCGGGAGAGGTTATCGTCTTAGCAAGTTTATTTGTAACATTTACTCATTCAGAATATCGCCTATTGACTTTAGAAGTCATTGTATTATGGTTGGAGGCAGTATTTAGATGAGTAAAAGAGTGTTTTATAAACATTAACGCGTCGACGGCGCTAACGTGGGCGACACACACTCTGTTGGCCTTCTTAGCTATCTAGCTAACTAGCCAGCTAGTTATACTAGCTGCTAGCATAGCATGCTGGCTAACTAAAGAGGTTATTCCTGACGATAAAGCCAACAAAGCTAGTTAGCAGTTAAAGCTAGTGGTTGTTTGCAGTAGCGTGCGAATGACGGAAACCGTTATCGTGAGTTTGCTGCTGCCTTGGCAGGCTAATTCGAAGCGCCTCTAAGTTCTTTCTCGCTACGACTCGACTACACTTCAACATGTTCAATAAATTCTACGAATGGATTGGAACAGGAATAGCTAGTCTCCGTAACGGAGCGCCTGCCAATGATCTACAGTTACCCCGCACCGCTGGAGTTTCTGAAGATGGTCCTCTCAGGAGAAAAAGGACAAATGACTGGTAAGTAATCTTTTGTGGGTTAGCTGGCTAGTTTCCGATTTAAAAATGCTTTCTTGTAATGCACTTGGCCAGTTAAGATAGGTGTTACACGCGACTTTATGTGATAACATATCCCATACGATAAGTCCTTATATGCTACTACTGCTGAACTGGGTGTTTACCAACACTCAGGGAAGGAAGCGCGAAAACTATATTTGGCCTGGACACCAAATTAAAACCCAACATTGCAACATGGGGTTGCAACATGAAGTTGTTAGAGTTGTTTTTGTAAGGCGGCATGCCTTATTCCATCTTTAACCATGCCAAGCAGAGGTATTCTGATAGGTTCACTTATAACGTTAATGCACGCAGTCTTTAATTTGCCGTTTTATCTACACAGAGAGTTTACATTTCACGCATTTCAGTTTATGAGTGGTCTTTGATACCTGATGGCAACAGTCAGCTATGTTAGCGGAGGTCGTCAGCATAACATACCCTTGGCCTTCCTATACATGAGTAGGGAATTGTGCACTGCAGAATCTAAGTGTTATTCTCTGAACGTCAAACGTGTTGATGCTGCTAGAGGTCTTATCAGTGAGGTGATTGTGTTTTTTATGGACAGCATGGAGGATGGAGTAGCAGATGAGGAAGACATGGCTGTTAAGAAGTTCCGTATGGGTAAGTTGTTTTAGCTGTACTCATGAAAAGTGAGATGTTGGAGAAAAGTCTGTCAGCCAGCCTAGACTAGAGTTTTTAACCTAGAATCTTTGTTCAGGAAACCTAGTTGACTCTGTCAAGAGTGCTGCAGAAGGGGTGAAGACCCATGGCTCCAGTGTGGCTTCGTGGGTACGGAACAGTGTGAGCCCGACCTTGAGGAATATGTTGCCAGCATCCCCAGGACCGCTTCAGCCGCCCAGCATCCATCCTGCTCAGCCCACAGCTCCTGCCTCTTCTCCTGAAAGCCAGGTTGGACTGAGATACTTGTTTTTGTTGCTGATTGTTGAGAAGAACTTTGGTCTAGGTTTGGTTTGTCTGATGTGAATGTATATACAGTATATATTATTATTATTTTTTTTTTTTTTAGGAAAGTAGTCCATGTCCTGCTGCGGAAACCTTTGCTGCTCCTTCTACTACAATGGAATGGAAAGTCACCTCTAAATCAGGTAAGAATATGTGGATAAATATAAAATCATTTAGATCTTACATAGGTTTCAGGTCTTACAGAGTTTTAATTTAGGGATGCATTTTCAAAAGATTTGTAATCAGTTTCACATTGAATTTATTCTCCTGATTGAATTTATTCTTCTGATTACTTTTTCATGATACCAGAAGTTTGTTTTTGTCTTATTACATACACCACTTTCTAATGCCATTCCTTTCTTTATGTAGATATTTTAAGGACAGAGAAATCTGTCACCATCTCTAAAGTGTGCAGGCGACAGGCCTGCATGGCTCTACCCACCCGAGAAGCGCCCAAAACCAACGGGCACTCCCTCTGTTTACCCCCTCCCACCAGCATTCCCAAGCCGTGCCCCTCCCCTCGCCTGGGCAGACCCCTGAGCCTGAGGCTGCACAGATCACCCAGGTGTGTAAACACATACACCTCTGGACACAGTTCTGCGTCTGCGATTGCTCTCTGTGTAACCGGACTGGGCAGTTTGAAATGTGCTTTTTATTTCTTTTGCGTCTGCAGCGTGTCCACCAGCCCGGCGTCCAGCAGAGGAAACGCCTCCTACACCAGCATGTATGAAAAGACCTTCCCCAGCCACACGGGGAGTCCCTCTTATGGCAGCCCTCGCCGAAACGTCCGAGAGCGCCCGCGCTGCACAGCGCAAGAGGTCAGTGGTCACCACATCTCAGATAGACGCCATCTTACTCAAGAACACTGTTCTAGAAGATTCTGTGTATTTGTGAATTGAATGAAGTGATGTGAAGTACTGATGTGCCTGTGTATGGTGCTGTCTTTGTGGTTACAGTCAGTTCGCGAGGAGGAGAAGGAGGTTTACAGACAGCTTCTGGCTATGGTGTCTGGTGGACAGTCGTCACTCTTTCAGAACGGCAGTTCACACGGTGGTCCTCGCTCTCACAGGGATTTGTGAGTGAACTTGACTTTCTATCCCAGATCTCAGTGCTATGGTTTTGATTTGTGGATTTGATCTGCAAGAGCACAGTTCATTCTAAATTTGATATGCAGCAACATATATTTTTTTGCTATAGGCATATTTGGTATATTTTCCACCTGAAATGCTTAACGCTTTTAATTTAATCTGCCATGTTTTGCTGTGCACGTGGCACGAGCGTCGAGAGTAATCTCCTCCACCTCTCCCCAGCACCAGCTTCCTGTCGTCCAGTCGGCGGCGGCTGCTGCAGTGTTCGTCGTCCGCAGGCTCCGAGTCCCTGGAGACGTCCAGCGTCAGTGCCCCTCCCAGTCCACGCCCCGCCTCCAGCCAGGCGTCCAGCCCCAGAGCGGCCGACCGCAAGGCCTGGTCGCCAGAGCCCGACCTGCAGCTCGCCGTCAAGAGCCCGGCGGCCCTGCCGTCCGCCCCCTCGCCAGTCACCCTGCAGGACACCTCCTCGCAGGACACGCAGTCATCAGGTCTGCACCACACAGCAACGCTAGTCAGAGATTCTCGTGGCGCTCACGCTGTGGGAAGCTGCTGTCAGATCTTACTTTGGAGGTTGTAGTGATCAGGCCTGAGCCTGTGCAAACTATCTGTGAGACAGAAAGTGAAAGAAATCTAACCACACCAAAGGTCTAACACAAATCTCACAGGAAGGCTCTTTAATGTCTCTCCAGTACATTACATTTGTTCGGTAAAGACTGTTCACATGTTACAATGCCTGTGGGGTGCCTCAGGTCATCAATGTGCTCCTCTAACATCAGGCAGTTGGCCTAATGCTTTCCCTCTACTGCTCCTGTGCAGCTCATGATGGAGACTCAGTGATTTTTGTGAAGGAGCAGCAGGGCAGGAGGCCAGACAACTCCAGGTGAGCAGAGCTCATGGTGCCCTAAGATGTTTTTCTCTCTCTCTCTCTCTCTCTCTCTCTCTCTCTCTTTCTCCTCTCTCTCTCTCTCTCTCCTCTCTCTCTCTTTCTCCCCTCTCTCTCTCTCTCTCTCTTTCTCTCTCTCTCTCTCTCTCTCTCTCTCTCTCTCTCTCTCTCTCTTTCTCTCTCTCTGTTGCTCCATTGCTCCTGACTCAGTCCTAACCACTGTGTCCCCGTTCTTTGCAGTGTACCCTGTTTCCAGGCAGAGCTTTGGATTAAAGAACTGTAAGTTATCCTCTCTTGGAGTTGTTTTTTTGTGTCTTTATTTGAGACTTGCACTATGTTATCCAAGCAGAGATGTTAAGGATTGGTGCTTGCAGTGCCTTTGCTAAAGCTTGACTGTGCCTTGCAGGACTAGTCTGTATGATTCTCGTGCCCGGGAGAGGCGGAGGTTGATTGAAGAGCAGGAGGCTCTCGCCTCCCAGCTGTTACAACAGGTGAGCTGCTTTCTCTCTTCCCCAAAACCCACTCTATAGTCTCCTAGTCTCTCCCTACCTCCTGCCCTCTGTTTTTAATTGAACGTGTCTGCTCGTCTGTGCACCTCAGCGTCTGACAGAGGAGGGTCAGATGGGCGTGAGCTCGGTGGAGCTGCAGGTCCGTGTTCCCCTGGAGAAGGAGGTGCCGCTCGCCCCAGTCACCCCAGAGCCCACGCCATCAGTGGAGGAGCCCGAGTTCCCCGAGCTTACTCAGGTGTGTGTGTGTCTGTCTGTGTGTGTCTCTCATGGAGCTAAAGGCAGGGTTCCTACGTGTAATGGAATTTCTGGAATGTAATGGAATTTTGGAAAGTCTATTCCAGACATGGAAAGTCAGGGAATTTAAAAATTTTGGGGGCAAAGTCATGGAAGATCAGGGAATTTTGTACGTACTTGCCAAAAATAATACATTAACTCAAGTGTGTGTGTGTGTGTGTGTGTGTGTGTGTGTGTGTGTGTGGTAGGTGATGGAGGGGGAGGTGAACAGAGCTCTACGAGGGGGAAATCAGGACGAGATTCTGAGTGAAGGCTTCCGTCTCACCATCACGCGTAAAGACCTGCAGACGCTCAGCCATCTCAACTGGCTCAACGATGAGGTCAGAGGCTCTCTCCACTGCTGCCTCACACTACCAGTAGCCACTGGGAATGGAACTCGCACACACCTCTAACATGTGGTCTAAAATTCTAACAGGACTGAGAAGTTGCACTGTGCAATCCCCTTTAACTTATACTTTGTTAGCATTTATTTATTGCCAAATAAATCACAGTCTTGAGTAGAATTACAGTTTAGATTTCTCTGGTATGTTTCCAATGCTCTAAATGTCAGCCTTAATCAGCAATTTTGTCATTTTTCTGCAGTGTCTTTTGAAGATGTAATAAGCAGTCTTTATTACACTGCTTTTCAGAGTGCTGCAGAAAGTTCCATTCACACGAATGGGCCTGCCAACGTTCGGGCCTAAGTTAAATCTATATAATCACCGGCAAAGTATATAATCACCGCTGTCAATGGCAATGGGTTGATTAACGTCTTTCATATCCCTCCGCAAGACGTTCGTTCGCTTATTGCAATGGAATTTCATTGAAAGGGAAAGTAAGCTAGTATGACGTTGCCATGCAACACCTGAAACTGTCCAGTTCTATCTGTGTGGCGAACTATTTATTTTGTCAGCAGAAGACACGGAACGGTAGCAAAATCATTTTAAATTAGAGACCCATTGTGTTCGGTTTCTTTTCTCGTTTTGGCAAGTATCCGTGTAATAAGCTCCGCTGCGCGTCGGGGTTCTGTTCTCCCTGTCGGGACTTATTTTTTGATAATTACTGGCGGACAATACATTATCCCTTACTTGTCGAATACTTTCATGTAGAGTTTTTTTTTTTGTACTACTTGGTATGTTGAAGTTGTATAGATGTAATGCTCTGTTAGAATACCTTACATCATGGTTGGTGTCATCGGACTGTTCAGTCCTCAGTGATTGTGACCGTACAGTAATGTGGTTCTACTTCACATCCAGGTGATCAACTTCTACATGAACCTGCTGGTGGAGCGCAGCAAGCGGCCGGACCTGCCCTCCGTCTACACCTTCAACACCTTCTTCTTCCCCAAGCTGCGCAGCGCCGGCTTCTCAGCCGTCCGCCGCTGGACCAAGAAGGTGGACCTGTTCTCCCACGACATCCTGCTGGTGCCTGTCCACCTCGGGGTCCACTGGTGCCTCTCGGTGAGTACGGTCTCCTCTCCGAGCCGAGATGCAGGTCACCAACCTCTGCTGTCTGGCCAGCCGTCACAGCAGATGGAGCTTTGGGAATACAGCAGAGTCCAACTCCTGCAACCGTGAACAGTGATCAGTGCTGGCAGGCCATTGGGTAACACTGGTGCTGAGGTGGCAACAGCAGAGTTGATTTCAGCATTGGATTGACATTGATGAGCTGTTTGATTCTGTGCTTGCATGCTTTATTCTGGTAGATCTTTCCATTAAAGCTAATGTAAAGAAACCTGTTATAGATTACCTATAAGCCCTATGTAATGCATCCTGTTCCTGGAATACAGTGAGAGAATGTTAGTTATTGTTGTGTGCATTATCTCACTTCTAATATTATTATTATTATTATTATTATTATTATGATGAAGTGGTTCATAATGGCTCATCCCTTCATCCCTGGCTTACATTTGCTGATCAGATTGTTACATTCATTACGGCAATCTTCTATTGACATTAACTATGGTTTGAACATACTGAAAGGCTTTCTAGCCTTGCAACTGTAGAGTTTAAAATGATGTCAGTAGAGCAGAGCATGATGTTGTGAGTTACGGTTTTGAGTTGGAAGTGTGTAGTACACCATGCACTCTGATCTGCTTGCAAAGCTTATTTTCCGCTTGGTATGCTCCCACAGGTGGTAGACTTCCGGAAAAAGTGCGTCTTGTATTTCGATTCCATGGGTGGAAATGACGACGAAGCATGCAGAATATTGCTGTAAGTTATTCTCGCTTTACCCTCAACTGCTGCACCATGTAGTGTTATTAGCCATTTAGTCATTTGAACAAGTTTAGCAGAAGGCTGATGATCACGCTATCCCCCCATAGGAAATACCTGAAACAAGAGAGTGAAGACAAGAGGGGGAGACAGCTGGACACTTCAGACTGGACGCTGCACAGTAGAAAACCAAATGTGAGCGCTGCACCTGGAGAGAGCACACCGTGCCTCGTCAACAGGGTTGTTTTATGTTGCAGAGTTGCTCCTGTCTGTGGCTGATCCAAGGTTTGGTTTTGCAGGAGATTCCTCAGCAAATGAATGGGAGTGACTGTGGGATGTTCACATGTAAATATGCCGAGTACATCACCAAAGACAGACCCATCACCTTCACACAGGTAAGCATGCACTGAGGAGCTCAGTCATAGCCTAAACCATTCAGTACGAGTTAGAACTCTTTGTCATTACACAAATGAACTAACATGCTTCTTCTGTCGTTGCTCCCTGCCCCACAGAAACACATGCCCTACTTCAGGAGGAGAATGGTGTGGGAGATTCTGAACAAGAAACTGTTATGAAAACTGACACTAGGTGCACCCGTGGCACCTGTACTCTGTTCAACTGCAGGCTTCAGTTTGGCCAGAGACACACAACACCGTGTGACCAGCACCCGTCCCTGCCCCCAGACGGATCCGCACGGACCCAGCTGAAGCTTTGTGTTCGCTTCAGCACACCACAACCAGGGACGCGGATTGGACATTTGAACATTTTATCCCTCGATGGCAAGCGTTTATTCACTCGTCATGTCTCGTGCTCACTTTTTGTACGTCGTCTCCTAATATAGAAATGGGATGGCAGCTTTTAAGAATTTGGCGAGGGACAAAAGCTGTTGACCTCTCCTCTTCTGTATATAACCCTGATGTGATACAGGGAAAACATACTTTGTATCTTACCAGCCAGAATTCCAGGAGTAAATCGTGACAGTTTGTCACGTTATTTTCCATGTATTTTCGTATTTTCTTTCGCATTATTGGATGTTTCTCTTGTTGAAAATGAACAATTGAAATAAAAAAAAGCGAAATGTTAAAATAAAACCTCTTTAATTAAAAAATAAAGTTGAGCTCCAAGCCGGAAGCTTAAGTTTTAAGCTGCAAATGTCCTCTCCAAATGAGAATCAATGTTTCTGTGGCCCCACCACACCTGAGTAACGTCTCGCATCTTCCACAAAACTCACATTTGGAGGGTGTGCAAAAACCCTGTAATGTGCTGAAAGTGATCAGCAGAATATTATGGTGACGTTCAGAAGGGCCACAAAGTCAGAACTGTATCTGACTTAAAAGTCTGCACTGTATCAATTAAAGTCCCACCATGTTTGGCTGCCTACGTACATCAGCACCTCATATATTCAGGGATGGACAGTAATTAAGTACATTTACTTGATTACTGCACATAAGTATGATTTTAGAATATCTGTACTTTACTTGAATATTACTATTTTGGACATTTGTGACTTACTCCATTACATTTGAAAGGCAAATACTGTACTTTTGACTCCACTATTTGAAATATGAGCATGAAGTACTTGTTACTTTTAAGCACATTTGAAGTGAAGTGACTATAGTGCAGTACACTATAGACTATTGTTGAAGTTCCTTTTTCAATAGTTCAATTTGAACTTGGCTGTGGTAAAGATAGTGACAGCAGATTCTTCATCAGAATATCCTCCATGATCATGGTGAAGTTGGAATGAAATTACACAATCACCTGACATTCTAAAAACAAGTACTTCTGTATTTCAACTCAAGTAAAATTTTGACATGACAGCTTTCACTTGTATTGGAGTAATATTTGACCAGAGGCGGACAGAGTACACAGCTTCATTACTTGAGTAAAAGTACAGATACCCTTTGCTAAATTTTACTCAAGTACAAGTAAAAGTACAACAGTCAGATGTCTACTTAAGTAAAAAGTACTCAAAGTACTTCAGTATCAAGAGATAGACATTTCTATATGCATTTTCTAAATATTGCATTACTACTGCCACTGTGCTTACATTTATGTACAGAAACATCCTACATGGACTTATGAAAAATGATAATGTTAATACCTTGGAGAATGTAAAATTAATTGGAAGTAAAATCAAGTCATTTTCATCTTTTTACCATGTTGCCAGGGATGGGCAGTATTTCTAATACATGTATTTAAAATACATATTTCAAATACAAAATACTATTTTGTAATTCAAACACAATCCAATCACGTTTGAGAGGGAAACAACAAATTGAGGGTTTCCGAGATTTTTCTTTTTACCTTTTTTTTTAAAAGTAGTAACGGGTACTCGCGGTTATGGATAGAAATGTAGTGGAGTAAAGAGTACAATATTTGCCTCTCAAATGTACTTGAGTAAAGTCATGAGTACTCCCCAAAAATGATACTCGAGTAAAGTACAGATCCCTCAAAATTGTACTCAAGTACTGTACTCAAGTAAATGTACTCCGTTACTGTCCGGCTCTGTATTTGACAAGGTGTATCTATACCTATCCTTGCCTTAAATGAAGGAATTGTGTCCTTTGTCCACCTCTGGAGGTACAGTTGTGTGCAGAATAATAGCAGTGTGTTTTAAAAAACTGAATAAAGCTTAAAAATCCTTAGAATAGCTGTTAATTCTATAATATCAATGCATTGGGAACACTGCACATTCAATTTCAAATCAAAACATGACCAAAATTGATCACGTTTGTTTTACCTTTACAGAAAGTGAAGAAAAAGGAATGTTAGGCTGTTCAAAAAAATAGCAGTGTTTGCATTTTTCTTTACAATCTCAAACATTTACTGTATAAAATCCTCTGAACTAAAAAATGTCTCAAGATTTTGCTTTACTTTGAATCACTGCACTAATATCTAGTTGCATTACCATTATTTCTGAGAATTGCTTCACATCTGTGTTGCATGGAGTCGACCAACTACTGGCACCTACGAACAGGTATTCCAGGCCAGGACGATTAAACTACATTCCACAATTCCTCTGCATTTCTGGGTTTTTCCTCAGAAACAGCATTTTTGATGTCACCCCACAAGTTTTCTATAAGATAGAGGTCTGGGGATCGGGCTGGCCACTCCGTAACGTCAACCTTGTTAGTCTGGAACCAAGACTTTGCTCGCTTACTGGTGTGTTTTGGGTCATTGTTTTGTTAAAACACCCATTTCAAAGGCATTTCCTCTTCAGCATGACCTCTTCAAATATTTTGATGTATTGAAACTGATCCATGATCTCTGGTGTGCGATAAATAGGTCCAACACCACAGTATGAGAAACATCCCCATAACATGAATTGTGCACCACCAAGCTTTACTGTCTTCAGTGTACTGTGGCTTGAATTCATTGCATGTGGGTCGTTGGACAAACTGTCTGCAAGTGTATAATCTGGCCGTGGTCATCTTCCCTCGGCCGTTGGAGATACCAGCAGAGGCACATCCGCCAGCAGCACAAAGGCCTACAGGGGGCCCTTTTCCAGCAGCAGCACCAAGGCCTACAGGGGCCCTTTTCCAGCAGCAGCACCAAGGCCTATGGAGTCTCATCCTCTAGCACCAGGGCCTGCAGTGGTGGGCAGTGCGTTTGGTATGTCCTTTATCGTTTCTGTTTTCTGTTCCTGTTTTAGTTTAACATTACCTGTGCACATGGGTTATGTCAACTTCAGTTATGTTGGTATTTACTTTGTTACACCGTGTCCTAACTGCTGTGTCCGTTCCTCCTGGACCGCAATCACAGGGCTATCATAAGGTGCTTGTCTTTTTATGCTATGGTGGACTAAAACTGCTCTATGCATAGGAGATCCACTGATATTTGTTAGAATCATCAACACAAAAAAACATACAAGTTTACCAATTATAATTCATTTATTTATCTGGGATGTATTAGGCCAGAGGTTTCTCGCGGTCAACCTGCAACACCTTGACGTCCCACCAGTAGGCCACGGCCCACCCTTTGGGGAACACTGTATTAGGGAAAGGATGGTACGATTCCACGCATAGGTTTTGTCCATGTCCTGGTGAACTCAATCTCTACTTAAAGCAGAAGGCCTTGCAGAGAGCTGTAGACATGCGGGAGAAGAAAGATGGGCTCTTGGATTTGGTCTTCAACGAATCTGTAAAGAATGACCAAAATACATGATCAGTTCAGATCCATGATGTCTTCAGTCATTGATTAAGAATAAAATCATGCAATGACACTTACTGCAGAGACAGGATGGAGTCACTTCATTGTGGCGCTGTGGAAAACAAATATTTAATGAAAAATTGTAAGCACTTTGAAAACTGTTTGGAGGCCTAGGTTGAAAACCGAGCCAAGTGTGGCTATGCAGACATAAAATGCAGATAAAAAACAAAAAAATATTGACTGAATATACTTAAATTCATAAGTAATCATGTCATATGTTTCATCTGCCTCTAAATAAGTGATAACTAGCCAATTACCTTGGATGAGAAAAGCCTGAAGCGATTGGTTCTGCGTACTTTGGGAGAGGAGGGTGTCTTCTCATCTTCCTTCATGTTCCCCACATTTGAGCCTGAGTCACAGACATGGATCCCCTTCTGCTCTTCAGGACAAACAAGGATGGAAGAGGACTTCTTCCTCACGTCATTCACGGCATCCTGGGAGCCTAAGTTATAGCCACACATACTTGATATCCCAGAGTCCGCATGATGAGAGGAGACCTGAGGGACTGTGGTCAGCTCCACTTTCCCAGCTTCAGAGGTATTGTTTACCACAGAGTTAAACTCAGAGTTGGACCTCTTAGACACAGAAGCTGTGCCTGTGAACAAAAGACAATGATATGAACACACTGTGCTATGCAAATAGCCTGTTTTCAAGTTCAGTGCTGCGCCCGTACATTTCGCTCTCCAGCCTCAGTGCACCTCTCCGGGTCTGCAGCGCGGCAGCGGCCTCATACTCGAGGCGGAGGACGCGATGAACGGGGGAGGGCTTCCTGGAAGAAGCAGCCTCCTGCATCATGGACCGGGCTCCCCCCACCGCACAGGAGACAATTTCACCAGCAATTTGAAGAAGCTCCATGTCCATTGTCCCGGTGGGGGTCACCTCCACCAGACAACACTCTTGTGCGGCCTGAGGCTGAGCCATCTTCAGGGTGCTGGGCAGTCTCCCCATAAAGCGGTCTTCCACTTTGGGGCAGGTGGTATTCTCTTTAAAGTGGACCACAGCCCCATATTTGTCGATGGCAGGCAGAATCACCTCTTTGGTGGCGGCCAACACCCAGCCCCTGATCCTATCACAGGTTTGGATCAGCTCCATCATGGTGAGGTGCTGAACAAAGACAGGTGAAGTATGTTAGATATGAAGAAGCTGTGATATTTTACAGATGAGTTTCAGATTATTAGTTTCTTACCTTCTTTTGTAGTATATTTCTGATGCTCTCTCTATGCCTGAAAAGAGAGAAATAATTAATATTGTGTGTCAGAGTAAACAGTATTTCAGTGATACAATTAATAGCCTACTCCTCTTCAACTTACATGCAAGAGAGTTGATCCAGGAATGACTCAGCTGGGACTGAATCGCCTATCTGTGTTATAGGTTAGCAAAAAATATATATATTATATATATATATATATTTTTTTTTTTTCATAAAACCCCAAATGTCCTAGACTAGTTTCCTGCCAGACTTACATAGCACTGGTTCTTCATGTGTAGCAGACCTTGTTCATCCATATTGTCAACAGAAAGGATAAAGTGAAGACACTGTCATGAACTACTGATTCTTGCCGAGGTTTGGCACTTTTCTTTTGAGCACTTTCTTTGGAACAAATAAAAATGAAGCATTCGCGTGTATGACGCAACAGTGATTATAAGTCTACGTCATAACAACGTTTACCATAGATATCTCTATGACGTTTACAATCATGTCGGCTAAATGAAATTAATAGGTAGGCCCAGAGCCATATAAAGGTATGGCTGGGTAGGCCTACATTAAAAATGCTGGTCTATAAAACTACAGATAAAATGTAAATGTGGTATACTGTGTATTCAGCCTAGGCTACCTAGTTTATAGGCTTTGAACGAGAGCCAAATAAATAGCCTACTTAACCAGATTAATAATAATTAATAATAATAATAATAATAATAATAATAATAACTTGGACTTATATAGCGCCTTTCATGGTACAATGGGGGGGGGGGGGGTTAGGGGTCAAAGGACTTGGTGAAAAGAAATGTTTTGAGGTGTTTTTTGAACATGGGCAGGGACGGGGCAGAGCGGACAAGGAGTGGTAGACTGTTCCAGAGTGTGGGAGCGTTGACAGAGAAAGCCCTGTCCCCAAAAGTCCGCAACCTGGTGCGGGGGGTGGCCAGCAGGTCCTTGTCAGAGGACCGCAGGGAGCGTGACTGAGTGTAGGGGTGGATTAATGTGAGGTTGACATTATTGGGGAGCTTATTAACACGTCTAACTGGCTATCAACGTGGGAAAAACTGAGGAAATAAATGATTTGGTAGGTTAGCCTGTCAGTCTGGATGATCCAGATTGCTATATGGCTAAAGGGTTTCACAGACGCTAGAGTATTTTTAATTTAATGATTTACGAAGCCGGACACTGTCCTTGGCTTTTATCCTTGCATACAATTCCTGAAAGTTTATACTTCGTGTTTGTATTTAAATAACCAACCAAGATGCTGCATTCGAAAGAGGTGGCGCAGATGCACAGCACTTGCGCAGTAGCATGTAGATTAGTCAAGTCAAGTCAATTCACATTTATTTATAGGCCTATAGCGCATTGTTCTATGCACAGAGTGCATCATAAAGCCAAATTAATATTAGAGCATCCACACGCCAGAGCTGTCAAAGTTGATCAACAACGAGGACCGAATAGGTGTGGTTAGGTTATTATCTACATCAGGGATCACCAAATGGCGGACCGAGGTCCGAGTCCGGACCGTGACGTGATCCTATCCGGACCCAGACCATAACAGCCTAATTTAGATTTTAACGTAAGATTTCAAAGCTGCGCTAAATGTTTCGTTGGTTAGGATAACAGCAATTACTTCAGGAGCTTCAGGAACCATCATTTCGCTTGCTGCTACTCAGCCAGTGAAATCTGTGAATGCTGATAAAGTCGAGTCAGTGAGTAAAGTAGCCTACTATGGGGAAGAGACTGATAGCCTGAAACGAGCGAGGAGAGGAGACGGAACGAGAAATAATCAGATTGATATCTAAGTTAACGATAAGTAGGCCTAAGTTATTTTCAAATCATCGGTTGCTGAAAGAGGAGAAAGCTAGACAGCGAGAACAGAGCTTTATATAACGATACGGGGGCAATACCACGCAAAACTGTCACGTCCGTAACGCCAACTAAATATGGATGTGACAGTTTTGCGCATAATTGCCCTGGACCTCTTCTTTCTGAGACAGGCGATTTTTAAAATCGCCAATTTGAAGCACCTCTACTAGACAAAGCATATATTTTGAGCAAGCATAGGTAGGCTAGGCCCATTCAACAGTGAACTGAGACCACAGAATATTTTACGATTTAAGAAGGCAATATGATTGATCCACCACAAATCTAGTTAAGCCTACATGTAGGCCTACATGCATTCACTGCCCAACAACGTGATGTTCCTGGGTTTCCAGAATTTCGGGTCAACATAAAAAAAAACGAAAGAAAATAAATTAAACTTGCTGAGTAATGGGTTCAAGAAACCAGCCTTGTCTCAGCTCAAATTTTATTTTAAGTTCACGTTAAGATCTTAAAAATAGCCAAGGCTACTCAGTTTTTCTCCCCAATCACTCTTATCTTGCCTTATTTATCCTCATTTCGAATGTTTCCTTTTAGGCTACTTATTTTATTTCACATTAAACATTAGGCCTAGGCCTACAATCTTCTATTTCTTGAATTTCCCCTTGGGGATCAATAAAGTATCTATCTATCTATCTATCTATCTATCTATCTATCTATCTATCTATCTATTTACAACTAGGCTCCATTCATCCATCCTAATATTATATATATACAGTGGCGATTCTAGACATTTTTAACAAGGGGGCACTAGTGAGGCACTGTCTAATTCAAGGGTGGCATGAGGCAAAACATCCAGATAAACAGAAACAGGCTCAAGATGTGAAATTACTCATAAATTGAAGGACAAAAAACACAAATACCTTACTCTCACATAAAATGTCTTTGTATTTGAATAAATTGTAATACAAACATATTAAAGTTAATTATCTAAGTTGTCTGTCACTGGGCTATGCTGTTCTAAAACAAATTCCATCATGGGGACATTAAAATATAATCAATTTTATTATATTACTGTAAATGAAGATATACAAAATATACTCATCCAAGATATTTCCCCCACTCTATGGCCATCTATTTTTGTAGCTGTTACAATAATTTGACCTGCTTTTTTGTCTATTTGTTTATTTTCTCAAGAAACTTGAGGTTGGTATGAAGGAGTGTATTGTGAATGTGAGCAATTTCATCTTCCTGAATCTCAATATTATGATCACAACAAGTCTGGGCAAATTATTAATAAAATTTTCACGTGGGGTAACTTGTTGCAGGGCAACCATAACCGGTTCCATGTCTTCCGATTAGTGATTAATCATCAGTTTAGAAACTTGAGGTTGGTATGAAGAAGTGTATTGTGTACTGTATGTGAGCAAACATTGTGCACGTTGCACATGATGGCAACCACATAACCGGTTCCATGTGTTTGAATTGGATGACTAAAGTTCTCAAGAAACTTATCTGCCTAAATCTCAATATTCTGATCACAACAACTCTGGGCAAATTACAAGTCAGCACCAGTGCTGCATTCATTGTTTTGCACTTTTATAATCACATCACCAAAAGTAGGTTATTGGTTTTACCAAAAGAATTTGGCACTATTTTTAAACTACAAACCTATAAAGTATTTTGATACAAAATATGATGCCATTTTTTTCCAACTAAATAAAATAAAAATGACAACATACTATTTTGTATTTTACATACATGTATCAGACATACTGCCTATCCCTGGCTGTTGGCTGCAGCAACTCAAGCTAGGTAGTACTGATTGTTTTGTGTTTGTTTTGTGTTTATGTTAGTTTTGATCCAATTTGACAGCTTTGCTATGTTGCCCACCCAAAATTTCTACCAGCCCACCCAAATATAGTAGCCTAGCCTAGGTTAGAACCAGCCCTGCCCTGCATGGAGACATATTTTACGATAATAATGAAGAAAATGTTAGCAAAACTTTAGGTTTTTGGTAACGGAATCTCGCCAACCCTCATTCATCTATTTGCGCAACAGCCCACATTCTGCCTTCAATCCAGCGAGACAAGTAAAATAAATGTTTTTTTTTTTTTAAAGCTGTCATCGTCATAGGCACAATATTTAGGCTACCTCTGTTAAGCCTACACAAAGTTGCGTATTAAGGAGTATTTCCTGATCGGGGAAACCTTTCGTTCTGCAGTTCAATTGTGCCGCAGCCCAATAAAGGCAAGCGTGTTTGCCACTTACATTTCTGACATCTGACACTTCACACTGCTGCAAGTGCATCAAGAAAGGTCCCGCCTTACACCATGTTAATGGCCAATCGTAGACTAGGATTTGGGGTGGCACCTGGGGTGGCCAATCGAATCTTAAGGGTGGCCTGTGCCACCCGGAGCCACCCCTCTGGCTCCGCCCCTGTATATATATTATACATACATACATACATATACATAGCCTAAACATTATGATACTCCGGACCTTTGCTTGAGGAAATTTTCCGTAACTGGACCTCGCTGAAGATTAATTGAATACCCCTGATCTACATCCTTTGGAGGTTTTGGTAGCCTAATTTGAGGAGGAGCGCATCTACAGACACTAAATTATTGTTGGATGCATACTGACTGAGAATGGCTGCAAAAGCAATGTGATAGTCTGGTGTTTTTGCCTATTTGCTTACTTTCTTATGCATGACATACCCACCCAGCTGTGGGCTGGTCATATTCAAAACCACATTAGGACAGCAGATTTGACCACAGCAGCAACCAAGTCATGACATTGTCATATCAATATATGATTACAAGTTAAGAGAGGAAGGAAGAGGAATTAAGAGGAATTTTGCTCTCCAAAAGAGGATATCATGGCAGCCTTAGGATTTCTTAGGACATAAGTTAAAGTACATGGTCTTAACTACAGTCCATAATAGGTCCTTGAACTTCGAGCTAGATGTAGGCTATGATGAGAAGTCCAAGTGCTTCCTGTCTGTCAACTAATTAGCAGGCTTATGAAAATCCTGTTATCTACATGGAAATTGTGACCCTTGACCACATTTCATATTATGTATACCGGTACATATTTCTTCATTCTCAGAGACAGCTATTTTTAGTGAATGTAAAGAGCATGTTGTGTATCCCATCAGTTTGCTTTAAACATCACGCAGCTAGTAAGTAAGTTGGAAAGATTTGCTTTTCCTGTTATCAAGAATGCTGCTGCAACGTTCACAAGGTTACCCCATGACAAAGGTTATTCACTTGCATGATCTAAAGTTGCTTATAGGTCACTTCTAATTTATGGAATTTGAAAAGCAATCGATACGATTGTACATTTTTTCTCTGATTCCCTTAAACCTTTACATCCAGATAGAGAGCCATATTGTCTCGCTTAATTGAATGATCTGGAGGGCTTTGGGTTTAATTAACACAGAACAATAATCCTACATTTAAGATCACAGTTTTACCAGCTGAGTATGAGTATGGATGATTAATTTGTAGGTTAAGACAGAGTTCCTCAGCATTCGTGAGCCCTCCAGCTCTGAAGTTAAGTAGAGGTTTAGGTTATGTCAAGTTTGTCATTGTTAGGGAGTTTCATTGCTATACTAAAACGCAACACGGATGCAATACAGTGGCTATTGGTGGAAGCCAGTGAAAATCCAACAAAAAAAATTGAATGGACTGAACACTGTTGTACGGCAAAGAACAGGATGAACATCAGATAACGAAATGCATGGATGAAAACTTCCATCGTGTTGGAAAGGATCAGCACCTTGGGGAGAGCCAGCGCAGCCCACTGGAAGGACATCCTCTTTTACTCACGGCCTTATCTGTGGACATCCTCTTTTACTCACGGTCTTATCTGTGGACATCCTCTTTTACTCACGGCCTTATCTGTGGACATCCTCTTTTACTCACGGCCTTATCTGTGGACATCCTCTTTTACTCACGGCCTTATCTGTGGACATCCTCTTTTACTCACAGCCTTATCTGTGGCAGCTGGACTCAGAAGTGACCGGGGAGACTGGACATTGACAAACGACTGAGAGGTGAAGTATTGGACAGTTTATTCCTAAGCCATCCATCAAAACTGCTTAAAGCTACTTTGCATGGTAGTGATGTTCAGTGAATGGCATGGACACAAGGTATGGAGGCAAAGACAGGGGGCAGACTTGCCCCACAAACAGTAGCACCATCATAAGATATGCGGGCAATACATTTCTAGCCTACCACAGAAATTCTACTGGGCTTTCTATTTCCTTTTGTTCGATTGACATTTTAGAGCATTTTAAAATGAACTTTTTCTGACTCTAACCAGATCTTATGTAATAGCAGGCTTTGTATGGAATGAAACCTGCCAAATTTATTTTTTGCCTATGGTAGGCTCAACCGCTGCCATGTAATTCTACAAGAGGAATTAGTGATGTTCACAATTCTAAAAGAACTACACATTATGGGAAACCCCCACTGCCATCAGAACAAAATAGCTTTAAGCAGTTTGTTAATCGTTTCACATAAAATCTTTTAATTTGTTAAAAATAAAGCCACATCATTGCAAAAAAGGACATGTTGATTGCTGGATGACCTCTTGACCTGTACAAAAAAACATTTTCACTGTAGCTGACAGCTTAAGAATTCAAAATAACAATTCAAAAAGAAAAGAACAAATAAATCATACTAAAATTCTAAAACGACACATGGTGTAGCCTCAATTTTCTCATTTAACTCTGGACTCCCAGAATAATAAAAAAAATGGTTGTATTACGTGCAGAAAAATAACGTTTCTCTGTGTGTGTGTGAAGCCTTTGTGTGTTTGTTTGTGTATGTGTGTGTGTGTGTGTGTGTGTCTGTGTAAGTGTGTTGGGGGGGTTGCTCAGGCTTTTGCTGTGCATCAGTCTCTGTCTCTGCATGTATGTCTGACAGTGAGTGTATGTGTGTGTTGCCTTTGATGTTTTCTTAGCCAGTTTTGTTCATTTCATTGCTTTAGCTTTAGAGTCTCTTCTTAAATGCAGCAGTTTCAGCACTCTGTGCAAGCAGTCCTCCACACAGGGCTAGCCTGCTGCCCAGAACCAACCAAAAAATGTGTGGTAGAATAAAAATGTCTTTCCTTTTTGGTAGTGTTTTTTTTTTGTCTTTTGTCTTCTTTTTTTAGAAAAAAAAATCTGTTCCGTTCTTTGTCTTCAACGTGTGTGTGTTTGTCCATGTAGTGTTTTGAGTGTCTTTCAGCACTTGGCTTCAGGTAGACCGTGTCCTTGTCCCAGAGAGAAACACTCTCCAGCACACCGTGGACCTCCACAGGATTCACACTGGAAAATACAGTGGTCACATCACATAAGTTCACGTACACACACACACACATACACACACATATATAAAGCACACCTCCATTCCCTTCTATAGGCAACATCTCTCCTCCGGTAACTATGGAAAGAGCCCTGGACACACATCTCCTGGCATTTCTGTTTATTATTATGATTACTGCACCAAGGCTTTCCCCTTCAGTGTAACAGAGACGACTCACCACCTCCTCATTTGCTGTGCTGGTAGGAATAGGTGGTGTGTTCCGTCGGGGTCTCTATGGCGACCTGCTGTTGTGGAACGTTGTTTTCCTGTGGGAGACAGAGGCAAGCGTTACCCCAGGAATAGGCATGGACGCTCCCAAGCAGTCTCCTCATGGTTTTTTCCCTGCCGTTTCTCACCTCTACTGCGACGCTGGAGGGAGGCACTTGAGTGTACTGGGGGATGTAGGTCCCTTGCATAGCCGTGTTGGCAGCCATATACTGGAGGAGAGAGAGAGAGAGCGATAGAGGGAGAGAGAGAGAGAGAGAGAGAGAGAGAGAGAGGGAGGGAGGGGGGGAGGGGTCCAAGAAAGGACAGGTTACAAAACTGGAGCGACTGCGTGCGCATGGGATTTCATTAGTTCTCTCACCACGAAAACCTCCACTCAGACTGGAGACATAACATATGCCTGGTGTGTCTGATGAGAACCAGACTCGGCGCTGCTGCCAGCTCTGGAGTGGGCTGGAGGCGTCTGCTGTTTCTACCCCGCCCCTCCCCACACTCCAGGCTTCCAGTGAACTGATAGGAAGCAACAGAGGCCACTAGAAGGAGCCGTATGACGCTACGCACAGCGCCCGCTCTCATCCCGACACCACGAGTCTGACCCGTCTCCTGAAGAACACTACCAGACTACTCAGCCCAAAGCACAGCCAGGCAATGCTACAGGCAGAGGATCAAATGATTTTGTAACAAAATGACATTTAACAGTTGCTATCCCTGATATAGTGTGCATAGCCAAACTTGCATTATGGAGAGGGGGGGGGGGGGGGTCCTATATTATAAAACACCAGAACTATTACACAAACAATCTGGACTGAGAGTGGGCCTTGTGGAGCTGTACCTTGTCCAGCCCACAGTGCAGGATGGACTTACCGTGCCGGCGTTGCCCAGTGATAGGTGGCTGAGCTGCTGCGCGAGGGGGCCCATCATGGAGGTGGGCTGGATGGACATGGGGTGCTCCATGGTGGGCGTCAGGACGGTTCCCTACACACACAAACACACACAGAGAGATCGTGATGAGATAAACGTTTACAGACATGTGCGCTCTGCCTTTGTCCCTCTCACGTTCACTCAGACGCACAGATAATGATGCGGAAAAATTTACACATTCCTTCCCTTTTGTTCTCTCTCTCTCTCTCTTTCTCTCTCTCACTCACTCACTCACTAACACATACAGACACGCACAATACACACACAATACAGGCACACACACAGACAAACCCACTCATGTTCCCTCTCTCCCTGTGTCTCTCCCTTGCACATTCTGTGTCCCACAAGACACACACACACACACACACAGACCCCCAGTGACTCTGGAGCAGATGGCTGAGTGCTTACTGTGGGCTGCATGAGGTATGACTGGGGATGCATCCAGGATGGACTGTGTACCTGCAGCAAAGAAGGAAAGACAAGCAGTCTGAAGCTTGTGTGTTGAATACAAAATGGTTTGGGTGTCGACAAAGTTAATTGAACAATCTGGGCATCGTTGAAATACAGTTTTTCTCAATAGATTTAATGCTTATGTCAACTCTTACAATATGGTTTCAAAACAATTAACACACAGGCCTAAACAGAAGCACTCTAGCCAAAATTACACATTTTGTTTGCAAAAGGCTCTGACAGCGACAAAACATTTAAAACAAGGATTTTTCCATCAAACACCTGAATTTGTGGTAAAATTGTGCTTTCAACTATACATCCCACCACAATGTTTTCAATATGAGGAAGTTCAGCCCCAATTTTTGTTATGTCTGTGCCATCTCTCGATACTTTGCATAGTTATATGTTTAAAAAGACAAACAAGCGTATCACAGCATTATATAATACAACATTGTATTAATTCCTCCCAAGATGTAACTGTCAGTGACATGTAAGACCTACAGTAAGCACCTAGACAAGATAAATTTATACACTCAACTACAATAGGCCTACAGTAAGCACTTGTCAGCTTTTGTACTGCCTTCTTCACCAAACAGGCGATACAGTACTTTCTCTAAATGTGCCTTTGGCCTCTTTGATAGCAATAGCAACACAGAGCAGAGGTGGCATCTCTTATGGATAAAGACTGACTAAAGACTAATGCAAAGGAGTTTCACAGTCTTTCTGTGACTACTATGTTAAATGTTTGGAAAAAGTGTGTAAAACATGTGAAATCATTATCATAAGTGTTAACACATTTGTAAATGATGACTTCTGCTATGCTAAGAAGGTGAAGATGATGATAAAGTGCATATTAGAAATCAAGAAAAACTGTAATAATCTTCACTGACTAAAATGCTGTAAGTTTATTCACCCCGTTAAATAATTACAGTGCTCTGGCCAGGGTCTCTGGTAAGTTATTGTTTAATTTCATTATGACAATCAGGTTACAGCGATATTAAACAGACTACACACTACCTCTTGTGCCTGTACGAGAAAGGTTCTTTGGAGGCTTTAGCAACCGAGACAGCTGCACTCACCTGATAGGTGGATACGGGAGAATGCATATACGGTGAAATGGACGTCTGTGCAATCATTCGGTTGTGGGCCATGCTGTAGGGCGATGAGTAGAACCTACAACCCAATAAAGCTCATTGTCATCACCCTCCAAATGAACCACAGGGTCACAATCCCTCTCATATGGAAAAGTCAAATGCTACGTTCACATACCCATTCTGTAAGGCTGGGGTGGGGTCATAGGTCAACGTCATTCCTCCCTGTGACAGGAAGAGAATAGCGTTTACACAGTCATCTGTACATTAAAACCTCTCATCTCATTTAGATCCATGACATTTTCATCATCTGGGCTTTAACAAAGGTCACGACTTATGCATGTGACCCCTTGCACACCTGCAATCAGGTGGTCAGGAGCTAAAACATTCACATGAGCAAAAGTCGTACAGTGAACCGATAATGATATTCCGGGGCAAACCTCGGTTACATTGGACTCTAAAGGTCAACCTGTCAGGTTAAACTTTGTCTATGCTGCAAGGACGAGCCCAAACTCACCGTCTCCCCCTCCCTCGTCCAGGGCCGCCCGTTCTGCTGGTACCTCCCCTGACTCTGCCGCTTCTTCTGGCCTCCGTCCGCAAACTTACACAGCAGGGGCTCCGTGGGCACTGGGGGGGGGGGGGGGGGGTGAGGGCAGGAGCACAGGGCCAGGGTTAGATGGGGGGGGGGGAGGGGGGTACATCTCATAAAAGCATAAAAGGGAGAATAAAAACATGATGTACCTGGCACGCCAGGAGGAGTCTTTATGTATTTGCCATTAAAATGTTGAATGATGGTCTCACATTTCTCTGTTGACTCCATCCTATTAAGCAGACCGTAAAATGCACATTAAAATGAGGCACCATAATGGCATACTGATCATTTTTTTCTGGCAGCTTGTGGGAATGAAGAATGCTGTGTAATAATGATGCCTGATAATGTTCCATTGTGGCTCTGATAATACACTTGCATGAATAAGATAAGAGAATGGAAATAATTTAACATAGTCTCAAAAGTAAATAAGGAGGCCTGGAAAGTCATTTCAATACAGTGCAGTCACCACTGAAGGGGATCAGTTATCTGTAATTGCTAAGCTCTGTATGCCACACTGATCTCAACGAGATGTGCAAGATCAGACTGTGTGGCTGAGGGCAGTGTGAGTGGGGCACGTGTGCAGTCTTGACCCTACTGTCCAGCTGTCCTGTGCTTTGTGCAGTGCAGGCGTCATGTGCGGTGGCCGCCAGCAGGGGGCCGGGATGCAGCAGGGGTGGAACTGACCTGGCAAAGCCTACGCCGCGGCTGGTGCCGTTGGCGTCTCGGAGGATGCGGGTGGAGATGACCTGGCTGAAGGGCTTGAGCATGCTCTCCAGCTCCTGCTCGTCCATGGACATGGGCAGGTTAGAGATGTACAGGTTGGTGGGGTCCTGCTCCTGTTGCTGAGGGAGGAGAGACACACATTGGACGTCTTCATTAGAGGGCTGTAGCGGGGGAAAAGAGAGGAAGCCTGTGTCTGACACTACAGCCGCACTCTGTTGACAGATTTCAACTGTGAAGCTAACTGAGGCATACCATTTCTAACTGAGTTGGAAATACGATTAAGACATATAGGACTCGTAGTGTGTCGAGGCACTTTGTACATCTGAAAGGACTTTTGTTCCCTCCAGGGGATATAGGGTGTATTTCCCCTAAGATGTATGGCCTTATTCTGGACATTTCTGGACAAGTCAAACGTCTGCTTCCATAAACCTGAGTGTGAGATGTTTTCCCAGATCGACAGTTTGACAAGAGCAAGCAGAAATCCAGCGACAAGACTCCGGGTGTTGAGCTGAAAACGCTGCTTGAGTTATTCGAGTCTGGAGATATGAAAGCCATAAAAGAGGAACATTCCACAGTCTGGAAAAAAAGCACACACACACACACAGCCGTCTCCATATGGTGCTGTACAAACTATAGAATGTGGAGCCAGCGCGCAGCAGTGGGTGTCCTCAGACAAAAATATGAGCTATTGGAGAGCCGCAGTCAAAACAGTGGTGCAGAGATGGCATCGGGAGCGGTGCAGTTTGAATAGGGGTGATAGAAAGTCAGACAGGACAAGAGAGAAGGGAGGGAGGAAGAGAAGGAAGGAGGGAGGGATGGAGGGAAGGGATGAGAGAGGGAGGGAGAGAACAAGGAAGAGGGGGGAGGACTGAAATAAGAGCTGAGTTTTTAGGAAAGGAGGCGGGAAGGTGTGGGGGGGGGGGGGATCAGCTGAGCCAAAGAGAGAGGGCGAGAGTGTGAGTGTGGACGGAGAGGGGGTGGGGGTGGGGGTGGGGGTGGGGGGGCGGAATGTGCTGGAGATGGAGGGGGAAGATAGGCTGGCTGTACTCGGCCTGAACCCTCTCTCAAGGGAGCCCCGTCCTCTTTCTCCCAAAAACTGGTGGTGGGAGCTGGGGGTGGAGGGCAGCGGCTATTACACAAGCCCCTTGAGTCGGGGAGAAGACAGGGCCTTTGTGTGAGGCTGTGTGCGGACGAGGACTGAGGCTGAATGGAGCAACTCCTAAACCAAGGAACATGATAATGGCACACACCACTCCCAGCGTCCATGAAGCCTACTCCGAATCACATCCTGGCTTTCCTGCTGAAGAAGTTTCATTTTGTGCTGTCATTCTGAACCATGCCTGCTGACATTTGAACTAATCCGTCAGACTTGTACATTCCTGTTGTTGTATACAAACTATTTAAGTACTTTCAAAACAAAAAAGATCTATGTCTTGAGGTTCCTCATAGAATTTTCAAGAGATTGAACTAGGCTAGTTAAAGTGCCTGATTTCAGATCACCACAGGCAAAGTGTATTGTCCTCAAATCTAGTAATCAGTTGAAATTTGTGACATTTCATTACTTTTCCCTATAGTGTGTCCACAGAGGAGGGTTCAATCTTTCATAAGTAATAACATGTATCTAATCTTAAGTAATAACATGTATCTAATCTTAAGTATTAACATGTATCTAATCTTAAGTAATAACATGTATCTAATCTTAAGTAATAACATGTTTTAAAGGTGATCAACAGCAGTATTGGCAACTCATATATTTAAATCATCAAAATGATTACAGATTCAGGTTTTTGTCATCTTCAGACATGTGCTAAAACTCCATCAGATCAACATTTTGTTGCTATTTATATTTATTGAGGAATTGTTGGTCTTAAGTAAAACGCAAGTGTATGTTGGAAATATTTAGGTGAAAATGAATGTCCTGTTTTGGGGGGTCTAAAAGGCAAATTTGTATAAAAATTAAAAAAGTTGTGAGGTTGTATCAAAACATATCTGTTAAATCTAGTCATTCGTCATGGCATAAGCTTTTTTATATAAGGTTTTTTTTTTTTTTTGATTTTGCATCATATTTTGTCCCATGGCTCAAGGAATTATAATATACCAATTGCATACAGACGGTACATTCATGCATTCCCACTCATTACTCAGGGGCCCCCCTCCCCCCAAACACACACACAGTTTATCCACACACCTACACCCCACTCTGGACCCTTCTCCCTGACCTCAATTTCACAGGCTGGGATGAGACCAGCGCCACCTTACAGTGGAGTGTGTCTGGAAGATGCCATGATTTCCATGGGAATGAAAGCGCAGGTGCGGCATCCTCCTACCGCCCTGCAATTATTAGACACACCGATTCAATCCGCCTGCTTATCGTCTGAGTGAGCACTTGAGCCGTTTCTGTGTGTCACTTGCATAAACAAATTAGCGAGAGGCGGCAGAGATAGCCGAGAGATAGCGAACCCCGCGATTCGCCCTGCTGCTGCTTTGCATATTCATGACTTCGGCGTGCGGATGAGATTAAAAAGCTGTAAATGTATTACAAACTCATCTCCATCTCATGAATTATGCATGGCCCCCACCACGGTGACCTGCCCGTGAAGTTGATGATTTTCACACATCTCATCACGCCCCTCACAACGACTTGCTCCCACTCGAGAGGGAGGCAGGAAGGGGGGGGGGGGGGAGGAGGAGAGAAGCGGAGAGGGAGAGAAGACAGGAGGCGAGAGAAAAAGAAAACAGAAACTTTTCTGGAAAACTGACTCATTTGGCGCGGGTCAGGAGTGGCGACGCTGCTGGTAAACGGCGCTAAAATAAGCAGGCGACACGACGCGGTCACAACTCCAGACTGAAGCCAACCAGCCACAGCCACAGCAGCGGCAGAAGCAGGAGTGAACAGCAAACCAGCCCCCAACATGCCCGGCTCCCCTCCCCTGCCCCCTCCCCTGCCCCCTCCCCTCCCCTCCCCTCCTCCCCCAGCCCCGGCAGCTTTCAGCTCCTGTAAACTCCTGTTTGGTTAGCGTGAGTGATGGGGCAGGCCGGTGTGGTTGCCCAGTGCGGTTTGACTGCGTGCCTAACGGGCCACTGGCTCCGTGGTGGGCCCAGGCGGCGGGGCCGCTCGGCTGCTGCTCAGACAGTGACTCAGCCGGGCAAGAGACGAGAGCGGGGGGGGGGGGGGGGGCGAGGAGGACGAGGAGGAGGAGGAGGGGGAGAGGTGTGGAGGGAGAGCAGGACAGACTGGCTCTTTGTGCTGGGGGACTGCCACTGCTGCCAGGCCAGACTCTGGGCCTGCTGGTGGAGGGGACCTCGGTGAGGAGCAAAGAGCCACTTGCCCCTCAGCCCTCACCCCCGCATGCCCCCCCCCACGTCTGCCGGGAGGAGGAGGCGGCGGCCGCACTGCAGCGGGTGGCACTCACACGCCACGGACGAGTTTAATGGGGCTGACAGGCGTCTCTTTCACAGGCAACACAAAAAAAAACCCTTGACAAACAACCACTACAACACAACAACAACAACAACAACACTTAATGACCGCTGGGCCTGTGGTCCAGTGTGAGCTTGTGTGTGTGTGTGAGTGTGAGTGTGAGTGTGTGTTTATGTGTCTGTGTGTGTGAGTGTGTGTGTGTGTGTGTGTGTGTGTGTGAGTGTGTGTGTGTGTGTGTGTGTGTTTATGTGTCTGTGTGTGAGTGTGTGTGAGTGTGAGTGTGTGTGTGTTTATGTGTCTGTGTGTGTGTGTGTGTGTGTGTGTGTGTGTGTTTATGTGTCTGTGTGTGAGTGTGTGTGTGTGTGTGTGTGTGTGTGTGTGTGTGTGTGTGTGTGTGTGTGTGTGTGTGTGTTTATGTGTCTGTGTGTGAGTGTGTGTGAGTGTGAGTGTGAGTGTGTGTGTGTGTGTGTGTGTTTATGTGTCTGTGCGTGAGTGAGATACACGGCCTTTGAAGTTGTATCACTAGATGACTACAACAGAACGGCATCTGCCTTTTTCAGTCTTATGCGATACCATTAAACATCCAGGTGTGCAAACCACATATGTGTGTGTGTGTGTGTGTGTGTGTGTGTGTGTGTGTGTCTTTGTATACTGTACATGTGCATTTCAATAACCTGCATTTACCTTGGCCATCTGAGCCTGGACTCCACTAGCTTTCAGTGCAGTCACTGCTTTCTGTGCCGATGCTGGACTGTCAAAATCCACAAAGCCATAACCTGCACAGACACAGACACACACACACACACACACACACACACACACACACACACACACACACACACACACACACACACACACACACACACACACACACACACACACACACACACACACACACACACACACACACACACACACAAATGGCATGTAAGCAACTACACACTGAATGCTCAGAGACCCATGGCTTAGCCAGGGCTGAATGCAGCCACAACTCACTCCCCTGCACTGAAACATAAGACAGGTGAAGCGCATTTTTTAATAATCCTAGAGAACAAAGTTGTGCGTGCGGACCCCAGAGACAACGCAAATGAGACTCAGGCTGTTCAGGGGAGCAAATTAAGGCAACGAGAAGCCGTGCTGCTCGACAGATGTGGAGTTATGCAAGGGCCATTGGTTACATCACATACAAACCTGCTGGAGACAAACACGTTCCTGTGCCCGGGTGTGTGTGGATGCGGAGGCGGGCGGCAGAGCCTACCTACACTACAGCTCCAAAGGACAATGGGGGACTCTCACCTTTACACTTGTTGGTGGTCTTGTCCAAGATGGCCTTTGTTGATACAATCTTGCCATACCTTAAAAATCACAAGAAAAATATTCACATTTAGCTATACTTTCATAATTATGTATACACTGTCTATATATGGTTAATATGGTAATACGGTAGTCTTCTATGAAGTTACAAATTCAAGTTATTGTTATCCAGTTACATAGTAGCAGATTTGTTCCCTGAAACACTGTACATATTACCACTTGCAGGATTAACAGCTCATATTAACTACTAATTCTCTTTGAGTGATTTTGTGAAGTTAATCCCCTAGATGTAAGCAAGGCAATAGCAAGGGCACAGTACTGTTTGAATGACTGACACGCTACATAGAGCACATCACTGATGACTAGATGGAGCTAGAAGAGTTATCTGGGCCACTATCTACCACTACCACCACACATACACACACACACACACACACACACACATTCTGATGATAACCCATAAAGAGACATAAAGACAAAACTAGTGGGGCAATTCCGCGCAAAACTGTCACATCCACAACGGCAGCTAAATACCATAGCATTGTGTTGGTGTTATGGATGTGACAGTTTTGCGTGGAATTGCCCAGTGATATCCCCAGGGAAACCCTTGTGATGGAACTAATTCAGCATGGTTCTGCAGGGTCACTGGGTTATGGTAAGGGCACACACAGGTTAAGTGTATTTTAAATAACAGATGTTGTTCAGTGTTTTCCAGCCTTAATCAGACAACTGAATGAGATTCAGTGGCATGAAGAGAGAAGCATTAATATGCCAGAGGGAGTATTTTTAGAGGTGCACTGAATCATCCACACTCTATGGATCTCAGCAAGAGATCTATAGTGCTTACTCCCTTGCCACACACACACACACACACCCACACTCTCTCTCTCTCTCTCTCTGCATGCATTTGAAATGTAACCTGATCATTCTCCTCGCCTGCCCTGTGCAATGTTGGCTAGGAGCCATACTGCTAACAGCCAGATTTTTTTTTAATCTAACAGGGTTCATCTGGGTCCTAGTGCCCTCCATCCCACTACTGCCCACACATCAACACTGGCTGCTGTCATAAACACAACATGAGCTAGCGTGAATACTATGCTAATACACTGCAGAGACAGCCTCAGGTGAGTGCGCTCCTAGCTATTTTAACTCAATATATTGTCTGATACATAAAAGATCACTCTGTGTGTGTGTGTGTGTGTGTGTGTGTGTGTGTGTACATGCAAAATCCTTTGATGATAATGATAGGGGAGAGGTGTCTGGATAGATAGATAGATAGATAGATAGATAGATAGATAGATAGATAGATCTATGATAAAACCATCTATGATAAAACAGTCTATGATAATACCAGCCAACAAAAAGTATTGCATCTGACAAACAAATGCACCCAAATACCAGGCATCTCCTCCACTGTGATAGCAGAGTCCCAGGCATCTCCTCCACTGTGATAGCAGAGTCCCAGGAACACTCAGCGCATAAGTATTACTCAGTGTTCCTCTCTAATCAAGCATTCCCCTCAGTGCAACAGCCTCGGAGCACACATTCAAAACACCTCTCTGATCCTCAATTAAATTCTGAATTATAACGAGAAATTAATAGAACTTAATGACCTGACAAGAAGTGTTATATTGAATTGGATGTTATTCATCAGACACAAATGAGAAAATGTCCAATTAGGTGTGTGGGGAGGCGGATTGTGAAGTTGAAATTGGAAGAATGGATGCTGATGATTAATCCTTCTGTTTGGGTGTCTTTACAACAGTTCTGGGAATAAACTCAGGTTTTTAAGGAGTGAACTAACATCCGGCCATTATTCATGAACCCCTCACATTAACACGCTTGTCTGTAAGAAATAGTGCACTATCCGTGCAATGCAAGCATGATAAGAGGCTGGTTAAACAGCGGAGATGAACGATGGTCATATTTATGGATAACTATCCATTCATTTAATGCAATTTTATATAGTATAATGCATATATATATATATATAGTATAATGCATATATATATTGATTATATATATATATATATATATATATATATATATATATATATATATATATATTGATTATATATTGATTTAATGCCAACTTATAAGTGTAAATAAATGAGTGAATCCATTTATGAGGCCCAACCATGTAAAGGACAGTAGTCTTAAAGCAATGGACAGTGGCAAATTTAGTCCAAAGCTTTTTGCTCTGAGATATGTTAGATTGTGATGATGTGCAGCCTTTCTTTACGCTGCGCTAGGGGACCAGGATAGAGGCAGCCATGTGTGAGAACAAAGTGTCATGGTCAACCAGCCACCCAGGGAGAGGCCGGGGGGCCAGAATGCGGAAATACCCTGACCTTTGTGCCTGTGTGGGGTAACTGGCAGTCACAGTGGTGGGCAGCAGAAAGAGAGGGACGGGGGGAGGGGGCGTCAGGGTAGGGGAGGGTTAGGAGTACCGCAGTGGTCTGACAAGCATTTCTCAGTGTTGGGTTTTACACATGACTCATAGTCGCAGACTGTAAAAATATCTGGTGTAAAATAAACATCTCAACTTTTTCACATCTGGTACTCCAGGTTTTAGTGTGTATCTGTTTTTGGAAACCTCATACATGCAATCGACCCATGTGTTTGCACTGATTGGCGCTCCGTTTTGCAATAAAAAAAAGCAGCTGTAATTGCCTTGGCATATAACCCGACAACTTCTCGTGGTATGAGACACCTGATGTAATGGCTTGCCTGCATCTCCAGTTCCCTCCCCTCTCTCCATCCTGTTGCCTTTGTTTGTCTTTCCCTTTCCCCTTGGGCTCGTAGTTTCCTGTAGGGCTGGGCTGCCTCATGTGAGCCATGTCTTCCAGACAGCTGTGAAAGAGAAGGTCGCTTTCTCTTTCTCCACCTCTCTGCTCTTTCTCTCTTTCTCTTTCTCTACCTCTCTGCTCTTTCTCTCTATTTCTGCACCTCTCTCTTAGATTGAAGCTCAGTCTTTGGTCCACTTATTCTACTACTATATTAGGTTTGCGAAGCAGTGCAAGACAGTCCCCTTACAGACTAGACTAAGACTAGTGAGCTAACTAGCAAATGGCCAAGACCCTGTATTTGTCAACTCTAGACTAAATTATGTATTTTGACAATATATTTGGCGATGTTGTGTTGAAAAAGCTGTGAAAAAGACTTTCACAAATCTCTCTGTGTTGGCGTACAAAAATACACTGAATGATTTGGCAGCTATACTGGACACAAAAGCATGCAAATAAGTTGAATGAGCAACCAAGGGAATGATAACTGCTGAATGAAAGTGACATTCAGTGAACCTTCCTGTCTTTTCTCATGAAGTGCTCGCCCACATTTTAATTATCTCACTCAAAAGTAAAGACTACAAATAACATTGGTGAAATGTATTCAAGTACACAAACTGAGTAAATCTATGATCAAATCTGGCAGAATTCTAATGCCTGCCTAAATGACTTCATTGGTTGTGCATGCACACATATTCCGTCAGCAAAAGTGAGCTCAAACTCGGTCACACCCTGATAGGTCAAGGACTAGTTCCACGTTTTTCACTGAAATAGTGTCCTATCATTTATAGTAAGCCTGTGTATAGTCACAACTGTATCCATAGCTTTAGTAGTGGGAAAGTTACCCATGTACTTTAAATTGTCTTCGGAACTTCACACAGCAATCCAAGCTGAGTGGACCATCTTGAGCAACTTTGGTTGGGGATTTACATTATTTATGCCACTATCACAAGCCTCCCAGAACTTTAACCTCATTCGCTGGAGCTGAACTGGGTTGGAGTAATTGTTGTGCCTATTACTGGAAAACCTGGCCTGTAAAAAGCCAACATGAGATCTTTGTCTTCAACCCAAAACTGTTGACTTTTCCTGTGAGACCATCCCACTGTATGGCATATTGACTATAGTCTCTAATTTGAAAACTAAAGATAACTGACGCACTGTGAAGAACTGCAGTGCTCTACCATATGTTGGTGAATACAGAAGAAAACGCAACGTTTAACAGCCACCATTTTTGTAAGAGATGTGTTCCACAGGACTGGTTCAGGCAAGCTGTTTAGACTGCAACTCCAGTCTATTTACCATCTTGTTCTGGTAAGGCCACCTAAGGTTCCTCCCACACTATAATTTTCTTTGGTACTGGCATTTTATTTGAGCCATTTATCCCTCTTAACAAGAACTGATGCAGCTACGCTAACGAGACTTACGGCTGACAGAGTTTGACGAGATCCTGGTCTGTGGTCCCAGGGTGAAGGCCGCGGATGTAGAGGTTGGTTTTGCTCAGCTGGTCAGCTGAGATACTGCTCCCATTACTGCTGCTACTGCTGCTGGTGGTGGTGGTGGCTGTAGTGGTGGTGCTGGGACTGGGTGGCGCCATCTGTTGGGTGGAGGACACATACGCCTGCTGCGAAAGAAACAAAGAGAACATTTGAAGGTGCGATCCATTCCAGACTGATGTAAATATTTCTGCTTGTGCTATACATGTTTTGTTGTTCCAATCCAATACACAAATAGGATAATTAAGTCCAACAAAATAAACATTTTCATACATGTCTTACATATCTCCTCTTTCCAACAATGTCACACTGCAATAAGTATCTGCCTCCAGTTTTGGAGAAGATCAAACACACTGCACTGAAAACAAAGTCACTCATCTATCATCACACTAACTCATCATCATCAGCATTTCTTTCCAGAGAAAATCTGGCTGTACTGCGCCTTTAAGAATCCAAAGTCCACAAGCTGACTTCCACCCAGTCACAGCGGATGCACATGTCAGAGGTGAATAATATCAACCTAGAGAATAAATGAACACTGAAAAGATGGGCTGGACAACTACCGACCTCCTCTTTTACTTTTTACTTTTACTGAGGTGTTTTACTGAGGTTTAATCCCAAGTTTAACTACTAAGTACTAGGTGTATATTTGTTTGTTATGGTCATTTGTTTGCCTGTTGTAGCATTGCTTGAAAAAAGGTCTTCCAAATGTGTATGTATTTGCGAAGTAGGTATAAAATGGAATGTGGTTTATTTGGTGATGCAAAACATAGCATTTATTGCCCACAGTCTTCTGTCATGGCAAGGCCTGACTAAATGTTTTTAGGTAATTGAATTCTGTTACGACCTTAAGGCTGAGGGAAGTCTAACCATCCTACATAGACTTGAATGAAAGTCATTACAATCTAGATAGGAAAAAGCGGCATTCATTCAATATTAGAGAGCAGCCAAAATGAAAGTACCCTCTCACCCAAAAAATTTAAAATCACTCTGACTCCTTTTAATTAAAATCTTTTTAATTGTTCCCAGCTGCAGCACTGACAAGGTCCTTGTAGTCCAACAGCTTTCTCTCTCTCTCTCTCTCTCTATCTCTCTCTCTCTCTTGTTCGTTCTCTCAGCTTGGTTTTCTAATTAACTCCTCATCAGTTAGAGGAGCAGGGAGGGATGAGGTTTTTCATTAGAGAGGCCTATGAAATCACACCACAGGGCCAGCCAGTGGGCCAATCTGATGGGTGCTACAA
This sequence comes from Alosa pseudoharengus, assembly GCF_046254945.1. NCBI lineage: Eukaryota > Metazoa > Chordata > Actinopteri > Clupeiformes > Clupeidae > Alosa > Alosa pseudoharengus. The sequence continues at coordinate 34,662,493 of NW_027468881.1, read as the reverse complement.
GGTCGCTGCCAGGCCGCTGTGACACATTTTCCCACTTTTGTTATGGAAGGGGCAGACGGTACGGAACTATAATGTGCAAATGTACTTGACCACAAGGCTGAGACATTACCGGCACTTTTGTGACTAACCTTTTTATTTTTTGAGATCTGAATGTCAAAAATAGAAGTGGACAGAGAAGAGAGTGTGCTGACAAGTGGTGCAAATGGACAAGACAACAGAGCAACTGTAGAGCAGACCGAGAGAGCAGAGGAGAGCCTGATGAGATGAGTGTTAGTCACTGCTAGTAGCCTACTTCTTTACCAAAGCAGCAATCCTTCATGTCCTAATCCCAGTGCCACTGCCAACATCCCATAAATGAATCTGGTTTCATAGCAACATGTTCTCTTTGCTTCAGCACTGCTGCCTTTCCTGTTCTTAACTTCCGCACCTCAGCTATGGGATGCCTTATGTTATGAGCTCTCTTCAAACCAACATAGTTCTCATGACACAAGGGTGACAGGATGGTTCACGTTCATTATTTAGCCTCAAACCATTTCTGACTTTCAGGCTTTCAAGTAGTAGAACCGAACCGATGTTGTCACTTTTTGCACGGTCACAGTAAACACTGACACTTTCACCCAGCTCTATCTCTCTCTCTCTCTGTCCTAGCCTGCTGGACACCCTGAAGTTGAGCTGTGTTACTGTTTGTTTTGCTGAGTCATTGTGTGGCCTCTTTTTTTTCCTGCTCCCACGGCGAGCTGGGCACTGGGGGCTGAGCACCTGCAGCACTGCTCCTGGAGATGAGGATCTCCTCGGGAGCCCAAGGACTGTCTAATTGGGGCCTGAGCTTGTTAGCGGAAGGCGCTAATCCTTCTCATGTGTTCACCAGTCAGATGGCACTGTCTCATTAAAGCTGCTGCGCTTGGCTTGCTTTGGGAAAACCGAGGCCTGCCGATCTCATCCGCACTGACTGCGTCCACCCTGGTGCCTGTTGTGATGTGATTTAGAGAGCACACTGGACCCAAGAAACAGTGTAGGTATTGCAGAGATTCTGACCGCCAACTATGTTGTGAAGAGGAATCTCTCTGCACAGTTTCTCGCTCTAAAACACTGTGATTGATTTTCTGACTTCAGATCCCAGACCAGAGCAGTGTTCCTTCTTCCCGCTGTTAGACATGATAGCATTCCGCTCTTTATTTTTCACAGATGCAGCACCGGGGCAGCACAACTCTGCTTCTGAAATATACATTTATTCTTCTGCCACACGAGGATGTTCAACACAATGGCATCCTCTTTTCTGTCTGCTCTGTTTCTCTCACTCTTAAGCTCCTAACGCGGCGGACTGCTGTCGCCGCTCGCGCGTCTTTTAGCTCATCCGCCAGTGAGAGCACAGAGGCCCAATGTGGACGCATTCCTCACGATCCTCGGCAACACTAACAAAGATTCATGTCAGCGGCCCTGCAGCTAGTCTGGTTCCTATTTGGGCGCCATTACACGCCAAGCCCGGTCACGCTTTCGGACGCAGCAGGACAAAGCCGGGTCAACAAATCAATAACACCAAAAAAACAAAACAAAAAAACAAAGCATCTTCAGGCATGTCATCAGCTATCACCAACTTCCTGATCTGACTATTAATGTTTAGCTCCTGCAGAGCAGTGTTAAATATATCCCTGTAGAGGGTTCATTCGGGTCTGATTCTCGGCTAGACCCGTTTACTTTAGTAGAACTTGGAATGTATGACAGTGTGCACACTTGGCCTCCAGATGCAGTCTTGGCTAAACCTGCTGGTATTAAGCTTAGACACACTTTGGTCTGACACCAGGGAGTGGGGCCATGCTTGAGGTCACAGTGAATACCTCAGGAACAGATACAAGAGCTGTACAGACCATTCATCTTTACAATCATCACCTGTGTAAACAAGAATTATCAACTCATTTTTCATCAACTGAGTATAGAGTAAACCTCAGTATACACATAAGTTATATACAAAATGCCCATAATCTCTTAACGTTTCACCTGAATAGATACAAATCTTGATCTCTGGAATGTGCACACTGGACTAGTGGATAAAATCAGAGAGTTGAAATATGGGGGAGGGGAGGGGAGGGGAGGGGAGGGGGGTTCTTAATCGAAAGCAGAGGAAAGGGACAAAAAAGTTTTAATCCTCAGTTGCCCTCTCCCTGCTTCCTTGAAAGAGAGAAAAAAAAACGTATCAGGATTTAGTCTAGTCACGGTTTATAAGATTTCCTTAGTGTGCCTTCAAGTTATCCTAGTGTCATAAGGTAGGTTTCCTTGATTCAAATAGATTTGTAGAGGCTCACCACCCCATGTCTTTTTTTTCTAATGGGCACATTGTTTGAGTCCCGAATTCCAGGAATTTCAGGTCATTAATCTGGGAAATCTGAATCCCTGCCAACTGTGAGGGAGGGAGTGAAATGATTCAAGGAGTCAATGTGGGGTGTTTGTAATTTGCCTGTGTACAATGCTGACATGCCGAACTGACTTGGGGCCAGACTTAGTTCTGGAATTTTGACGCCAAATTGCATTGAATGCCTGTGGAATTTGGCAGTGCAATTACCAGATCAAACTCCTTGGCCTTGGTCTCACGGACATCATCAGTACTGCAAACAGGGTTTACTTCTTTATCACAACACCTTTTTTAACTTTCATGGAACTTGGGCTTACGGTATATACTTTCAGCGTTTAATACAATTTTCCTGGAATGCAGGCAAAAGAGCCAAATTGAGTGAGGGCTGCATTCTGTTGAGGCACCATTACCAGTGTCTCCATTAACCCTTTGCTCTGAGCTTGTGTTTATCTTGCCTCTAATGGAAGAAAACGGGTCTTATTTTGTCCAGTAAGATCACAAATGTTTGTTAATTGCTGGGGGGAAATCATCTTATGAATGCAGGATGCTTTAAGCTGCAATTATTGCACTACAGTCTTGGTGATCTTGGCGATTTTCAGCAAATGGAAGTTGGGGTAGACATGTATTTAACTGCCTAATGTACATCCTCTTTTTCTTCATTCATTTCTCTGTTTTTTTCTTATTTTGGTTGTTTATTCACCTTCATGGTAAACTCATTATACTGTAAGAGTGTGATGCTGATGTACAGTATAAATGATGTACACATGTGTAAAGATTATGTTACTGTTACTGGCTGCTGCCTCGCTTCCATCCCCGTCTGAATGAAAATAAGCTTTCTATAAAGAAAGGCTCTACATGAGGGCTGTGGCAATACTATGCACACAACTACAAAACTAGCAAAGTCTTAAAAAAAAGGAGGTGCACATTTTATATGAACCAACTTTGCATCATTTACAATTGCAGGCATTTAGCTGCTGTGTTTCAGCCCTCATACCCTCTGACTTAAGATAACTGAATTCTGATGGTCAGTTTCTCCTGTTTCCAGGGTCATTCACAGCCTTTCAATGGCCAGAAACAACAAGCTCAAAGATGAGGAATATGCTACTGCAAATGGCCCATACAGAAAGACTTAGATGCTCTGGTAGACTTAGCCCATAACCTCCTCTTGTAAAATGTGCATACCCCGATATTAAAGTCAGGCTATTTCGAGGCGGCTTTTGTAGTGTTTGGTGAAACTGACTTTACAGCGATCAATCAACTAGAAGCTCTGAGGGGAAAAAACCCTTCAGTGATTGACCCTGGCTCCAAAATAAGAAAATGGAAAGTCTTCCAGCCCAAATGTAACCAACAAATCAGAGTGCTTCAGGCCTCACCTGCATCAGTGTCATTTGAACATGTCAGTGCATCTCCTAGTGTGGTGAGAGCTTAAAGCTTTGGATGGAGCGAGGATAAAAAGGCAACACTGTAAGCACTCTTCAATACTCATTTCTGCCCAGATCACATGATAATGCTTTACATGCAGTGGCCTTTTTTAGTTGAGAGGTGAAAAGAATCTACATGCATGAGAGACTGAGACTAATTCCGAGAGAGGATTGCAGAACTATCAATTCCTCTGTGTACTTCAATTAATGACATCTTTGGCAACAGAGAAGGAAATCTGGACAGAGATGCCAATTGTAACACATTGTCCACACATTGCATGACATGGGATAGAAAATTATATTTAATTCAAGTTTTTATCATCTAGATATTTAGCTAATTATGAAGGATCAGCCACTAGAGATCATTTGGGTTATCATTTCTGATCAGTAACAGCAAACTAATCCAAAAACAGGAAAATGTCCTTAAAATACAAATATTGTTCTATGTCTGAAAATGACAACAATTTCATGGATTTCCCCCCCATTAACCCCTTCAACACCATTTCACCCAGCACTATTTAGTTTTAGGGCTGCCAATTTCACTGGTGTTTTGCCTTCTGAAAAACACAGTAGGCCTATAGCATTTTACAAACTGTTTTTTAGCGATGGTTTAATCCAATAAAAATATTAGGTATTTATTTGTTGCTGTAGCCTATAGTTAACATTGAAGGGCTGAAGAATCTCTAAATAAGATTGAATAATTTCGTTGAATTGGTTCATTTACGAATAGATGGCCTATAAACCCAATGTCTGGGATTCTTCAAGCTATATAAATAGTGACATAACAGAGGGTCAATAGTTATTATTTAACCTTACAATGGACAGGCAACATTGATCGGAGAAACACATTTCCTGTGTATGTCTAACAAACACATCCTCGTGTTTGAATATATAATTTGCGACCATCGTGGTTCTTGTAGTTTTAACTATTAAAACCTTTCCGCTGCATAATGTTGGCAATGGTTTCCCGTCATCGTAGTAAGATTTTTAAGGGGTGGGGCAAATGGCTAGGCGTAAAAAACTTCGTTAAAGTTCTTATGTTGACGTTTTTCCTAAAAGGTGAACATTTTCGGAGAACAGAAATGAAAGTGCTTACTGAACATATAAGAAAGAAAACCCTTTTTTATATTTCCAATTATCTTCCTTTTAAATCAGCCAACTAGCGCTTGCAATAATCCACATACAATTAGCGTCGCAAGTTTAATCCTTTTACATTGACTTTCCCTGTAGCAGCGGAGTGGGAAAATCAGCTTTAAACCACCAACTGAAACACGCAAAATACGCACAATAACGTTCATAACATTTTCGCGCACTCTTCACAGAGTTACCAGCAACGTTAAACTATAGAGATACATTAGATTTGTGTACGCTCTCTCCACTTTCAAGGACACTGCAGCTTACAGTCATGCAATCATACAGCTTCGACATGTACTGGAATAAAGCTAAATAGCGGTCCAAAACGCACGAACAGAAGACGTGGCGATATCGCTTTACCTTTTTACTGGTTCTGCTGGTATAGCCGTTATATGGGTTGATTCCTGTCCTTGGCGGCACAGAGAGCAGCATTTTTACAGCACTATGTCCGGAGCGGCTAGTACAGCCAAGACAGTCAGCTGACGTCAGCTAGGGAAATTCAGCTTGGAATCTGGGGAAGTGATTTGAGTTGCGCTCTCATCGCTGTAGTCGTTCTGCGCGTGTACGGTGTGTTTTTATTCAGGATAATCGGAAAACATAGCCTACCTATATCAACACGCACTTAATTACACCGATTTAATAACACCCTATTACGTAGACATTAGGCATATGAAAACGCATGTTAAACGATAAAGTAGGGTATATCAGGAATTTCGTGGATCTACACTGCATTTTGCCTTTCTTACTAAAAATCGTATCTGTTTAAATGTTGAGCTCTTGGCTTTGACGTAAACTGCTCAGCCAGCATCCCCTTCACGAGTGAGCCGAAGTGTTTGACAATTGACTTAGCCCCTGTCCCTTGAGCCAGTATAGGGCCTGAAGAGACACAATTCAAAGAATGGGCAAGCAACACACACAAGCAACTATGTTTGTGATTTCGCCATTCTTTGTCGCTTGGAAACGTGGACCCATGGTCCCACTCTCAATGCCTTAGTGGTATGTCCCCAAGTGACAAAAATCCTAAGCAATCCTATTGCAAGCATTGGTCTGTAGAGAAAATTCCTACCATAACCTGCATTCTAAATAGAAATAAGATTAAAGACCAGTATAACTGTAAAATAACAGTTATACACATCCCAAAAGCTCCTTATGTATATTACAGTTTAATCAATCACAGTATAAGCAGGCCTACACAATACAATCATTTATGATACAATATACCAGATTCTTTTTTGCATGTGTGGATATTTGTATAATGAATCCTACAACATTTGCTGTTGTATAGACGTCTCTCTTAGCCAGACAGATGAACTCTCTGATATTCTAACATGTCCACCATGATATGGTGCATATATAGAGTGTAAAGCATGTACAGTAGGCCTAGCTATATTGTCCATCACAAAAGACACACTAGAGACCCTAAGTGAATATCATCATGCCATACATTTGAATACAGTACAAGATAATATTTTGAAACAAGTGCTTCAAAAAGCAATTTTCAGACAGGGCTTACTTTCAATGTGTGGGTGTATGTAAATTAAGAAGAGGAAACAGTGAGAAACAGACAATGAGGCAGAATATGACTCAGAGAATATAATGAATTCCGGGAGTCAAAGAGAGAGTGTGTGTGTGTGTGTGTGTGTGTGTGAGTGTGTAGGCCTATGTGAGTGTGTTCGATGATGACCCACAGGAAACTCTTGGCTTTAGGGACCTGCTGCTATTGCGCATTATGGTCCAGACAGGGCTCTCCAGACCACAAAGACACAGCAGAGTTAGCTTAGCACACAACCCACAAAGACACAGCAGAGTTAGCTTAGCACAGAGCCCACAAAGACACAGCAGAGTTAGCTTAGCACAGAGCCCACAAAGACACAGCAGAGTTAGCTTAGCACAGAGCCCACAAAGACACAGCAGAGTTAGCTTAGCACACAACCCACAAAGACACAGCAGAGTTAGCTTAGCACAGAGCCCACAAAGACACAGCAGAGTTAGCTTAGCACAGAGCCCACAGATCCCCACCACAGCTTTCAGCACTGAGAGCGAACAGACACAGGGCTTCCCAGGGAGGGTTGCTGGTCAGAGCTTAATAGCCCTTATGGCTTCATATGTGCAAACTGACAAAATGTAATTCACTCACTGTTGCTGTGCTTCAAGATACCTGTAGAGCCAGCCTACACCCACCTACAGTGACTGTATGATTCCACTGAATAATGAATTCCATTGAAGTACATGAATGGTATGAAACATGGTCAATAAATTCACAACTGGGGAAAAAGCATGCATGTCAGAGGAAGGGACAGGCCCATGCTGTATCTGTCTAAAGGGATCGGAGCACCTTGGGAGCAGGCAGATTTGGAATCCCTTTAGAGAGGCCAGAGGGGTGGGGGAGGTTGACTCTAGGTCATACTGGGTGGCTGTGAATACTCTTGCTGTTTGTGCATGCCAGGAATTCCTCAGGTGTTGTCAGTAGAGCTGCCTGGGTAATTATCTCCTTCCAAAAGCATGCCGTGCAAGCATGCAGCTCACCTAACCTCACTACCTGTGGTTAAGAGGCAAGCTCCAAAAAACTGTCTCCAGGAAGTTGCCAAAGGCACTCTATAAATAGGTAGACAGATAAACAAAACTACTGACAAGAAAGTAGCCAGGCAGAAATGCAGAGAGGCAAAACAAATAAGTAAATCAGTTTTATCTGTCAAACATTTTCTTGTGAAGACACCTTTTTCTATAAACCCAGCTGTAAATGTGGGCTTCTTGAGCAAGATGGGTTTCATCAGACCGGCCAGCTCGTCTGCGTGCAAATGCAAACACAGGCGGAGCGCCCTGACAGATGATGAGCAAGGGTTAGGGACTCACAGACGTGATTTATGCAACCATCCATCTCATTTCAAGGCCGAGAGGCGGTTGGGTAATGTTGGCCCAGCATACAGTACTTGGTTCCAGTGAAGTGATGCAATCCAGCAGGGCCATATGTTCTCAGCCTAGGCCTTCACCCACCAAAGGAAATATTAAAATCCCCGTGTGAGCCAGTCAGTGTGTTCCCACCACAGTGCTGGGGCATTTTACTGTGCCAACTCATTACAGCCCTCTGCTGTTCTTCATCTCTTTGTTTTTTTTTTTACATTTCAGTTACAGTGTTGGGGCATCAGTATGGACCTCTTTTGTTGTGGTTATTAAAGGGTGTCTGTATCTTTGGCTCCAGTGCCTTGTTGTGCTTCCTCCCTTTCTTTCTGTGTATGCGGCCTTCTATCTGGCTGCTTCATCCCATAAATCAGCGCCTGCCTGTCTTCTAATTGTCCTGTTCATGACTGTGGTCAGTCAGTGAGGAGGGAACAGGTTGGTGGAGTCTGGGAAAACAGACAGGCCTGGCTGGTGCGCTCCTTCACACCCGCCCTCCACGCCACGCTTGCGGGGTCCCCTCCACCGGGTTGCTCGGGCTGGGGGGTTGTGTGCAGATGTGCTTGGAGGGTGGCCAGGCACTCTGCCCTGGGAGAACATGTGGTGTGGGACTGTTTACGCTGGCAGTGCCTCAAACCAGCCCCCACAAAACACGCCAACTGTTCCTCGATGCAGTGATGCGGCGCAGTTTCCCTAATCTCACAGGGTGACATGCATGTGTCCATGTATGCATCCATTCGGTACTCCTACTGATAACAAGATGACATAGTTGTTTAGATAGCCTTATTACATAATTATATAAATACAAATTCAATTTGAAGGATGTAGGTTTGAAAGTGCTCATAAGGGGCAGACTAATAATTCAGTCTAAGTACATATCTGGTAGACAGTGGTATAGTTTGACAACAATCCTGTAAAAGTTTCTCAAAAGTGGCTCTTCTCCTACTTGGTACAAGAGAATTAACAGATTTTTTTTTTACATCATCTGCCCTCAGCTGTTTCCTCGCAATAATCACATCAGAAACAGGCCATCAGTGTTTTTTTTATTGATTCAAATATGAGGATTAGTCTTGGTTATATCACAGTTTCTAACGAGTGGTAACAGAGTGCCCTTTGTCAGTTAAATATTGAAACAGAACATCCGCTCCCCAAGGGGAGAGAAAAAAACAATGCATCAGAAAGGTTCAGAGTCGCTGCAGCTTTCCTGGGTTGTGCATTGATGAGCAAGCACAACTGCAATTACATGCCATAACCATATAGCTGGATAACACAGAATTGATCACATGGTGTACAATGAGCTTTATTGCAAACCCTTCAGCCAGAGGTCCTGGAAAGCACATGACAAACACAGGGATGCATGTTGGGGCAACCAGCCACTTCAGCTTCATTTTCCAGGGATTCTCCACATTGCAATAATTCCATCCTCCAAGCAAAAGTAGTATTAATAATCAAGCCTCAGGCCTTTTGTGTCCTCCTCTTGGCATCCCCTTGGGCGAAACTGGCGGCCGGAATGGGTCCATCTATAATGCAATGGATTTCGAGTGATATGTCAAGAAACATTTTTGAGAGACTCATGTTGTGTGCATGTGTAAATTCAGACTGACCTGACCTCTGAATGAAGTGGACACTAAGCACAGAGATGAACTGTCTGCTTATGGCTCTGTTCAGTTTATACAGTTTATAAATTAGTATTAGTCTTGCTTTTCTCCATGGGGGGGGGGGGGGGGGGGGGTGTTGATGTATATTTTAGTGTCTCAGGATTGAAATGCTCATCTCAAATCCTGAAATAATCTCAATAGACCTACAGCTCTCAACTGTGTTATTGTATTTTCCTCTACAGTCTCTGTAAGGAATAGTTTTGCATTCAAACAGCCCTAAGCAGTCCATAATATATATTTTTTTTAAATTATATTCCATGTTTTGCATGTCATTTGTCCACAGGATTCACACAACAACTCTCAAACAACTCTGCATTTCGTTTTGAGAGCAAATCTGTACAACCAAAAGATATTTAGTTTATAGTGCCATCTGCAGGATTGGAGGATGCTGTGCCATCTTATGTCTTATGTCTGCTTGATGTAGTAACTGTACCATGAAGATTAAGAATGCATACTGTACATTCAAAAGTAGGCCTAATATGTATAGGTGTAAAGAGAGGGGTTGAAATCCCTGGGTTAACTATAAAGTGATGTAAGGGAAGCAGCCTACACAAGATTTCTTCAAATGTCCTTTCGCTGCCAAAGACGTGCTGATTAAGCTCAGGCTGACTGAGGTGAGAACATATGTATATATGAAAATATATCACTGACTGCATCCTAGACCTTTATATAATATAAGCAGAGAGTAAATTGTCTGTTTGAGTGTGTGCATGCGTGTGTTTATTAGTGTGTATGTGTGTATGCGCGTATGCGCAGAAAATACAACTGATGAATTTGTGAACACCTGTCAAAGACAAAAGGGGATTATGTGTTGCAATACTCTGAGAAGACCACATAGAGGAAGCGATTAGATTCTGCTCCAAGTGATGAATGCTTCATCGGTGATCCAGTCTGTTGGCCAGCAGAGCTCCCTCTGGAGACCTCAGCCCCAGCTGGCTCGGTCGGCCTCCGACTTTTCCAGAAATTATTTTAGTGCCTCTCTGCGTCATGAACAAATCCCTCTACAATGTGATTTCGCCTCGTGTGACAAGGTAATGATAAAACACAATTTAGCTGACACCTCAACTGAACCCGTCCTGCAAATACCGAAAGTACAGTCATGGAAATGTGATTTCCCCAGACAAAGGAGTAAATCCATGGATTACATTTTAAATATGGGATTTAACATACTTTTTAGTGTGGGAAGAACACTTAGTCTGAGATTGTTAGAGTACCTGCATCAAGACACCCCATCACAAACACTTTAGATACCATAAGGGCTCCAGTGCACCCATCTCTGTCAGCTCTCACTGCAACATTGTTTAGGTGGGCTGGAGGTCTGTGAATGGACCCAGACAGACTGAGCCTGTCTAAAGACCACAGTCTATTTCTGTCGTGCCTACCCATTAGCATCAGTGAGAGGCAGGCTCTGATGTCTCTCAAAGGGGATATGGACAGATTCATTGTCTCTGCGCTCCAGATGTACCCCTCCAACTTCCTCTCTCGCTCCGGGCTATGGCAGCAGACTGCAATGGTTTTCAGTAGTGTGTTGATAACATGTGCAGTATGGAAAATACTTTTTAGTGACGGATAGTTTTTGTCCAAAAGGGTTTTGCCACTTCATTGACCAGTGACAAAAACAGTAAATTGAGTGTTTTTCTTTGTCAGTATATACGTGTGAGAAAAGACATTAGTCAACACAAAAGGTAAAGTGGACAACACAGCAAATTTCAGCTCTTTCATTAACATTGCACAATTAAGGTGTACTGTATATTCTTGTGTATAAACACTCTCTAAAGAGAAGTGAAAAAAAGGTGCAGGATTGTTTCCTTTGTAGCACCTGTCACAGTCCAAGTAAACACAGATCAGAGAAATGTGAAGCTTTGTGTTGGTGACCACTGGGCTTACGGATGCTTTTCATCAGCGGTAGGATGTGACTTGAGCTCTCCTTACTGGCCTGTAATTTAATTTGCCTTTAATCCTTTAATTTAATGCAGACCTGCACCAGGTGGAAGTCAAGAGTTTCCTCTTGTGTGCATGCGCTCTGCGGTCCACAGTCACCGTTGGTCCAGACTGCCTAAACACCTCACTCTCACGCCGCCTTCACCATTATCATTATCAACATGACCTCAGTGGGGTGTAACACATTTTGTCAGCCTGTTTTAAGGCTACCATGGTTAGGAAACTAAGATAATTGAGGAACCCGACAACTCCTCAGTGGTGTTTGTGACATGAAGCGACCTTGTGTTCTTCCTTCTGTTCTGAAGCCTCTCATTAGTGAGGTGGATTTTCCTGGCATGCCTTTTGGTTGAGTGGAGTTGGGGTGTACTCCAAACTTTAGTAACCTTTCTACAGTAAGGACATTTGTTTAATGAGAAGGAATGAGAACATCTAATGGGTATCATCAAAGGATAGCTTATTTGTCTATGTTCATAAAAGTATGTTCATAAAAACATCTGCAGCAGGTAGAGTAACATCAGTGCCAGCTGTAGATATGAACCTGTAAAAACATTGACAGTTGAAATGAAGACTTATGCTTCAAAAATAGCTTTTCTTTATTTTATTTTTAAACGTTTTTACTGACAATATTAGACTAGGCCAACTGATTTTTAAAATGCAAAGGAAACACACACAACACAGACTGTTTGATCATAATTTTTAAAACGCCAACAATACTTCCAAAAATGGACGGTGATTGTAGTAACTTCCTTTTACCACCGGGGGGAAATCTTTCTTCTTTTGTTTTGTGGTAGGTTCACAGAGTGGTAGATTACAAAGTGAGAAACGGATTGACGCTAGAGGGCATGTTCCAAGCTTGTGTTTCGTAAAAACAAAGCTTTCATCGGATCAAATTTGCATGTGTGTGTTTCTGGTAGGATATTATTGTTATTCCATTCCAATAATTGACTTTTACAGGATGACCAGCTTTACAAAATATGCCCAGGCCTATGTAGGCTATTAATAGGCATAAAGTCACATCACTAATATTCAGAGTTGACACATTTCCAACAATAGCCCTAATAGCCTGGCTCTAGTGGGCTACATAAGGATTTCTAATTATGAAATAAATTAAAAACGTCTTAGCTTAAATACAACTAGATATTTGCCTATGCAGGCGAGTTGGAACTAATCGGAATTAATTGGAACTTAAGCCTATGTGCAACTGCATTGTTGTTGGAGTGAAAATAAGCGGGAGAAAATATAACAAAAAGGGAGATATATAAGTCATCGATTATTATAGAGTAGAAAAGAATACATTTTGAGCCAAGATGGCTGTCCTGTAAAATAGCTTCCGTCTAAGCAATGGAACAGGAGTATACAACAGAGAAGCCACACACGCGTGCGCAGAGGGACTGCCGCGTTGGTTGTCCATTGAAATGGGTGACGTCATATAGCAGTCTACTGTGGAGCAGCTCCAGTTCACCCTTCACTCAAATTGGAACCACCAGCATCAGAGGCGGTGGTGAAGAGAAGGCATAGGCGGTGTTTGCTTTTTAATTTTTTGTTTTTCCAAAGAGCATTTCAGCACACTGCTGTCAGGGACGCTGAAAAGAATACCTTTTATATTTTTCTTTTCTTTTTTTTTCTTCATCGGAATGGTTAGGTCACCAATGTGACTATAACAGAAATTTAAAGGCAGTTTTATTTAGCATGCTGGGAATGAACAACAAACAACATTCATGACGGTGCTATAGCACAACCAGTCGCCTCTAAAGGCTCCCAGAGCCTTTTATCGGAAGAAAATTTGTATGTTACTCATACTCCTGCCTGATTAGCTAACCTACCTCTGCTAGCCACTTGGAGTGGGTGCTGCTGGAAGGCGCAAAGAAGGAAATCTGAACGGTCCATTTTAGAGATTCGGATGAGGTGTTTGAATCCAACGTTTGAATTTTATCATTTTAATCAACGCTCTCTGCATATCAACAAGCACTGGCATATTTCATTTCAGAGATGTGGGCAATGAGATTGCTTTTCCTTGGATTTGTACTCAGTCTGGGGGTTCTCGCTCCTGTAAGAGCAATTGATGGTAAGTAGCTTTACAAAGATGTAATGTGCATTTAATGGAATGCATCGTGCACTTTATTGTCATAAGTGTGCATTGCATTCATTAAACATTCAACAAGAACAGCATGTAGGACGAGCCTACCAAGGCAAACAAATAAACAGTTGCAGTCTACATGAGCCATAACACACCATCTTAACTCTTTCCATTGAAACCTGATCAATTGTATCACTTGGGGGAAAATGGACAGGTTCTTAACAGTGTTTCTCCTTATACTGAGATAATTCTCAATACTAGCTTTGGCTATAACTTTTTTTCACCCCATATCTAAACATTCTTTACCACCTGTGTATAGGATCACAACACTTTGTGTTGCGTCTTTCCACACATTGTTGACAATGCATGCATATTCTGTTTGCTAACTAGCAACACATAACCTCTAGCGCCAGATAGTTTAAAATACAACAGACCTAAACGGTAAAGATAAATCAGGGCCAGAAATCCCATCAGTTTGTAGGTGGACTGAAAACGCGACGATTGATTTTAATGTAGCCTATTTTATTGTTTGGATGACCAGCTCTATCTTGCAGACGTGGTGATGAAACAACGTCATGCATGCAAACATCAAGACAGATCATTTTTGAATGAAGAGTGTGTTTTGCAATATATCGAAACGATTGTTTTATTTTAGTTTGATTTTTTTGGTCCGGAAAGCATAAACTAATTCCAAATGAAATGCAACGGCCTGCATGTTTCAGAACACCGATGTCGCCACGGCGCAATCGTTTCTCTGGCGATCGAGGTGCCTGAAACCTTTCCCTCGCTTGATCACACTGCAATCGCGGACACTTCAGGCCACTTATATTTTACCTTGCCCTAGTGTAGCTTAATAACTGGATGTTGAAACCTCTAGCTGATTAAACTTGCATATATCAAGTAGTCTAAGCTATCCGAGGTGTGTAGCCTTGTCTCCGAATGGTCTCAAATCACACAATCCAGCGTGGTGAATTGCATCTTGAATGGCTGTTTTGTTTATTTAGACTTCAATTCACTCAACATTTGCCGTTTTCATCGGGTCACTGGGTGGACAATGAAGATCTATGGCCTTTTGGAGTAGTCCCTGAATTCACGGGGTCGGCTATTTGCATTTGAAGGCTCAACCGGCACCTGAAAGCGCCGGGTGTGAAAGACCCTCATCAAAATACCCCACGTATTGTTTAATGGCCGTCCCTATCGGCAGTGGCAACACTGAAATAGTCTGCTCTTTAACTGTGGCGTTATATTGTTGCTGTATTGAATTAATCAATCTCAGCTATCCGATACAAAGTAGCAGAATTGACCACTGATGCGTTGACGTTGTACCAGCTGCTTAGCTACCAACTGCTCCTCAGTTTTTCAGTGTGGTAGGCTATAGTTCCTGTTGACTAATGGCTGAGTAGCCTGTAGGATATTAGTGGAACAATTTCAAGATAATGCCCTCTCTTTGAGCTGGGGAATTTCTGTTCGAGACAATATCCAATCCGAACATGGCATAGGCCTAAAACATTTTATGTCAATTGCTACGAAATCATTATCATTGGCAAATGGGGTATGCATGGGCCAAGCCATTTTGTGTTTAGGACATCAATTGTACAGTGGCATGCCATGTAAGATTCACTGAGCTTTGCTATAGGAAAATTGTGATGGTTAGCCCACTGAACGCCTAACAGAAATACTCCACATACTTGGCTGTTACATCTCCATAAATTATGCACATATGCATTTGGGCCACTGAGGACCAGTTAACAAATACGTAGTTTGGTGTAGCCTATTAACAAAATGACTATTTTATTAATTTTGATATACTAGAAGATTATCTACCCTCTTAATTCAAGATGTGATGTGTCATAGATATTTATTTGCAAGTGATATTAAGTGGAGAACAAGGAGAAGTGTGGCTACTTCCTAATCACCATCATGGTGGGTGTGTATTTTAATGGCAGTATAGTAATAAATAATATATAATTTCTATGTTAAAAAGTACAAGTGGAAATCTAACCAGTGGAAATCTCTTTCACTAGTCAAAGTTTCAGCCTACTTAGCAAAGTTAATATCGGTGTCATTTCGTAGTCCTTCACTCCATGTTTTAATATCATGCCTCACAAGATTTGCCAGTGCATCAGCTGACTTTGTTTGCTTTTCAGCCTGCACGGTTTATAGGTAAAGGATGTGGATAGGCATGAATAGTGGGGGATTTCTCTTTAAAAAATCCAATGTGTTTTTAAATCGTTTCGTCTTTCTCAGAGTTGTTCTGCTGCCTGAATGCAAATCTCTGTGTCTTGCACTAATGTAGCACAGCTGTCAGCATCAGCAAACCCCTGGATGGATTTGTCCTGTTGGGAGTTGTCTCTAAAGAATGCAGTTGCCCTTTCCATACAGACGTAGCATTAGTATTTGTTACAGCCCTTTGCCTGGCTGCTAGGAGGAGGAGAAGAAGAAGGGGGGGGGGAGGAAATAGCTGAAGTCTCTGGTGAGGAGGGGAGGCTGGGGCTCAGTCCTGAAGAGGAGTGGGCTGCTACTCCCACCTCCTCCATCTGCAGCAGAACATCTGGCCAGTGAAATGCCATTAATCCAGGATGTATATGTGACCACGGGGGAGGGCAGCCCTCTGTTCCCCTCCCCTCCCCACCACTGCGTTCGTCTCCTTACTTCAGTCTCCCAGAAAGAAGTTGGTCAATAAAGTAAAACCAAAACAAAATTGCTGTCAATACTCTTATTGGTAGAATTATATAAAATAAGTCAATGGCAAAGTTTACTATACAGGCACCCTCAAATGCAAGCAGCGTGTGTTTGTTTATGGTTGTACGCCAGATTAACCCTGGCCACAGACAAGTAGTCAGTCGGCAAAGTCAAGTGGAGCCAAGCGTACAAGTCGATAGAATTCAGAGAAGTTTGGGGTTGTGGGGGGAGAAGAGCAGTTAGTCAGCCGTTGCTCTCTCATGCCAAAACATGTGGGTGTTGTCAGGATCTCCGCTAGTTGACTGGTTGGCGCGAGGGCTGTGAGATGACTCGCCTAAACAGAGGTCAAAGGCCTATACTGAAGTTATTTCAGGGCCTTCTCTTTTTGAGGTGCTGGAGTTTCACGGAGCTGAATGTAAAAGAAAAAAATACAAGACAGCATTGGACAGAATGATGGAGAAAGCCTTGGATGCCGACGAGCAATGCAGTCATTCCCATTCTGTTTGGATGCGTCTGCCATGCTATCAGAGATATTATCTTGGTAATTTGTTGCATTCCTGGATATTTGTATGTGTTTAACTGGTGGACTGTAGTGGACATAGCAGTCTACCTCCGCAGACCAGTTTGTCTCAGTGAAGACAGGGTGCAGGTCTGCGTCATTTCATTTCGCAGTCTGCCTATGACGAGCAGCAGGCTGGGTCATAACAAGACGCTGTTTCCTTACTCCGCCACTTCTACCAGAAATGGTCATAATCTGCTCACACCAGTGCGTTGTGATTTATCACAACAGAGTCCAGCTCCACAGAGAGAATGTGTTTTTGTACATTCACGCCATCCCTTCCTGAAAAGTTGGCCGTCACCATATAAGGGGGGCTTTTATTTAAAGATAAATAATGAAGTTTTACAACATAAGCCTATTTCGCTCAAATGCAGCCAGCATAAGCTGCACACTTAGAAATAACCTGATTTTGTTGGCTCTGCCTGTTCAGCTGAGATGGACTGTTTGTTGTGCGTACAGCAGAACGACCCGGCAACTCGCTAATAGTTTGGGATTAGTGTAGCAATCCTCTCCCACTCACAAACTCACACAAACCATCCTATTCAATCCTTTGCACCCCATCAGCCAATTAAAGAGACACCATAGATGTCCTTAAGCAGTGTAGAGACTCTGGCCACTGCTACCATATAATCCCCCTCATCCAAACTCCATAGCATCCCTCTGGCCTTGTTTTTGTAGAAATATGAATCCCCAGAATTAGACCTGCATCAAAGCAGTTAATTATAAGTGTTGGTTTGTTGCTATTTTTATCCATGTGGATGCAAAATATACATACTTGCTTATGTAATCTTTGTGATGCATAACTATTACATAACTATAAATCAGATAAAGTAATTCTAGCTACACTACCTTGTTTATTTTTGGCTGTGTATTATTAAGACGGGTTCTGATGACAGGAACTTAATTTAAATATACACACCGCCCCCCTCCCCGCTAGTCTGCACCATTTGTTTAATCTTGATTTGTTTTGAGGAAGTGAAGTGATTGCGTTCCTCAAGGGCTTGAAACGCTGTTGATCCATCTGTCTGTCGCTGTATTTCATCTCGATTTTGGCTTTCATTCATAAACAGCCTTAAGAAGACAAAAAAAAAAATACGCCGGAGGAATCCGGCCTCTACCACGCCATCATCACATCTCCGGTCCCTCATGACTCTGTCATCCAGCAGACAGTGCCCTCAATCAAGGGCTGCATTCAGTCCAGCTGGTGCTTTATTGCTCAGAATACCCAGCTCGTCGACTTTATTGTTTATCATTACAGGCGGACAAAACGGCAGACCCACGTGCGCACGTTTTTGCCCGTTCTCGCAGGGGCTTACCTGGCTCTACAGCGAGTCGACGGCGACGAAGACGAAAGCCAGCTTTATGTTCTGCGATTGCAGCCAAGCAGGGATTGTGCCCGTAGCCCAAGGAAAAGGGACGTGTAATATCATTATGTTTCACAGTGGGAGATTTACCAACAACGGCAAAAAGATCCCCTCTCTCTCCTCCGCCCCTTCACCAGCCACCTCCCCCAGCTGTGTGGGACAGGCAGCCTGGAGACTTCAGGCTAAAGCCAGATTAGAGGAAATGTCTCCATGTCTCTTGAGTGCGGCCCTTCACATGTGTGGGGGTTAAGAGGATGGGCATGAAAGGATGTTTGTTGATGTTGGTGAGGCAAGAGGTGAGGCTCGGGGGTGGGTATTGTGGGGTGTTCCAGTAATTGGTGTTTTCTGTGACCATCGTCAGTGTGTACACACTACAGTATTGCCTCAGACACAGTGGAGCAGCTTGGTGTGCAGAGGGGAACAGATTTAGGTGGGTGTTGGCAAACAGTTGCATGTTTTTGCCTTGTTTTATGAAAAGGTGAAATCTCACAAAACTACATATGTGGTTATCAGATATTTTGTTCAATATGTGTCATACATGAATACACCACTCAGGGCAGCATTATAAAGACTGAATGGATCACATGGGCACAGGTGTAGGCTTACAGTAGTTTTGTTGTTAATTGACCTTTTCTCAGATCAGCACCCTCCCCCCCCATCGCCACCATTCAGGGGCGCAGCTACCCATTTTTTGAGGGTTATGCAACAACAAATTGGCGCCCCCCCCAAAAAAAAAACAACTAAAGTAAAACAAAAGGCCAATAATTTACACTATTAGTGTAAATTATTATTTTTTAAGAAATTCTGCCAATTTGAACTTGAAGTATTGTTAAATGGTGCATTGTCACTTTAAGAGACAGCCAGCTGTTGCTCACAAAGGATAAGGCTGATCCAACTCTAGCCTTATTTGCCACATTATCAGCACAATATTAAGCTATTAATATTAGGATTGTTAGAAATGGAAACATGTAATGAGTTGTTGCTAGCATGACATTTCTGTTTGCAGTTTGCCATTAAAAGTTCAGTATGAGCATGGTAGCCACTAGGGTTGCAAAATTCCGGGAATTTTCAAAGTTGGAAACTTTCCATGGGAATTAACGGGAATATACGGAAATTAACGTGAATAAACGTGAATTAATGGGAATAAACTGGGAATTTTTAATATGGCAAGTTAGTCTATAACAGGGAACTTAAATGTAGTGGACAAAACCCCATCTTGCAGCATAATATTAGTTAAAACAACCTGATTTAATGCAATTTCAGTCAAATTTCTACCCTGCACAGGCGTCAATCCCATGCACACAGCAATCAGCATAGGTTTCCTTTATGTCTAGTAGCCTATGATGCATTCATGTGCATGCATGGGGAAAATAAATTCCCAGTGAAAATGTCATCTCATGTGGGAATAACTGGGGGAAGTTTGCAAACAGAGTTGCCCAGTTATGGGCTTGTCGTCACTTTTGTCCTCATTCAAATGGGTGTACGTCATTTTGCATAAACTGTAATGGGACGATTAATCTGTCTGATTAAGCTTGACAATTTATATATAATTTACATAATCTATAAGGTTGGGTTGGGGTGGTATGTTGTGTCATTATTTGTTTTACCATTTTCTGGGATTCTAACTGAACAAACTGATTGTCAGTCAATGTTCCAACCAATTGGATTTTGTTGTTGAGTGGCGTGGTGTGTCTTGGGCAGTTCAGTGGTTTCAGTGTTGCTAGCTTAGCACGCTAGTAAACCATAGGCAGAGAATGGGATTCCCGCTAGCATGTTAGCTATCTTTGTATGCTAAGCTAAACGAAAATACGAACAAACAAATCATATTGCTTATTACGAAACAAAATGATAATGTCTGTATATGAAACAGTAGGAATTACCAAAAACTCCCAGTTAATTCCCGTAAATTCCCATTAATTCCCATAATTTCCTTTAATTCCATGAAAGTTTCCAATTTGGAATATTTCCAAAATTCCCCAGCTTAACTTTCCATGGAAAGTTTCCGGTAAGTTTCCGGAAATTTACTGGAATTTTTCCACCCCTTTGCAACCCTAGTAGCCACCTCTATCTTAATGGAATAGGTTATGTTTCAATCGGCATATGCTTAGCAAACGCTAGTTAGTCTGTAAACATGAATATTTGCAAGCCTCCAAGCACAGACGTCACACTTTAAATCCTACCTGTTGCTTTTCACCATCCACTTATTTAACTACTATCGCATCCCTTGACATGCCATCTCATTTTCCTTCTTTCTTTTTCTGTTTAGCCCCCGACAGCTTTTTTTGCTGTATCCATCTTTTTCCATCGACGAAAACTCACTACTCGTACCTGCTCACTCAGCGCTCATGGCGCCCCCACTCCCTTTTCTATGTCAAAATTCTATGATGGAATCTTATGAGATAGGGCGCCTACTCTAGCCTGTTAGTCCTCTAAAATGTTATTTAACATTGAGGAAATGCAGAAATGATTTAGAAACGTACAGCAGTAGCTACATATAGAATACACCAAATATATTATTATTATTATTATTATTATTAACCATTGCTTTGGCGCCCCCACGGTGCTGCGCCCCTATGCGCCGCATATAGCGCATACCCACTTTTTGCGCCACTGCCACCATTTTCTTTTCAACGTGAAGTGCAAACATAGCTGGTCAAATGTTGCGACCAGTCTCCATGTTTGCTTGATATCCAGCACTAATGTGTGAGCATCGCCTGTGTGACTGCCACCCTATGTCCTCCCCCCCCTCTCCCCCCTGTCTGTGAACTCTTCACCTGGAGCCTGGGGGACGACCACAGGCCTGGGCCTGACGCCTCGCTGCCTCTGAAATGATGGGGCTTGCTGTGTGTGTGCTGCAGAGGGTTGTTCCGCGCTTGTCTGGAGAGAGGGTCAAGAGCCGTTCAGCTCACCTTAACTGCCCTCTGCCTGCTTTTCGAGTTAGTCCTTTTCACACATGCACTCTCACATGTGAAAAGCTTTGGCATTTAGCAGGGCGGGCCAATGTGTAAATGCAGTCCAGGGATGAAATGGCAAGTTGGTTCTGCAACCAGACCTAGGACAATTGATCGTCACCAGTGCACCAGGTTGATGAAACAGACAGGATGATGAACAGAAAGAGTAAGTGTTGATTTAAAGGATTATATGCATTTTAAGGACCTATCTATGCATAGAGGCTGATAACAGTTGAAGAAAGAGAATTGCATAATTTCATTTGGTGCCACGTTTTCTGCCACCACTTACTGTTGCCAATGGTTTCAGTTCCATTTTAGTCTGACAAGCCTTTCATTTTTCTTATCTCCCCGATCATGCTTTCATGTTTATAGTCTTTCAACTTCAACTTTATATAGTCAGGTCCAGAATTAGATCGTTCTTCTCACAAGCTGTAGTTAAAGAGTAAGGCAAATCGATGGAAGAGAAATGACTGGTAACCTTTGAATGACAAGCTCTCTAGATGACAACCTTGGGGCAGCCGTGGCCTACTGGTTAGTGCTTCGGACTTGTAACCGGAGGGTTGCCGGTCCGAACCCTGACCAGTAGGCACGGCTGAAGTGCCCTTGAGCAAGGCACCTAACCCCTCACTGCTCCCCGAGCGCCGCTGTTGTTGCAGGCAGCTCACTGCGCCGGGATTAGTGTGTGCTTCACCTCACTGTGTGTTCACTGTATGCTGAGTGTGTTTCACTAATTCACGGATTGGGATAAATGCAGAGACCAAATTTCCCTCACGGGATCAAAAGAGTATATATACTTACTATACTTATACTTATACTCTCCTCTAACTCACTTCTCTTCTCCAGAACTCACAATCTCTCCTCCATTTCCCTTCTCCCAGTCCCACTCTCTTTCTCTCTTTTTTTACTCTTGTACATGTACACACACACACACACACACACACACACACACACACACACACACACACACACACACACACACACCTGTCCAGGAAAGGTTTGGCTCCACTGAAGGGCTGCGTAGAGCATTCCAATTTCATGCTTGTAGACTGTGTGCATCGAGACTGTCTGTCTCTATACAGCTCATACTTTGTGCAGCCATATAAGCTTGTCTCCACAGTATAGAGCATCTCTCGGCTGCAAGGTCATCGCATAGCCAGACTTCTCATTTCCACCAGTGGCTGTTCCAGTTAGTCACCGTTAGTCACCAGTTCATATTCAGAAGGATATGGAAAATGGGAGCAGGTTGGTCTTTGATGGAGTAAATTTAAGATTGATCTACCACACTATACTGTAAACCAATCCACAGCCTAGATTTAAATTCAAGATTTTTTCCCCCCCATTTCTGCATACCTCATGTACATGGCATGTTAGATCATGTTGACATTTTTTATTAGTGTAGTGTCTGTCCAAGCTATACGACATTTTCAAAATTACTACAATCATACTATGTTCATTTAATCAGTGGAATTGAACAGTTGTCAGGTGTGACCTTCAGCATTTAGGGTCTGTGCAAGGGCCAAGTTGGTGTGGGAAATGAAAGTAATGATGAAGCATTTCATGAACCAACCAACCTCAGTCTCTCTGTTGATGAGCTGTAAATCTCAATTGAAGTTTTTGTAATAGGAAATACCCAATTAGTTTTCAGATGACTAAAGAACACCTAGCACAAAACCAAGCAACTCAATGGTCTTTATCAGCCAGTTGATATAAATCCTTCAGCCAATCATTGAATAGTTATGAGGTATTACCCTTGTCAGACGCCGCCTTTTATGACATTCTGATGACACAAGGAGTAATAGAAACATTAATCTGTCAAATTCGTCCCTCAACATCTGTAGCCCTACAAATGAGCCAGATGAGAACTTCAAGTTCATAACTTGTAAGGTGCCTGGCAGAGATTCCTCCACAGCTCCCTCTTCATTGCCAGTTGCAGTGATATTTATCGTTATTACTTTTTCTTGATTCCAGGTTATGAAAGTACCACACACTGAGTGTTGGATCCTTTGATCTTTCTCTAATGAGGGTTCTGATTGCAGGGATTTGGAAAGAGATGCAACCCCTCATTAAGGCCTTTGAAGTACCTAGTGTTTAGAAAGAGTCATTCTGTGACATTTTGGGAGACATTCAAATTCTGCAGGGTAGTTCTTCCCCCCCCCCCCCTTTATTTCCCCCTCATGTTGCTTTTGTCAAATTTGTCTTGGTCTCTGACAGTACTCAGATGGCTTGAAGTAAATGATCTAAAGCCGTCTGTCATCTTTAGCTGTGAATGTCTCATCCACCATTTTTCTGCTCTTACCAGTTTGCTGTTTGGTCTAATTGCTCCAGACTGTTACATTGCCCATCAGCAAAGGCCCTTGCTCCATTTCTCTTCATAGTAAAGCTAACAACTAGCTTTGATAGTGTTTCCACTCAGTCTTCTATGGATGAAAGTCTTGCCTTGTCTGCGGTAAGCCCCACACACACACACACACACACACACACACACACACACACACACACACACACACACACATACACATACAAGGACCTTATCAGGTGCCCCCCTGGGTTGGTTCGATGACAAGCTCCTTTGTTCCGTCGTGACACCAGAGAGACCCTCACAAAGAAGGGAAGGAGTCTAGCCATGCTAAGTGCCTCCTAAAGTTCACCCACCATGTTTGTCGGCCTGTTCAGCCACTTAGAAAACGACCGCTGTGGATTAGGCCATGAAGGGGGGAGTGGGGAGGTTTGGAGTGGAGATGGCGTTGGGACAGGGGGAGTGGGGAGGTCTGGAGTGGAGATGTGGCGTTTGGGCAGGAGGGTATGGCGGACATTGTGTGTGCGCAGTAAGCCGGCAAATGGCTTATGGTGATACTGGACACGGAGCGATTAGGCTAGTCCTGCTGGACAGCCATGCCACAGTGCTCCCATTGAGTGATTGATTCAGTAAACCAGTCGCAATGAGAATGACAGAGAGGCAGAGAGAATACTTTGGTGCACAATGCTTTTCCTAGCTGCTCTCTCACACCCTTTTTTGGGAGTGTGCCTGTCTGTTTATCAACATTTCCTGCAGTTGACTGTCAGTTTCCTCCCAGATTGCCTTTAACATATGTAAGTGTCTTTTTTTTCCGTTGCATTCTTAGGTTCACACGAGTCTTGTCTCATGTTTAAGGACATTGCTCTGAATAATTGATGCACCACAAAAACAGAAGAGGAATAACAAGTACTCAGCTCTAGTCCATGTTTAGTCCTAATTGTTGCTTTTCTGAGCGTTCCGATTTTTGTGCTCTTTGAAATCAAGCTAAACTGGGATTTGGTGAAATTACTTAAAACTCGCCCCAGGGTCTAATTGCATACCCGGAGTTTCTGTCGGAGCTTTCTGCGCCACACAGTTAGAGGAAGTAACAGGGCAGAGGCACGGAGACCGAGTCTCCAGCGAGTTGTGGGTCAGGTAGATGCATCTTGACCTTTGACCCGCCGCCACACACGGCGCAGTCGTTTAACCCCCTCTACAATGTTACACAGTGCAGTTAGTGACTTCAATGAGTCAAGGCGTGTTTAAGTGCGATTAGCCGCTTTGTTTTCTTATCTCGAAACCTAATCTAGGCAAATGCTGGCACTGTTCCAAACACAGGAATTATTTAATAGTACACATACAAATGGAATGAAAACACAGGCAGTGGTCCAAGTGAAACTTTTGATTAAAGAATGAGTTAGTTTACGTGACATTGGACGTATAACACAAATATGGCACACATAAACATGCTCAGTGTGAATTTTTTTTCCCCCCTTTTCAAACATTTACTCATTTGCGAAGCAAGTGATGGCACACAAGGTAAATTAAATCTGTAAGAACTGTCCCACGCCCATCTTTGAAGTCACTCAACTTCTGTTACGTTTGAGTTCTTATAAAACATTTGAACTCTCAATCACAATCTAGGTTCATGTAGAGTCCCTGAAACTGAGATATACAGAGTACATACTGTATAGTGTATATTGTATACTTCAGCCTAAGACGCTGCTATACATGTCAGCTCCAAAACAGAAGTCCAGCTTTTATTTTTCCTCTCCCTTCTCTCTCCATCTCCTAAATTCCAGAGCCACTTATAAAGGCTCCCCCTAAATCCCACAGCTCCTCTGTTGAAAAAAGCAGGCCTGCATCCTTCTAGAGAAGGGCTTCTCCACATGAAATCAATTAAAAGGTGCTGGAATGTTCTGCTGAGATCTGGAGTTGATTTGGGGAGTGGGAGCAGCGGCAGCAGGGACAAGGGGGAGAGGCTGAGGGAGCGAGCGAGCGAGGGAGCTAGGGGGAATGGGAGTGAGGGAGCTAGGGAGAACGAGTGAGGGAGCAAGGGGGAATGGGAGTGAGGGAGCTAGGGGGAATGGGAGCGAGGGAGCTAGGGGGAACGAGCGAGGGAGCTAGGGGGAATGGGAGCGAGGGAGCTAGGGGGAACGAGCGAGGGAGCTAGGGGGAATGGGAGTGAGGGAGCTAGGGGGAATGGGAGCGAGGGAGCTAGGGGGAATGGGAGCGAGGGAGCTAGGGGGAATGGGAGCGAGGGAGCTAGGGGGAATGGGAGCGAGGGAGCTAGGGGGAACGAGCGAGGGAGCTAGGGGGAATGGGAGTGAGGGAGCTAGGGGGAATGGGAGTGAGGGAGCTAGGGGGAATGGGAGCGAGGGAGCAAGGGGGAATGGGAGTGAGGGAGCTAGGGGGAACGAGCGAGCGGAAAATGGGTCGGGTGGATTCTGCTTTGGGGCCACCAGATGAGCTCTGTCTGGCCTCCCATTGCTCTTTCTCTTTCTCTTACCCTTTTCGCTCTGCTGTTATTCTACACTATATTTTCGCTCTCATTTCTCCACCCATCAACGTATCTTTCTCTCCCTCCCCACATCCTAGAAGTTCTGTTCCCCTCTATTTCCGCTCCTCCTGCTTTCCCTCACCCCTCACCATGCTTTTAAGAAACTCTACCGGACAGTCCTGCTCAATGTCATCACCATCCCCTTCAAAACTAAAGATGAATAGGCCATTAAAAACAACAGTACCCACACGTTTGTCAGACCAATTACAGTGCATCACAATGAAAATGAGCAAAGCAGGGGATCATTATCACTCCGTTAAAGTCAATTTACACAGCAGCTAATAATTAAAATGTTTTAGTAGCCATGAAAGATTGCTTTTAATGGCTTAATGACTATAATTGAAATTGTGACTGATATGCAGTGTGCCAGGAATTATCAACAGTCGCAGATTGCCCTCAAGGTATCTCACATGCATGCAGTTGGAACTTGTGAAGTTAGCGCTAGCGGTTAAAGAGCTTAATGGGAAAACGAGACGCTCCATGCTGGCTGACTCTGTGGTAGCCGTTAACGGTATTTGTGTTAAAAGCACGTCGGGACACCAAGAGGTTTTTTTTTTCTCACCAAGGAATGTAGATGTGGTCTCAGAGGATCTCACAAAGATGTGAGAACTTGTGTTTCGGCAAAACATCAGCAGTACTGGTGCATACCGGAGCTGTGTTTTAAAAAAAGCTCTGGCAGCTTCAGCTTGGTGCACCAGGCACTTCTCTTGAAAGCAGTAAGGCATGGCACACGTAGGCCTCCCCTCTCCTGCCTGCGACGGGCCTGCTCTGGCAGCCTCCGCCGACCCTCTCGGTCAGACGTGTGAGGCCTGGCCTGCATTCCAGGTATTCCTTTGGTAAATATTATGACAAATTCTTCAAAGTGGACCAGACTGGGCGCAGGCGCTGATCCAGCATGGCATTCATATTTAATGGCTCCTCCTATGCATCTCGTCTCCAGCGCTGAGAGAAAAGAGGACAGCAGGGAACTTCTGTAAAATGTCATCACTCCATCCCCTAGAGATACGAATTGATATTTTATTTAACACCTTTTTCTTCAGGCTCCATCCATCCATCATTACACATCACATCATTTTTTTTTTCCCTTCCTCTGAAGCCACCCCTACATCGTCACAAACTGCTTTCGGCAGGCGGGTGTGACTGGGCACTCACAGACCTGAGTGTCACAGCACTGTTTGTCCTGGCTTCCCCCTGTGATATCTGAAGGTGGGAGCTGTGACACCACCGTGGGTGGCAGTAGCGTGATGGGTGCACTGTGATCTTCTCCAAAAGATCCTGCATCACAGCTTATTAAGACCCCCCCCTACAAAATCTCACAGCAGACTCTTAGGGCCATATCCTCCCATTGGCGTAAAGGGAAACTCCGCTCTAGCAACAACCTAGAGTCTATTTGTGGATGATTGATGACGAGTACATTTTTGTTTGGGACCAAAACAACATCAATCGGTGGAGTTTTGAGTAGACAGGAATATGTATTTTCAACTGAATAACATCTAGCATAGCCTTTGGGGGCAACGGCAAAATAAATCGCACATAAAAAAGGATTTATGCGCAAATGGGAGTATATGGCTGTTATTGAAGAAACCACCACAGCCTGCTGCTATCTCGCCACAGGTTAGCCGCTTCAGTGTTATCTCATGAACTTGGTAGAGCTGAGACATGTGAATATGACGTGACACCACAATAAGAACATGACGTGACTCCACAATAAGAACATGACGTGACTCAACAATAAGAACATGACGTGACTCAACAATAAGAACATGACGTGACTCAACAATAAGAACATGACCTGACACAATAAGAATATGACGTGACACCACAATAAGAATATAGCGTGACACAATAAGAATATGACGTGACGCAACAATAAGAATATGACGTGACGCAACAATAAGAATATGACGTGACGCAACAATAAGAATATGACATGACACCACAATAAGAATATGACGTGACGCAACAATAAGAATATAACGTGACACAACAATAAGAATATGACGTGACACAATAAGAATATGACGTGACGCCACAATAAACTGATCAGCATAAGTCACTTCAGGACTGAGGAAGCTTTTTCCCTTTGGAGTAAGAGACTGCACATCCTGTCAGTTGAACAGGACTGGATTAGGGAGGAATGTCAAGCTGGCGTACCTTTTTGGTTTTTTTTTGGAGAAGGGAAGTCCTCAGCATTTTGGGTTAACCCCAATCTCATTTGTAGATGATTTTCCCCTCATTCTGTCGGCTGGCTTAGGTTACCTCTCCGTGGCATACATTTTTTTGGCAAACTTCCCTCCACTAATCTTAGACTTCAAAGGAGTCTCCACCAAAAGTTAGCTCATTGGGAACAGTAGGTTCTATTTTCTTACCCTGTATTTAAGCACATTTTTTAATGCATTCTGTTGTATTTATACATGCTTGTTTCTGCTTGGCCCAGTTTATTGTTTTGATGTTTTACTATTGGGTGTTGTCCCGAGGCACAAAATGGCCTTGTTCACTTGCAGTGACCGAGAGCCAGCCATGATTTGCAGCTTTGGAAAAGCTGTCATTTGGCCGTGCTGTTCTGGGTGAAGTAGAGTCGGGGACAGAGAAATTGTGGGGAAAGTGAATTAACAATCCCCATCTCTGTCAGAAATATGTCATTGGACTCCGATATGGAGGGTTGCCTGTGGGAAACAGCCTTCCTGAACATCCCCCCCCCCCACACTCCCGACTCGGTGTCATTCACTCTCCCTCCTCAAAGCCACAACCTCCAATTAGGCCTCGAAGGTTTCTCCATGCTGTGGCCACTCTGTGCTGTGGTGCAGTGCTTGCACTGGTAAATTTAGAAGCTGCCATGTTTTATTTTCAGTTTGGCTTTTTATGCACAGTCATCGAGAACAACTTGACCACTGGCGGAAGCTGTAGGGAGCTGGGGTGATGGGCTAGACTATCCCCCCCCCCCCCCCCCGCCAGATATGCAGAGACATATCAGCCTGTTGAGTTCCATCACGTCCCATGGTCTTACTCTGGCATGGCTTGGCATGGTCCTCATCTGTTCTTATGGGCGGTCACATTTTAGAAGTGCCATTACTGAGAACAGATGCCTCATCACAAACGCCCATTTGTGTAATTATCCCATTCTCTCCACTTATTTCCTTTTTGTGAGTGTGGCTTCTAGGGAAGGTAATAGTTACTTTCAAAGTGCATCTGCATGGCATATTAAATTGTCCTGATCAGCAAGGAAAAATGTCTTTTAGTGTCAGTGTTTGCTCTTCAGGTCAGGGTCTTATGGGCTTTTCGTTCTATATACACTTTCTTTCCCGTTACCTTTCTCTTCCAGTGCTGTTATTATTTGCTTGTAAACTTTTATGTGCACTTTCCACTTGGGTTGCCACCTTGGCCTTTCTCCATAAGGCTGTGGAGAGATCTTAGACACTAACTGGGCTGTTTACAGGACCAGTGACTGTCCCATCATTCAAGGCAGTCTAACGAGGGCTTTTCAGTTTGGTTCGGGGTGCCCATAATGCCTTTGTTGAGCTTGCCTTCTTGTTCTGAAGGCACACTTGTGCACACGCATACCACAAACATGGGCTCATCCATCCATGTATTTAACAGTGTTTTCTGGCCATCTTGCATTGGAATTCAGCTTGTGTCTCTCACATACATGACAGTCATACATTCGTATGCACATGCGCACAAACACATACTCACGCACACACATACACACCCGCGCACACACGCACACCCGTGCACACACACACATTGCTGCAGGCACACATACTGCTGCATGCACATTGCACACACATAGGCACAACCTCTTAGCTGAATAGTAGACAAGCAATTGAGAGCCAATCTCTTGCCTTCCCCAGGTCTGGCAGAGTTTACGAGGACGTGACCGCAATAATAGTCCTCTCTTGTGAGTGCAGTCACATCCTCCCTTCCCCTTGAGCAGCACCCCCCCCCCCAACCCCCCACCCACCCCACCCCACCCCACCCCGATTCTGTCTCCCTCTCCCTTCCACAAGGGACCCACCTCTCGTGCTGCCAAGAGTGCTGGGAGGTAAGTCACCCACGGCTGGAGAGCAGCGGCTCCCTGCTGAGAATCACAATTAGATATTTAGTGCTGATCTTTTCTGGAACCTTCTTGCACCGAGGAATGTGGAGGGTACAGTGTGCCCTGTTTGGACCAGTTAGAATGAATACGCCGTCTAAAATTAGGTGATAAACAACTCGCCTAGTTAGCAAACATAGAAATTGTTGATTTAGGTCAAACTGTTGAGGGGAAAAAAAGATTTTATAGGAAGACTGATTTTAGGGTCGAGAATTGCACCATAAGGCCTGCTCATAAAAAGAAGCTGTATACATGCATAGCAGTTGTGTAATGGCTCCAAAAGCATTTTGTGGTTAACGAAACCCGAGAGAGTGGATCACTCCCACAAAATGCAGAGCTTTTGACAGACGACCAAAAAATGAGAATGTTTGTGTGTGAGAAGCAAAGATATAGAGAGAAAGGGTGTATGTGTTTGTGAGTGCATGTAAGGCAGTCTTTCAGCTTGTCTGGGCTGCTCCGGCCTGTGGTTGGTAGTGTTTGTTGGTGAAGCAGTGCTATGCAGCGGTACCCTTCTGGCCTAAGGTGAGGGCAGTAGTGGAAGAGGCGTCGCTGTGTTTCCCAGCCTGTGGTGGAGCAGAGCCTGTGTCAGCAGTCGTAGGCTGTGCCAAGACTACCCGTGGTCCCAGCGCTGTCCGACAGCCTGCGGAGATCTCCGCAGACCGTCACTGGGCAAAAATACCCACATACCCCGGCTGTGATTACAGAGGCCTATGGAGTTATGCTGGATTTCTCGTTTGATTTTGACGATTCGACAGGGGCGGGGCTGACAGCTAGCTGTTGGACATAAGAAGACATGGTTCTAGAAAGAGGACAGAAATGAGCTAGTGTGGTGTAGTTCATCTACAGTACTTCCTTATATACACACATACAAATAAACACCAGTGGAAATGGGGAAAAAGAGATGGTTTGGTGTTAGGAAACTGGCCTTCCTCCCACTACCTTACCATATAGGTAGGCATCCTACCCATAATCCTACCCCTACCCCTCGGTCCGTTTCTGTGAAGGCTGAACTGAAATATGAGTGGACCGTTTTTTTCCCCCCTTCTTTTCCTGGACCCGTAGTTTTGCTCAACCTTTCCAGTTCAAATCATGTTTTGCAACACATCATTTGCAACGTGACCTCTCACTGACAAGCTTTGTTCCCCTTAGACCAACTAGTGGAACGTTATGCCAACAGCACTCAAGGTTTTGGATTTTGATTCCCAGATATGAGTCACACTAAAGTGAATGTGCACCTGTACAGCAAGTTGCTTTGATTAAAAGCACGAGTGAAATCAGTGAATGTAAAATCGTCTGTCCATCTTTCTTTCCATCTGACCACATAATTCACCATATTTATGTTCAGTGTTTCCCAGGGAACTGAATTCCATTTGTGGTGGTTGGTTTGCAGAATTAACTTTAATGCAACAGTTTTTAACAAATTAGCACAGCTTGGCTATGATGCTAACCAGATTGAAGCACAATTTAGTACAACCTGGAAAATCATTGTGTGGTGGTCAATGTTGATATTGTGGTGGGCCGCCACAAATAAGTCAATGTATGGGAAACACTGATGTTCCAGGCCTGGAAGAAGATGCATGTATAGTTATTGTAAGCTGCTACTTTTTAGAATACCAAAGATGCTGAGGTTGGGATGTCCTTCATTCATTATTAAATATTTCTAATCTTGATCTTTTCTGCATCAGCCCCAAAGACCTGCAGCTCCAAGCAGTTTGTGTGCAAGGACCAGGTGACCTGCATCTCCAAAGGCTGGTGCTGTGACGGGGAGAAGGACTGCCCAGATGGCTCGGATGAGGCCCCGGATATCTGTGAGTAACTATGTGTTTTGTGTAACAGCCTTCCCGTACCCACTGGCTTAAATTGAGCCACTAAACTTCGCTGCGGGTTCCGGTAAATTGTGTTCTAATTCCACTGGGAGGAAAAGGAGTTGAATCATCTGGAAGAATGTGCAGCTCTGTTCTCATTCTCTCTCTCGCTCACGCTCTCCTTCACACAACCACGCCCCCCCCCCCCCCCCATCCCCTCAGCAGCCTTACACTACCACAGTTTTGGCAGTGTTTTTTTTTTTGGGGGGGGGGGGTAAATGTTAGCAGCTAAGTGCTAACAGATGGGTTTGTGCATGTAACATTAGGACAATGCCTGTGGATTAGAAGTGGTCTGGGGGTGCGAAGGGGTTACATGTTTCAGCACAGTTGGGTTCGCTCACCTCCCCCCAAACACCTCTCTTTGCGCAAGAGGAATTGAATGTTGAAGACCGTGGCCAGTCCTGGGTAAACACAGGCACTTTGCCTCTCGCAGGGAGAGTGGAAAAGAGGCAGAGTGGACGCTTGGCCCCTGGCTTTCTCTTACTTAGAGCACTCAGACCCCCAGCGTTTCGGCTCGGACGTGATGCCGCTCTGGGCTGGCTTCCGGTCCAGTTTCACTTGTGTCTCAGAGGACAAAGTCCTTTGTGTTACCTTGTTCCTGCAAAGGTAAACAAAAAAACAAACTCACAAGGAAAGTGAACAAAGCTAGCCACAGCGTCCCCCTTTCTCTCTCCTTTTTTCTTTCTTTCTTTCTTTCTCTCTGTCTTTCTTTCTTTCTCTCTTTCTTTCTCTCTTTCCTTCTCTTTCTCTTCCTGGTGGCTGTGTTTTGATAATCGAAATTAAAAGTCTTCCTTTGCCTCCAAGTAGTGAGAGATAACATCACACAACTCTTGTCCTGTGACTCTTTCTGAGTGGCCATCGACCTCTCACCATACGCCAGGCTCTAATATCATTTCCATGCCTCTTATAGAGTTTGGCCAAGCAGACAATGTGCCTTTTCATTTTGACTGAAGCCCACACTGAGTCATAACACAAAGTTTATCCACCCAATTAACTACCGTCTACGGTGTTCTGGCTACTGTGCTCTCAACTGCATTTAATAAGCTGCCTTGCTGCTAATATAGCTATTATCACAGCTCTGAGGTCACACACACTCAAGGTACAACTTAACAACTTTCAAACCACATTTGGTTATTATACCGTGTGGGTTTTGTTTTGTGTCAGGTTGGACAGCAATGTATTCACAAGGTGAAATCTACAAGTAATGTACAGGATGTAGCCACAATTTATGACGGATCATGTCAGATCAAGATCAAGATCACCTATTTTAAGCTGCCCAAATGCAAGGCTCATCGAAGGTCACTGTAGTGTAGGTGTGGATTAATTCTCATCCTCGTGGGAATGATCTGCACAGTGGTGACGCCACCATGCCCCCATTCCATCCCTGATATGTAGAGTACATATTTAGAGGAGATACAGGTGTGTAATCTGTAACTGAATTTTTTTTTTTTTGTTTGTTTTTTAAGATCATACGGTGTTGGACCTGTACTAGTTCTACGCCCTGTTGTGGTCATGACCCTTGATCATTTAGCCACATCAAAACTGTATTAGTTCTTTTACTTCCACTTTTTGTTTCACACTTTGGTTTGCTGGAGGTCTCTCATTGTACATCAGCCAGAAAAATGTCTGTCTTCCTACACTAAAGTGAAATTCCAGTCTATTTTCATTGACAGTAATACTTAAACTGGTTATATACTTGAAGCACACACAAAGACACACCCCGACGTGTCACAGACACGCATGTTCTGTACACAAACACAGCTTCACGGCTCCACGCTTCATTCCATAGGGTTAAGTTTAGACTTGTCTCTAGACCACAGACTTGCCATGTTTGTTTGTACTGTATACAATTTTTACTGCCTAGTGTTTTCAACTGCGCCAGTTAATTACTAACCAGCAGATTGGGTTCCCAGCCTCTGCCAGGATCCTTCGGGCTGACACACTTTCTCTTCTTTGTGCTCTTTCATATTTTTGTCCTCCCTTTCTCTCTCTCTCTCTTTCTCTCTCTCACGCTCTCTCTCCTACACCCCCACCCCCCCTATATGTCAGAACACTGTGCTCAGTCAATCTCCGATCTCTCTACTGGGTGGCCTGCTCTGCTCTATGGGCCTTCCTTGAGGCCTGTTTATATCCTTAAGTAGGTCAATATATCATTAAAAGAAGGGCACACGGTTACTGAAGAGAAGGGGGGAGGAAGAGAACACAGCGACTACTCCCTTTACCTCTCTCTGTCTCTGTCTCTCTCTCTCTCTCTCTCTCTCTCTGCCTCTCTCTCCCTCTCTCTCTGTCTCTAACCCTCTCCCCTCTCTCTCTCGTCCCCCATATTCTCCATGACCACATCAGTCCTGTTTTCTTCACACTAGAGAGCTGCACTGGAATCTAGACAGGAGGTAAAGCAGTTCATTCAGCCCAGATGTAAATGCAGCTGTCCTGATAAGCTGCTGCCGGTTGGTGGTGAAGCCGCATAGGCTCACCTGGGGGCCCGTAGCATGGCCTGTGTGTGTGTGTGTGTGTGTGTGTGTGTGTGTGTGTGTGTGTGTGTGTGTGTGTGTGTGTGTGTGTGTGTGTGTGTGTGAGACGTGGCTGCCCTTTTACCATGCCTGGAAGCTGCTCAATTTGTGCTGCTTTCCGTGCAGAGGGCTCTCTTGTTCGGTCTTGCACCTCTTTCTGTCCCTCCAGTCGATGCCAATGCTCATCTAAGCAGGAGGTCTCATTGAAGTAATGATAATTCAAGGCAGACAGCATGGAATGCATCAACTCAAGTGAATGTTATGGGGCCAAGGAAAATCTAAGCACAGTACAGTACTGAGAAACAGATCATTCAAAAACAAAACCTAAAAAAAAAGATGTCATCTTCTGAAACTTCCTTGGCAGTAGGCTAAACAGCCCAGTGTATTAGAAACTGTCTCCACTATTGTTTCAACAAGGGAATGATTTAAAACAAAATGGCAGTCCGTTAAAGCACCCTTGCAATTATGCTTGTTTGCAGATTACTCTTTCTGCTGTAAGTAACTGGAGTGCCTAGTTGACTGGCTGTAGTAGACCACAGTCATAGCTTTTCATTTTCTATGCTAGACCCATGAAGGCCAAATGTTCTCCTTGAAATTATTCTTCATTTATTCAAATAATCATTCACAACGAGTCTAGTTTTTACTACAGTAGTACAGATGTAAATCATGTGTTGTATGTCTGAGATCTTGCTAAGGTAGTTATTACACAGTCACTGATTCTAGCCATAACCCCAACACTGGCATTATTTAAATGTTCACTTGTCGACTTCAAATAAAATTCCAGCATTGAGAAACAGCACTTTATTATGTGCAATTCCAAAAGGCTCCAAGGCATCTGGAAAACCGGTTTTATTGCCTTTTGTACTTCTGTTAGGTACCGGGGGCCATAATTGTGTCATATTCCTACCTTTTTATATTTTGAATGTATTTGGCAGAAAGGACAACTGACTAGAAGTTATGCCCGACAAATCTGACATCAGCACACTTATTCTCTGGTCACCAAAAAAACAAAAACTCAAAATCAGGACATCTGCATTTTGATTGATGTTGATATTTGAGGCCAAGGCTTTGATCATGAAATGTTTGTGATCCGTGCATGAACACCAGCCAAATCATCCCAGACACAACTCTGGAAGGCTTCAGTCAGTGCAGCTGTATTTATGGGTTGCCTTTGTCAGCATAAAGACATGGCTGGAAGCCTTGGGAAGGGATCTTCACAGCCACTCTTAATTGCACGTGGGGCCATCGTTCGCATACTCTCTGATGCAGCCCTTGCCTGGGGACCAAATCTAGAATCCCAGTTTGAAAGTGTCAAATAGTGTTTTGTCACATTCTGTTGACTAATGCCATTTCTCTGGCAAACAACTGCAAAAGAGAAACAATCAAAAGCATGGATTGTTTATTCTGACATGCCACCTTGTTGTCAAACACGTCACCCTAAAAGCCAATAATCTCTCGTCCAAATGGCACCAGCACAGACGGAATAAGGGTGGACAGCTAATAGGCGAGCAGTCGACCACAGCTCGGCCTCCCTGCGGTTCTAGTTCTGTCAGTGTATCAGACGAGGACACCTCAGGAGCAGCAGACCGCGGGAAGACTGAGGCCAAAACAGGAAGAGCAGAGGAAAGCCTGGTCTTGTGCCAGACGCAGAGCTACTCTTTTCCCAGTTTTTTTTTTTTTTTTCTTAAGTCTGTCTCAATCTCTGTCTATCTCTCTATCATTTTGTATGTCTGTGTCTTTTTCTTTTGGTCTCGCTCACTGTACACCAACAGCACTCGGGGAAGTGAGACACGCGCCGGTCCCCTGAGGGTTGGGGTTCCCAAGATTTTAATAAGCCCTTGTGTTTGTGTGCATCTCACTGTCTGTGTGTGCAAATACCTTCTTGTCTGGGGTTCGTGTACATATCAGTCTGTAGATCTGTGTGTTGAAGCAGTGAAGTGAGCTTGACGTCCAGGCCGCCTATGAAAATGCAGATAGATAACCCCACGAATGCTAAGTTGCCACTGAGAGCCGTTGTCCAAACTCTTGAGGATGGCTCTACCAATTAAGCTCTTTGAGCTTGAGCTGCATGATGGCGGGAACACAACAGCATAACAAGGCCTGGGAGAAGTAGAGCATGCGGCAGGGGACACTAGGGCCTTTATCTGACCTTGTTAGCATAATAGAGGCATTCTGCCCAGGTAGGGACTCCTGCTACATCATCATGTCAATTCAGAGTATCAGCAGGCATCCTATAAGCCTGTGCATGACACTGATACCCCCCCCCCCCCCAAACCCCAAGGGTGATGTCTTTGATTGTCATTTGATTAAATGGAGCAGGCCTCTCAGTCATTGGCAGGGAGACCTCTGTTTGTGTGTTGATGGGTGTGTTGATTTATGTTGGGTTCAATGATGGCTTTCTGATGAGGTTAGCGGCCTGGTTCTTTAGGAACACCCTGTGAAACCACAAGATCTTTCTGCATTTGTTGTTTATGTCTGTGTAGATATAAAAGCTGGCTTTCATCAGGCCCCTTATTGCGCTGTGTGTGTGTGTGGGTTTAGTTTTTATCCGTCTGAAATCTCTAAGGCCAAATGTGTCCCAACAGGCCCAGGCCTCGCATTCACTATCGTTTGCATTTAGGAATGAACTTTGCATCTCAGGCCTGTTTTTATCTCCAGAGTTTCCTCTTTGCGTCTGTGGCGCATGCAAGAGGGACGGAGACGGACAGAGGAAGGGGGGGGGGGGGTCAAAGAAGGGGTGGACCAGGGCCATGTCTAATCTGGATCTGAATTGCTTATGCAAATGGCCGTGCCTTTCAAATTCAGATGGCCTGTTAAACTCTCGCATTCAGCCTCAGAGGGCAAGTCCGTCACTCCCCGGGGCATTTACACTTGTTAACCTCGAGCCGACCACACAAACACTCATGCACGCTTGCGTGACCACCGTGCACATATGCAGACTGCCTTGACCACACATGCGCTAATAGGCACACACACTACACATCAACAAACACCAATACACACACACACACACACACACACACACTAATACACATTCGCATAAGGCCCCACCACCTGTTTTCTGCAGTTGCCCACACAAGCGGAGCCCTCTTGCCAGCACGCTGAGCGCACACAATGAGTCATGTCCATTTTTGTCTTTTAAAGGAAGAAAAATAACAGTCTGACTCGTTCTTATTTTATGGAGGTAATTTCATAGCTTGCTCAAAATTTGCTGTTGAGTTGATTTGATTTGATTTGATGTCAGCTTGCAACATGGAGCTCTTGTTGTTGTGGCAAGGCCTGCTGGGCATCTGTTTAGAGTGGGATGGAGCATGATGTGGAGGAGGGACCAGGAGAAGGAGACATTACAGTAGACCGTCACCAAGCTTCAGTGCTACACACCCATACTCTCTCACACAGAGAGAGAACACAGGGCCTGTATGGGCTTACAGCAGAGAGATGTAATGTGTTTTCATTCCCAAGCCATGGCCTCAGGGGGAGATTCAGATCCCCACCCCACAGCCCACCACTCCTGCTGGCCCTCAGCTAGACGTCCACACCACAGGCTGAACCACAAACACCCAGCAGGGCAATCTCAGCATCTCTCTCACTCACTCTCTCTCTTGCTTTCTCTCTCTCTATCTTGCTCTCTCTCTTTCTTTCTTTCTCTCTCTCTCTCTCTCTCTCTCTCGCTCTCGTCCCCCCAACCCCAGAGGAAAGAGCTAGGGATGGAGAAAGCAGAAAAAGAGACATTCAAGGAGAAACCAAGTGTGTTGGATGATTGCGATAAGGCACAGAGGCTGCACAGACTATAGAGTCCAAGTGTGTTGGATGATTGCGATAAGGCACAGAGGCTGCACAGACTATAGAGTCCAAGTGTGTTGGATGATTGCGATAAGGCACAGAGGCTGCACAGACTATAGAGTCCAAGTGTGTTGGATGATTGCGATAAGGCACAGAGGCTGCACAGACTATAGAGTCCAAGTGTGTTGGATGATTGCGATAAGGCACAGAGGCTGCACAGACTATAGAGTCCAAGTGTGTTGGATGATTGCGATAAGGCACAGAGGCTGCACAGACTATAGAGTCCAAGTGTGTTGGATGATTGCGATAACTTCCCATAGTCTGGAGTGAGGCTATCGTCGATTTCATGCGAGATTGATAGGCAAGTGATTGTTACGCATAGCCTGCCTGCTATGGCCTGCAGCAGCGATATGGCCAAGGAAAAAAAGAAAATGTTAGCTAACAAACACGTTGCCACATGCTACACTCTCTCTGACTATAAAATCAAGGTAAAACATATTATTAGGCTACTTTTCTCTTGCCCTCGGTGGGTTAAATGAAAGACTTGCTGAGGTGAGGTTAACAAGTGTTTACTCGCAAATTCACGTTTCCGCAGCTGGCCGTTTTTGAATTGCTTTGCGAAACAAAACGACCAAATGTAGTTATTTGCAACAAATCTGAAAGTGGACCTAGCAAAATATTTTGACTTGCTCAGTGATAGGTGTTTAATTTGTTTGTTTTCTGTGTAGCATATAGATCATAATTCTTGATAATTAACGCGCAAACAAGCGAGACCTAGGCTTCTAGAGTAGACTGACAATACGCACCTATTGCTAAGAAGACCCGCCCCTTTAGTTGGAATGTGATCATTGCAGCCTCAGTAGACACGAGAGGAGCAGAAAGACACCAACATAACATGAGGGATAGATGTATTTCTTCACAAAAAATATCAAATGATAATGGATTGAAAAGAGGTACTAATAAACCAGACATGCTAGAATAGAGACCAGAAAATGGATATCCACAGTCCCTTTCTATCAACACCAGTGATTTTTATAGATAAGGATTAGGCTTTAAAACAGATTGTCAACATTTATGTTGTTTGGTCTGTTTTTGGCTGCATACATGAAGGCCGAGGTGGGCAATGTGTTTTCCCTGGTTTGAGGTAATACTGATATTTCTTCAAGGATGGCAGGTCTGAAAATATCTTCTCCATCATTAAGTAATTCAATTAGGCTAAACATGGCCTTAACTCAAAACAGCTGGTAGGCCTACTGTTAGGACTATGTAATTTTATTATGTAAAAGTGTCAAATGCAGCCATATTTAAATTCTGCTTACTGCACGTTTATTATAATATAATATGATAATATTCAATATTCATTATTGCAGGTCTACCTATGTGCATGTAATGGAAATGTCGGTTATTCCCGATATCCCTTCATTTACGTGTTAAAATGTAAAATCTTTTTCAAATCTTCTGCGGGGGGGGAGTTCAGAAATATGTCACCTTTCAGAAATATGTCACCTTTTTCAGCCCTTCTGAGTTTGCAGGTATGTGCCTGTGAGAACCTGCACATTAGACACCTCCATCTCACAACATGTAATACCAGTCTCCCACCATCTCTCTGTCTGTCTGTCTCTTTCTCTCTGACCTATCTCATCCATCTCACACACACACGCACGCACACACACACGCACACACACACACGCACACACACACACGCACACACACACACACACACACACGCACACGCACATGCACGCACACACACATGCACACACACACACCTTACTGGTTGTCTCCAGTTCCTCTTTAGGTTGACTGGGTTGACGCTTTTAATGTGGTCCTTTTGTCCAACTTTTGCAACGTCCTGCTGTCCTGCTTGGTGTGCAGTTCTTTCCCATGACTCACGTATCCCCTGTAATTTCAGTTCTCGTTCAGCATGGTGCTGACGCTCGTGCTTTATGGTGCAATAGCTCACCTTAAATTTCTTGTTATGATAGGTTAGTATTAGGGCTGTCAATCGATTAAAAAAATTAATCTAATTAATTACATACTCTGTAATTAATTAATCTAAATTAATCGCATATGTAATTTTTGCTGTGAAAGTATTTTAAATATTTAAATTCAAATGAATCATTGAATGATCAGCATTAGTGACATTAAAGTTCAAAACCTCTTTTATTATTATTTTCACTGTTCAAATAATGGCCATAATAATCTATAATATGACCTAATATGCTGAGGAAGTGCTTCGGGAAGAAGTTTTTTTTTCACATACAAGGCATTTCAGGCCACAGATATAACCTAGGGGACACAATGAAAATAAATTAACACTCCCCTCAATGTCAATACTTATTTCTTTGCATTGATGTGCGACTATAGAGTTGATGAACTCCGGTGATATGCAAATTCCTTGCTGCAGACATTGCAAAGGACTTTATTTTCAACACTTTATTTTTATCAACACCATCAGGCCGTTTTTTAAAAGTAAATATTCCAATCAATGATCCAGGCAGCACGTTTTCTTCTCTCTCCTTCATTTTACAGTCTAATTTTTACTGACTAGAACGGCTCGGGGTCAAAGGTCATACGGAATCGATTAATCTGCACTAATTTTTTTAATCAGTTATTTTTTCTCAAATTAATTAATCGAAATTAATCAGTTATTTTGACAGCCCTAGTTAGTATTATAATGCCATTAATAGTGAGAACAATGGTAATTTACATTCAAAGTGGACATGGTGTTTACAGGAGATGGAGATGTGGAGAAGCTAATGGAGGGAGTCCAGTCCAGCCACAGTCCAGCAAACAGAAATTATGTAAAGCATTTTTTAGCCATTTCTAAAAGAATTAATTTTCCACGAATGATT
Source organism: Alosa pseudoharengus (assembly GCF_046254945.1). NCBI lineage: Eukaryota > Metazoa > Chordata > Actinopteri > Clupeiformes > Clupeidae > Alosa > Alosa pseudoharengus. Next base: position 34,621,523 of record NW_027468881.1, on the reverse strand, counting down.
TGTCATAGTATTTCCTTTGAGGTTAACATGTAAATGCTACATGATAGAGGCAGAGAGGACATATCCAATAATTCAAATGGGGTTACGGCAGTTTGCTCTGTACACAGGTGCTGGAAGATGTAGGTGGCTTTTTTGTAATGAATGCAGGGTGTAAGCATGTAGATGCTGTGTGTGTGTGTGTGTGTGTGTGTGTGTGTGTGTGTGTGTGTGTGTGTGTGTGTGTGTGTGTGTGTGTGTGTGTGTGTGTGTGTGTGTGTGTGTGTGTGTGTGTGTGTGTGTGTGTGTGTGTGTGTGTGTGTGTGTGTGTGTGTGTGTGCGCGCGCGCGTTGTGCTGATGTGGACTGTCTGTGGTGCTCACTGGTTCGGCCTGTCACCCCGAGGAACATGTTCATTGGAGCTGACAGGAGTTTCAATGGGAGTCAGAGGGGATCACAGACCCCTGACGCGCGGGAATAAACGCGGCCCTTCATGCAGTGCACAAAAGCTCAACAGGGAAGGAAAATGTAAGGTCATTATGTAACCAGAGTGGTTGGAGGGCAAATGGGGAACACACACACACACACACACACACACACACGTGTGTTGTATGGACCCAACTATGTCGGGTAGACTCTTGGAGCTCATGTGCTGCACAAGGGTATGTACCATGTTGAGTGTAAGGAGCGTAGATAGTTCCTCGGAATGGAGATAATTAATAGCTTTGTTCCATGGGATATGGTAAAGGTTCCTGCCTTAGTTCTCCATTCTCAAACACAAAAGCATGACTGTGGGTGCAGTGAGGGGGAGAAAAAGATCCGCAGAGCCATTTTACAGAAAACGTAACCATGAAAAGGATAGCCTGTTGTGTCGCTGGAATTGTCAAGTGTGTGGGTTCATGTGAATTAATGTAATAGTGAATCTGGGGACCAAACTTGGAAAAACGGTCTGCCTGTTTTATACGAGAGTGGTCAATTGATAACAGTTTGGTTTGATTGGACATCTGTTGTATCTATTACATTCAGCTCGGTCAGAAAAAAGATTTAGCTCCAATTGTGTGAACCTCATTTGAGAGGTCTTTCAGCACTTGAGATAAAAGAAGCTTTATGACCTGGAGTCGGATGTTCGCCATTGGTTCTGTTCTCCTCCACTCTGGCCTGGGTCTTATCTGAGGCCAGAGGCGCGGGGATGGAATGTGAGGAGGTGTTGGGGCCGTTAGGGAGCTCCTCAGGCTTACTGTAGGCCTGGCAGCAGTGGAGACACTGAGCACCTCCACCCGCAGCAATTAGTGCCATTGGTAGGTGAGGCCTGCTTTGTTACCATAGCGCAATTGTCCCTCCCATTGTTAGCGCAGGTAGATATGACATGTTCTCTATTCTTCTGCTCTGCTGGGAAGCGCACCCTCTTCACACATGCACATACTTATTACTTTATTACTTCATTCTGCACAATGCTTATGACAATCTGCCATTGTTCTACAGACCTGCAGTATTACTCTCTCTGTGTGTGTGTGTGTGTGTGTGTGTGTGTGTGTGTGTGTGCTTCTATCTCAGTCAAACCTAATGGTTTAAAAATGTTAAGGAGACCATAAGCCTAACAGGCAGCGACACAGACTGCTTGGAAATGGCAAAAAATGGGGCTTAATCCAAATTCCCTTTAATGTTTGCCTAAATGAGGGATTGCTCTGCTTAGGCCCTGTGCTGTGGATTGAGGGGCTGTTATCTGGATTTATGGCAGCTGTGTGCTGTGCGCACTTGTATCCTGTTTGTTTGAACACACATCCTGTCTTCTCAGTTTAACACGGTGCGCTGCTGGGGCTGCTGCTGGATGAGGTCCCTAGTGATTACAGTGGGGGGAATATTGTGTCCAGTAAAATGACTGAGCTGTAGTAAAAAAGGGGGTTCCTTAATTATCTTGAACAGCACTTATAGGAACCACTACCCCCCGCCCCCTCCACACACACACACACACACACACACACACACACCTTTATATCTCCTACTCACTCTGCCTTCTTTTTTGCGCCTTCTCTTTAGACTTCTGCCAGGTGTCTGTGACCTTTCAGGAAGGAACAGCTCATTGTCTGAGTTAGTGTAGCCGGGTGTGAACTTACCGCCAACAACTCCCCCCCCAATTCAGCTTGAGTTCAGAAGCTCTTGACCGCATCAGTCTTTGTCTTTCTCTCTCTCTCTCTCTCTCTCTGTTTTTAGTAAGGTCCCACCTTTGAAGGTTTTAGAATATCTTATTAGCATAGATTTTAAAGCAACACCAAATAACTTTTCTTCTGTCACACGCACGCTATTTGTTTATCCAGCAACAGCTTTGCAAATAACGATGTCCGTAGACAAGGTAGAATATGTTGCATGATTTTATGAAAGTACGATGTATTGCGACATCATGCAAGTCAAATGTGTAGTTTCTTATTCCATCGAACTACAAACCCGCTACCCGATCTGACAAACTTACATAGTGCTGTTACAGCCGATAGAGGTCCGCGAAGTGAATGCAGAAGTGCCGTTCACCCTGTTACGAGTTGATGAACCACGGAAACAATTTTGGAAACATTATTTTAAGGTACAAAAAACTCTTTGGTGTTGCTTTAAAAAACATATTTGGGTGGATGACAAATAAGCCTGAAAAAAGGAAATATATATATTTATATGTGAATTTGTCATGTCAGTGTCTAAAATTGTCATATGGTGTGACGTGAAAATAATTTGAAATAAAATGAAAATTAGATACTTTTTTCTACTTTAATTGATGTCACTGTACATTTTAATCATGTTTGCTTTGATATGCAACATTTCCTTGTGAATATTTAGAAGAAAAACCTAACATTTAACAAGTTATTTTGTCAAGGTGGAGAATGCTCCTAAGTGTAACCAGATATTTTAGCTTAATTCTGATATTTCTTGTAAGAACTCACTCAAAATTCTTGAGGTTCTTGCAGATACCATTTCCTTTGTGTGCTATTGATGTTTTAATGATTTTTCAATTATAAAGTCTTTTTTTGTGACATTATTTAATGTCACACCAAATGACATGGTGTCACGCCATATGATGAACTGCACCTCTCCACCATGTGTCAGAGCAAAACAGGGTTTTTAATGACAATAAAATCATTAACAATGAATTTTGAAGTCACTGTATGAATGGTGTATGCGGGTAACAGCAAAATAGATGAAAGTTTAGTATTTATTTTTTAAACTTACATGGCATGGTAACATAAAGGAAAAAAGTATGAGAAATATGAATTGTACAGATACATTTTTTTCCCAATTATCACAGATTTAACAAAAAAACATATAATACCTGAATTTAAAACATGTTTTTACAAGAACTTTTATGTAAAAATGCAATTTGGTCATAGGGTGTGACAGAAATGTCATATAGTGTGACTTGAAAAAAGCTGTCACACCATATGATGCAGCGTCACACTATATGACATTTTGACAGTTAAGCTAATTTTCTAGACGGTTAAATACAGCTAACTATTATTTAGCATGCAACTGACCACATGGCAGCAGTGCTTTTCAAGAATTCATGAAGAATATTTGTGAAAAATAGCTACTTTTTAGGCAAATGATGTCACACCATAAGACACTAAAATGTGGCCACGATTGATGATGTCCAATTCAAAGCTTTTTATATTAAAATCTAAAAAGCAGAACTCACCTCTTGACCATGCCAATTACTCCTGACATTCTATTGTTACTTCCTGGTTAAGCAGGGTCCTCTTCACAATAATAATGTCCAAATGAATGCCCGGTCAAAATATACAATATAGTGTCACGCCATATGACAACCATTTTATGGACAAAATATATTTGATTATAACTTAGTTGGACAGCATGCATAAACATCAAAACGTTCTGTGGTTGTAAAAAACATCAATTATTTTATATGCATGGTAAAACTTTAAAGTAATTATACTTTTTATGGATATACACTCTTTTTAGGAAGTTCGCACACATGGTGGACAGTCACACCATATGACATTTTTTATGTTTGGATGATTATTTTAAGTCAAAAGTTAAATACAAATCCAATAAATTTAATATGACAGAACTTGAACCTACCAGACCTACAACATTTCCATATCAATTCTTAACAATTGCCATTTTTTATAAGTGTGTGACACATGGACAGTCTAAATTCTGCTATTTGTCATCTACCCATTTAAGTTTCTGTAACACACAGTGCTCTGGCCATTAAATAGCCTTAGTTGCAGAAATGGCCTTAAATTAAACAAACAAACTCTCTCTCTCTCTCTCTCTCTCTCTCTCTCTCTCTCTCTCTCTCTCTCTCTCTCTCTCTCTCTCTCTCTCTCTCTCTCTCTCTCTCTCTCTCTCTCTCTCTCTCTCTCTCTGCATTTCCCATGCATCTTATCCACACCACGTACTAAAAAGCTCCCTCCCAGGCAATATCTGCAGGCTACGCCCCATTGTACAGTCTTGCCTTAGTTTGTTTACAACACATGTCATTACTTGCTGGGCTTGTTCAAACAGGCTGACGGTTTCTCCTCCTCTCCTCTCCTCTCCTCTCCTCTCCTCTCCTCTCCTGCGCAGTGCTCCGCTCTCTTGCTCTGGAGAACGTCCCTCCTACAGCTGTTCTGTTCCAGAATGTTCTCTGGTCTCCAGTGAATGCCCAGGGTTTGTTGTGCTTTAAGAGACGTGGTTTAGGTTGTGCTTTGCTTGTCCTCCTGCCAGTAGCCTGGAGCTCTCTGTGGGCAGGAGCAGAAAGCCTCATCACGGTGCACAAACTCAAACACTCAATCTCTTTCTCCCTCTTATTCTTGATTTCTTTCTCTCTCTCTCTCTCTCTCTCTCTCTCTCTCTCTCTGTCTCTCTCTCTCGCTCTCTCTCTCACTCTCACTCTCACTCTCACTCTCACACTCACACTCACACTCACACTCACACTCACACTCACACTCACACTCACACTCACACTCACACTCACACTCACACTCACACTCACACTCACACTCACACTCACACTCACACTCACACTCAGACTCACACTCACACTCACACTCACACTCACACTCACACTCACACTCACACACACACAAGCACCTTGACTACATAGATTTTGGCCAAGGACTCCATCCCTCCCCAAATTACATAAGTCTCTGGAGCTATTGTGCTCATATTTTAATAAAAAGAAGAGCCAGCAGGCTCGCAGATCACAAGACGCCAGATAGGACGGCCAAGAGCTGTATATACAGAGAGTTCGGACAACTCAAATCATGGGCGCCATGTTTCATCCCAACGTCGGATGATTCTACAGTGTAACCCTATGGAGTGAATATGGTATGTTGAAATATATCGCTTATTTTCACCATTAACATGCCTATGAATGATATTATCAACTTGTTTCAGTATGTAAAGGCCCTTACGGAAATATTCCAGTTTATATTTACTGTTGATATCTTAAATGGCCCTGTAAAATGCCCATTGTAGTGAGTGACCACGTCGCCTAATCAGTCTGGGAGCATTGTTTACATGGAATGCTAGCGAAAAAGCTCTGGGATAAGGCTTGGCTAACTTCAAACTTTAATTCTAAATTAATTTAAATTCTAAACTTTTGTTACAGATGGTATTACTATAATTTTCCTATGGAATGTGTTATCATAAGTGGAAGAGAGAAATTGACATTTACCTCACACAATATTGAGTAATTATTAGTCCTCCGGTTTTGTCTCTTGACCTTCTGCTCCCATACTCCCGCCTTTTTGAGTCACGTGGGAAATTGTTCAACTGTTTTCCGCTTCCCCATCTTGCACTGCAGTCACATGAGCAACAGTTTCGGCATTTCTTTTTAATACATAATTGTATTTTTTAATCATTTAGATATGTTTTCCTCAGTTCACTGTACTATGTAAATGGGGACCTGCTGAATGTTGGGATGAAACATGGCGTCCATGAAACACGTGGCCACCTTGGGACCAATCGCTAACAGGATAGCTCAGAACATTCGATTCCCTAGACCCTTTCAAGAGTTCCATTATCAGCATCATAGTTGGCCCCACAAGGCTTCCGTTTTAACATTCCATATGTTATCTTAATGCAGAGGAAGTAGATTGGGAACCAAATAGAACGTTCAAACATTGTTTTTGTTTTTATTGTTGAAAGGGTCTATATACGGCTCTGGGTCGGCCGGACGCTCAAGTCCACTCCATCTCTTCCCAGAGTAGCCCTATATGACCGGGACAGATTGGAGTAATAAAGTCATCGTCCCTCTGAATGAGGTACAGGGGCTATTACAGCCAAGCTACTAAGCCTTAGAGGAATGTGTTGACTTTGTGTTGAGAGGACTTTTTTTTCACTAAGCACTCCACACAAGGTCTGCGGGGACGAAGGAAGCAATGAGGAAGTGGCGTTGGGCCTCTGGGTAGTGTAAGGGACCTCTTTATCCGTCTGGATGTGATGAAGGGTCACTTGGATACATATGCAGTCAATGTGCTAGAAATGATCTAACCACACTAAACCACACAGTGATGCATGAAGACCCTGATAGTAGTTCTGTTATTCAGGCCAATTTGGTTGAATTTGGTAGGTAGTTAATTGTCTCACTTGCTGCATTATGAAGAAGATGCCAGGCTGAAGGAGAAGCCTGTAACTCTGGCTACTGTGGTCACTGCGGGTAGCCTTTGTGTCCAAGCCTTATGTGTGTCCCTACCGTCTGGCTGAAGTATTCAGCCATTTGGGCTTCAGTGCAGATTGCATGCTAATGAGCATTAGTGCTCCAAAGCAAACAACTCCTGTAGCCTACGTGTCCTCGAAAAATCTATATTTAACCCACTTGAACTTCTCTTTCTTTCTTTCTTTCTTTCTTTCTTTCTTTCTTTCTTTCTTTCTCTTTGTCTCTTTCTCACTTTCTCTCTCTCTCTCTCTCTCTCACACACACACACACACACGCACAAATATTATACATTCTCTACTGTTTTAGAACACAGACAGACTCACACCTTATTGTAATGCTTAGGGAACAACCATGCAGGAGTGCCCTATTGAGTTGTTCACAATGGCCACTCCACACACACACACGTGCACACACACACACACACACACACACACACACACACACACACGCACACTCCTCTTGAGTGCAGAACCATGCTGCTCTCTTCCTGTGAGAGGTGAACCCCCTTCCCTCCCCAGCCCCCAACTTCCAAAAATGGGTCAGCAGATGTGTGTGTGTGTGTGTGTGTGTGTGTGTGTGTGTGTGTGTGTGTGTGTGTGTGTGTGTGTGTGAGAAAGAAAAGGGCCAAGATAAACAGTATGCTTTTCTGCATGGTCCTAGACAGAAAGAAAGTGCTATAAAGAGAACGCAAGGAAGGAAGAAGTGGGGGGAAAGGTAAATGGAAGAAAAGGTTTGAAGGCTAATCATGCCATCCTCATGCTCGTGTGTGTTAAATTGGCAGCTTCCTATTCTTATTTTACAAAGCACAGCTTTTATGCACTTAGGTAGGTTAAAAAAAGAATGTCAGGT
>NW_027468881.1:34574053-34609053 GCF_046254945.1 Alosa pseudoharengus | reverse complement strand
TATACTAATACAAATGTATTTCTATGCAGAATATGTATGTATCTGCTTATTATTATTTACTGTTTGCTTGAGTAGCCCAACTGAGTTTATTCAGTGTCCATTTATTCATCTCCTGCTCTAAAAAAGTAAAAGATTCTTGACCGCTACCCGGTGCTCTGAAATTGGTCGCTACATTGTACTATTCATTAGTAAGTCATGGAAATTCAGGTTTTTTGTCAGGGAAAGTCAGGGAAAAGTCATGGACTACATTTGACTTAGAGTGGGAACCCTGTACAGTACAAAAAAGAGCATGAATGCAATACAAATAGACCATCCCTGTCTCTCGAGTGCAGTGTCTAAAAGGTTTGAGGCCCCAGCGTTGAGTGGTTACAAGTGCATGTGTTCCAACTATATGAATTTGACTGGGAAGCATATAACTGATAATCTGCTACCGTTCAGCAGGGCTTATGTGCCAGTTGGCTTGCCTGGCTTAGGTTTTCAGAGCTTGGAGTATGTGTTTAAAATCCACACAGTTCTCTTGAAGCGATCAGGACAGCAATGGCCGCTGGACAGGGCAGTGGTTGTGCCAGGTCTCTCCAGTGTTATCCAGAATCAGAGTTGGCACGTGTCTGTTGTATGGAATTGTGTGGCATTCCTTACTTGTGTGGTGTAAGGATCCGTGTGTTGAGTTTGCACATTAGGAGGTACATGGGAAGGTAGATTGTACCAAGAGTCACATGAGTAACTCACTTCTATCTCTATACCCTCACTGCCCCCCCCCCTCTCTCTCTCTCTCTCTCCCTCCCTCTCTTTCTATTTTCTCTCTCTCTCTCTCCCTTTTTTTCTCTTTCTTTCTGTCTCTCTCTCTCTCTCTTCTTGTCCTCCTCGCCTCTGCTGGTCCTGGTGCTTGTCAGCTGTGAAATATTGATTGGACAGTGTGCAGCAGTTAGGAGGAAACATGAAAGTTTTATCGGTGCCCTGAAACGCTGGCGGGATGCCAGGTGGTCCATGTGGGGATGGCAAGCCTCTTAGGACCACATCCTGACGCCTGACATCCCCTCTCCCTCCTCCTGACGCCTGACATCCCCTCTCCCTCCTCATGGGAGCTGTGCTGCTCCATCCCTTTACAGGCAGACCCCTGAGAGGGCAGTCACATTAGTGTTGCTCTCGTCTCGTGTGTGTGTGTGTGTGTGGCAGTGGAGTGTTTTTGTATGTTTGGACAGCCCTCCATTATGAGTCCAGAGCAGCCTGGATAAGCTGAAGCTTTTTGATGACTGATCTGAGAACAGCTCTTTTTTCGTCTTTGCACCAGTTTAGCTTCACAAGACGGCAACAACGAAAGAGATCATTGGCCCCCAAAAAAAAAAAAAAAATGGTGTGAAGGCATTAAGCGAATCGGGGCAGGTTTGTTTTCCTCCCCTGCGCTTGTGTGTGTGTGTGTGTGTGTGTGTGTGTGTGTGTGTGTGAGACTCGGCGATGTTTTTGCGGATGACTGCAGCCTGCTGTTGCGTGCTGGGCCTCTTCGCTATGGAGCGGAGGCTCAGAGCGTGCCCACCCGCCCGCCCCTGGCAGCCCATGCGCTTGCTCAGCGGGCGCTCGCTTCCTCCACGCCACTTCAAATGTAAAAACGCAGTTTAGCACATTAGACCACTGGCCCGTTCCCTTCCTCATATTATCCTCTCAAATGGACAGACAGACACTTGATGATAGCACGGTCTACATACAGCGCTAACTGCTTCTGCGCTATAGGTGGCTCCGTGAACAGAAATCGGAGACGGTGTTCTATTTGTGGTGGTAGGTTTGCAGAATTAACCTGAATGCAACATTTTTTAACAAATTAGTGCAGTGTGGTTATGATGCTAACCAGATTTAAGCACAATTTAGTACAACCAGGAAAATCATTGTGTGGTGGTCAATGTTGATATTGTGGTGGGCCGCCACAAATAAGTCAATGTATGGGAAACACTGGGAGAGTGAGATGTGAGCTGGGTTGGCTGTTCGGTGTTGGCTGAATGTTTTTAACACGCTCAATATTGGCTGGTCTGTTTGCGTCATGGGCACCAATCACCTTCAAGGATCACATCCCCTCTGGAATGCAGTCAGCGGAGGCTCAACTGCATATCGTCTAAGCAATTACATTCAATTCTTTTTTAATCAAAGAGCTAATTGAGGGCATCGATTAGATCTAAATGGTTGTTTGCTGGATGCCTGCTGTGCTTGAGAACTGTGTTGGTGCAACAGTCCAGTAGTTAGTGGATCTACTGCCACTCATCCTCTGCTGCTTTGCTTTGTGCTCAGGGGGCGGGGGGTGTAGTGGTGTGTGTAGTGAGGGCAGTAGTGGTGTGTGTAGTGAGGGCAGTAGATGTGTGTGTAGTGAGGGCAGTAGTGGTGTATGTGTGTGTAGTGAGGGCAGTAGTGGTGTATGTGTGTGTAGTGAGGGCAGTAGTGGAGTGTGTAGTGGTGTGTGTGTGTGTGTGTGTGTGTGTGTGTGTGTGTAGTGAGGGCAGTAGTGGAGTGTGTAGTGGTGTGTGTGTGTGTGTGTGTGTGTGTGTAGTGAGGGCAGTAGTGGAGTGTGTAGTGGTGTGTGTGTGTGTGTGTGTGTGTGTGTAGTGAGGGCAGTAGTGGAGTGTGTAGTGGTGTGTGTGTGTGTGTAGTGAGGGCAGTAGTGGTGTGTGTGTGTGTGTGTGTGTGTGTGTCGTGAGGGAAGTAGTGGTGTATGTGTGTGTAGTGAGGGCAGTAGTGGAGTGTGTAGTGGTGTGTGTGTGTGTGTGTGTGTGTAGTGAGGGCAGTAGTGGTCGGGCCGCGAGGGGGTGCCAGGGGGGCCTCAGTAAGTTGGAAGGAAAAATAAAAGGAACAAATAAATACATTTGAAAAAAATTAAATATACCTATTACTATGAGTGTTGTTATACAATGCCATTTTAATAATTTGTTGCATATCTGAACATTATATTTTCCATGATAATGACTGGGAATAATAGTCATATTAGCAGAAAGCCCCCAAATGCAATTTTTACACACTGTATGCTCCAAGTGCTTGTGGCTAAAATAATTATTAGGATTAGCTTAATGTATTTTTACATTTGCCGTAGTATTGTCGATGGGTTTAATAACACATCAAGGGGGTCCTTGAACAGAACCTAGTGGTATTTGGGGGCCCTAGTCCGCGGCTCGGCCCTCAAAGCCCCGCGGGCTGATCTGAGCCCAGGCGCTCAGTGGGCGTGTGCAGCTCTTGTTTCTTCATGTTTAGCAAACAACAACAGATTAATCGCCGTGTTTAGCAAACAACAACAGATTAATCGCCGTGTTTAGCAAACAACAACAGATTAATCGGCGTGTTTAGCAAACAACAACAGATTAATCGCCGTGTTTAGCAAACAACAACAGATTAATCGCCGTGTTTAGCAAAAAACAACAGATTAATCGCAGTGTTTAGTAAACAACAACAGATTAATCGCCAGGTGCCGCAGCCTCTGGCAGATCTGGTTTCGCCTACACCCTTACGTCACGGTAATCACACGCCGCCTGGGCCTCTGGCAGATCTGGTTTCGCCTACACCCTTACGTCACAGTAATCACACGCCGCCTGGGCGGCCGGAGAGAGAGAGAGAGAGAGAGACGCTGTGCCATATGGGACCTCCGCTGACTGTCCTGGGATGACCACTCTCCAGGCAGCAGCCTGCCTTTTGGAGGGCCCGTCGTCATGCAGCGTTTGAGGTCTGATTGGTCTGATTGCTCTGGCCCTTTGCCACGGGGAGATGTCCAGCGTTTCAATCTCAGCACAGGTTTTGGCCGTGCCTGTGGGCAGGGCTCTCGCGCTGTCGTCCTCGTCCCAGTCCAGCCCCTCCGCGGTCTTCTCCCGCTGACTCCTGCCCTTCCTTACCCACCCCCCCACTGACAGATCTGCTCATCGGATGCCAATGCACGGCCACCGGTGGAAATCTGATATGATTAGAGCGAGAGAGGCAGGGAAAGACGAAGAGAGAGAGAGAAAGAGAGAGATAGTGGCTGGATTATGATAAGCATCTTAAAACTGATCTGCAAACAGCCGGCTTTGTTGGGAAAGCATCACCCCCCCCACCCCCCCATGATTCCTTTATCTCCCCAGATCTCTTTGTCTCCTTGTTTGTTTTGTCACTGTCTGTCTTATCTCCTCCCAAGCATGGACTTGGTTTGCTAGAGTAATCTTTAGCTTACGTTAGCGCTATTAATCCTGCTCTTCTAGTTGGTGTTGGTGTTCCTGCTGTGGTTGTTAGCGGGTCTAATGTGCACTGTTCCTCGAGTGTGTTTGACGCTGTGTGTTATTGCCTTTGCAGAGCTGAGGCCCAACTGCACGACCCATGGCTGCCAGTACAAGTGCGCCGTCACCGCAGCGGGCCCCAAGTGCTACTGTAAGAACGGCTACGAGGTGGCGGAGGACGGCAAGATGTGCAAAGGTGAGTGTGAAAGTTCTTCTGTCTTCCCCCCCCAATGTATGCACTCAGATCATTCAGTGAGGGTCTTGGTTCTTGGCATCTTATAGAATTGCAATGTATGCACTCAGATCATTCAGTGAGGGTCTTGGTTCTTGGCATCTTATAGAATCGCAATGTATGCACTCAGATCATTCAGTGAGGGTCTTGGTTCTTGGCATCTTATAGAATTGCAATGTATGTACTCAGATCATTCAGTGAGGGTCTTGGTTCTTGGCATCTTATAGAATTGCACATAATTTGTGCAAACCAAAGGTCTGGCCTTTTATGTGTTAAGTCCCTGTGTAAGATTTTGTGTGCAAGTCTTCAGTTAATCAGCAATCCTGTTTATTCTCAGGTCCCTGTAATTGCGATTACTACTAATCCCATTGTGTGTGTGTGTGTGTGTGTGTGTGTGTGTGTGTGTGTGTGTGTGTGTGTGTGTGTGTGTGTGTGTGCGCCAACAGACTTTAATGAGTGTGCAGTGTATGGGACCTGCAGTCAGAACTGCACCAACCTGGACGGCTCCTACACCTGCACCTGTGTGGAGGGCTACCTGTCCCAGCCGGACAATCGCTCCTGCAAGGCCAAAAATGGTAGGCTGCAATTTCTTCTTTCTCTTTTATTTCTGTCACCCTCTCTCATATATCCTCAGTGATATAAGTACAGAAGACTTATCGAGAATCATTAAACAGCCATGGGCGCACGCTGATGATGGACCATTGCGTACTTAACTTGCTGTGCTCTCCAAACCCTATTTTCCTGCTCTCCTCCCCTCCTGTCCCCACCTGTCCCCTCCTGTTCCCCTCCTGTCCAGTTCCAGTGGAGCGTCCACCCCTGCTCCTCATCGCCAACTCGCAGAGCATCCAGGCCACGCACCTGAGCGGCCTGCTGCCCTTCTCCGTGCCCACCAAGCAGACCACGGCCATGGACTTCATCTATGCTGAGGAGACCGTCTGCTGGATCCACATGGGTGACGGCCCAGGCAACAAACAGCTCAAGTGTGCCAAGATCTCCAACGCCAAGCTCTTCACGGACGTCCGCGTGGTCAACATCTCCCTCAGCCTGCACCGTGAGTACCCTGCCCCTCACATTCTCTCTGTGGCGGTCAACAACTGAACTGGTCAGAGTGGAGCTTATTAATAACAGTATATCCAAGTGAGAAATTGGCTGTTGTTGACATACTGCAAGTGTAATGCAACTCCCTTTGGCAGCAGTAGCTGTAGTTGCTCAGGGAAGGAAACTGTTTCTATGAGTGCTCTTCTGGGCCGCAGTGGCTTGTATGACTACAGCCTGCAGTTGTAAATGTCTGGATAACTGGTGGAATTGGTAGCTGAATACGCCTTGGCCTGGCTTTGTCCAGACTCATCCTGTTGTCCATTCACCCTAACGAAGTGTGTCTGATGGCGTGGCCCATTCTTTATGGTCCTCAGCTCAGATGTCACTCCTGGTTTTATAGTTCTGGCCGCCGTTCTACACTCGGGGATGAGACATATTTGTAAAGCTTTCCCACACTGAACAAAAGGCGCTGTTGCATGGTGGCAGCATGGTGGCAAAATCTGCAAAATCTCAACCGCCCTTTCCAGTACGCAACACCACAACACAGGATAAAAAAGCAACTCTTGCAAAAACTGCTTAGCCAAGCAGTATCGTTCCTTCCTTAAATGTGAGGAATGAGATCTGTGTGTAACTGTGACTGACATGGCACTAATTTAAGCCAGGCCAGTGAGCTCCTACTCCAGTGAGCTCCTACTCCAGGCCAGTGAGCTCCTACTCCAGTGAGCTCCTACTCCAGGCCAGGGAGCTCCTACTCCAGGCCAGTGAGCTCCTACTCCAGGCCAGTATGCAACTACTCAGGCCCATCGGAGAGAAAGAAATCGAGCAGGAATCGGAGAAAAAAAAAAAAAGCGATCACTGGTGAACCTCTTGTCATCTCAGGAGGGATGGGGGCGAGGGGGTGATGAGATTTGTCGAGCTTTGTCAGTATCTCAGCCGCTTCCTCCCTCCGCTCAACAGATCCCTCCCCACTGGAGGAACAGCGCTGGGGGTGGGGAGATGGTGCACTTCTACAGCAGATTGCACTTCAGGGTTTGTGTTAGCGTTGGCTTATGGATCGGATGCTTAGGCAGGCATTCTAAGAGGTGGCCTTAGGCCTTAGGCCGATGAGTCTTCAGAAAGGGAAATGTCAGGGGTGCCTTTTAAAAGCTCTGCACCGAACCACACCGCAACGCGCAGAGCCAAGGCGCCTCCAACTCACCGCACTGCACGGACGCCCAGACAGCAGTGTGTGTGTGTGTGTGTGTGAGTGTGTATGTGTTTGTGTGTGTGTGTGTGTGAGTGTGCACTCAGCAGGGGCACTTAAGGGACAGGGAATTTATGTCCAGATTTGTTTTTATCCTGCTGCCGCATGTCACTTTTAGCCCCAGATATGTTTAAAGCAAAATTCCATCCACGGCAGACAGGGATGTCCATTTGTCATAAGCCCGCAGCATATCCTCAGCGTGCCCTTCACTCTATTATTTGTGCCAGTCTGTGTGTTTGTGAGCAAATGAAAATGTGAGCATGCGATAGAAGCACACAAACAAGTGCTGACTGGAACAATGTGCCGCGGGCAAGAAAAAAGCGTCAAGGAAGCAGGTTTGAGAAGATGCTGAGACCCAAGACGGGACTTTGAGGAAGCTGCGACCTAGACACACAGGGAAGTGAGGTTATTTTTAATGAGCATGAGGTCTGAATCATGAGATGGTTTTAAACTGCCAGCACATTTCGCAAACGTCTCATTGGGAACATAACTTACAAGACTGACATTGGAACGCCACAAGCATTAGACATCCGCTCGGTGTATTCATTCTCAATTTGAGAAATGACTGTCAGTCGTAGACTCCAGAATTGCAAAATGGGTTCTGCACAAACAGACGCTATCTGTACTAATTTTCATGGCATTCTTTCGGAGTGACACCACCTCTGCTAATAAGATCTTATTAGTGTAGCGGCTGCTATTAGGTGAGCGAAGCGACAGATGATTGTGTGTGTGTGTGTGTGTGTGTGTGTGTGTGTGTGTGTGTTTCTGCATGCAGGGTGTTGGTATCTCCAGTCATAACCCACCTCTCTGCACATGTTGCATAAAGGATGTGTGTCACTGTGCATTCAAAATCCCCACCTACACAATGCAGCTGTGGGATTGGCAAGTAATGAGAGAGTATGCATGCATGTGTGCATGTGTTTGGTGCAGAAAGAGACAGACATGGAAAGAGAGACCGTTTGTTATGTGGTATAAAAATATTTCATTTAGACTGTGTGTCTGTGTGTGTGTGTAGCTGTGCCATTGCTGTAGAGGTTTGCAGAGGTTTGACTCGCCCTCAACTCCTGCCACTGTACTCAATCAGAAATGAATAGAATGAAATGAGGACTGAAAGAAACCTGATCAATGACCAGTTTTCCAGCTCTTATCTGGCACAGTTCAGTTGATTCAGGAGCACCCTGGCTGATGTGAGAGCAGTGATGGGCTTTTGGTGATTATTGATGGGCATTGTGGAGGTCATTTGGAGATGTTTGCGCTGTGCTGGCGTTGGGGTTTTTGGGCTGCTGGGAGCGGACGCGCTGTCCAGAACGAGTCTGACCGATGAGATGGCAGAGGAAGTGAAGGATGCCTCTCCAGTGTTGTGGCCACGCTGTATTGCTTAACCCTGCCACATACCAGACAGGCCAAAGGAAACGATGACCGAGCAAGTGAGCCTCCCCCCCACTCCCCGGAGCTCGCTCCCCGCTCCTCCTCACATTCCAACCCCCTCAGCTCTACTCCTCTTTCCCAATCTCTGCACATGACCGGCAGCATGCGTTCCAGGGTGCGGTGGGGTGTGTGTGGGTGTTGGGGCAAACTGCCTCGTCTGAGGTGAAATCTGCAAGGGCGGCTGTCTGCTCTGCTGGGACTGTTGTGTCCCGGTTATGCTGCCGCTCTGACTTTGAGCTCCGCAAGGTCAGACCACTCAGGTCCGCCAGCACCGTCTTCTGAGTGTGAGTGTGAGTGTGAGTGTGAGTGTGTTTTCTGCTCTGCCCTTCAGAGAGAAGGGGAGGACTAAATTGAGCTTTAACTTGTCTGCCTCTGAGTCTTTACCATAGGCCGCACTATGACAGCGCTGCGGTTGAAAAGATGAGCGGGTCCTCTGAAAGCGCTTCGCCTGAAACAGCTCTTTAAGTCCCTGCAGCGTCTGAAGATTCTTCCCAGTGTGATCACTGAGCCCCTTAGAATAATCTCCCAGAATGCACCTGGTGTCGTCGACTCTGTCTGACACGGAGGAGGCATGTCAGTGACGCTTCAGTTTTCTTCCAAATGATGCCTATTCGGCACCGACGGGGGGGGATTGGAAGTCGTGAGTGCAGGGAAACTTCATGTAAGAAAAGAGAGTTGGGTTGTGTGTCTCTCTCTCTCTCTCTCTCTCTCTCTCTCTCTGGCGTGAGCTCCAGCTGAGGTATGCCAAGCGCGGCGCGGCTGGTGAAGGGGGGAGATGGGAGGCAGACTGATGAGCGGTGCTCTCTCACAGAGGGCTCTGATTTATGGCTGCTGCATGCTGGGAGGATGAGCGTTCCAGATGTGCCCCCGTGACCACGCTTCTCCTGTGAAAATAAGCACGACATGAAAGAACGAGGCAGAGTCTCTCTCTCTCTCTCTCTCTCACTCTCTCTCTCTCTCTCACACTCTCTCTCACACTCACTCTATCTATCTTTCTCTCTCTCACTCTCTCTATCTATCTTTCTCTTTTTCTTTCTCTTCCTCTTCCTCCCTCTCTCTCTCTCTCTCTCTCTCTCTCTCTCTCTCTCCCTCTCTGTCTACACACACATACACACACACACACACCCACACCCACACATGCTCGCACTCTTAGGCACTTCCAGTAAGTGCTCTGGAGTCCCGCGGTGTAAAGAGGTGGGGGTGGTGGCGAGGGGGTGGTCGGTGTCTTTTTCCACGTCTGATGGAGGTGTCACACCAGTCCTTCCTCTCCGCTCCGAGATGTCACGCTGCCTCTTCGGCCCAGTGCCGCCCCTTCCTGAACTCTGTGCGAATTGTATTTTTGTATATATCAACCCCCACCAAACCCTGTTGTGCCACTGATAATGATGATGGCCTTCTCCTGACTAAGGCTTCCCTGTGCCGGAGGCTGCCAGAAACGCCTGCAGCCCGCGGGATCGCCGGATGATCGCAGGATTCATGGCTCTGCCTGAGCAGGACGAGGGCTGGAATGCCGTCGCAGTTCTCCAGGCCAGCCACTGGGGCTCATTTGGCTGCTGCTGTCCGTCCGCATGTGCTGAAGTCATCACTAATCGGCCAAATCTCTACATCCCTTTACGAATGAAAACACACACACACACACACAAATACACACACACACACACACACACACACACACACACACACACACACACACACACACACACACACACACACACACACACACCAGGAGGTTGGGAGTCTCTGAGAGCAGAGAGGAATGTTAAACCTGCACAAAGCGCTGGACACCAGTGCTCAAACACGAGACTGACTGGCCTCCACCTTGGCCAATTCCACAGAGCCGCGCTCCTTAAAAGGGGGCAGACTTTCACCAGTGACCAGAATGTGTCGTGCATTGTCTGAGGGGTAGCCTCTTGCACCCAAAACATCTCCTTTAGTGTGCTTCACAAAGGTGAGGGGCCCTTTACTCCCCTGGCTGCAGTTTCAGCAGGCATTTGTGTGTCTGTGTGTGTCTGTGTGTGTGTGTGTGTGTGTGTGTGTGTGTTGGGGGCGATGCATTCAGCGTTTAGCTCATTAAGCCAGCCTGTGTTTTGCTCCACGCTTCGCTGAGGCTACGCTGAAGTGATCCTGCTTTGAAAAGAGACGTCCATTCAGCTGGGGCGTGCGTGCGTGCGTGCGTGCGTGCGTGCGTGCGTGCGTGCGTGCGTGCGTGCGTGCGTGCGTGCGTGCGTGCGTGCGTGTGTGTGTGTGTGTGTGTGTGTGTGTGTGTGTGTGTGTGCGCGCAGTCTCTCTGGCCCTGAACACATTCACTGCTTTGTTCGGCCTCTGTGCGTTCGTTTTCGAGCTTGAGGTTTTTTGTGCCGACACTCACCGCACCTCGCTGTCCTCCTCCTCCTCCTCATCCTCGTCCTCGCTCAGCGGCCCAGACAGAACGATGGGATTACGGGGAGGCTGAAGTGATGGACTCCCAGCCAGCAGCTGACCCTGGGCCACAGGGATCAGGGCCAGATCAGGCTCAGATCAGGGCCGCTTTCGGCTACTAGCCTGATTTGGTTTTGGGTGTGTGAGCTGAAGTCTTCTCACCTGCTTTTGAGCTGCGTCCAGTTGGCAAGGGCAGGGGATTTGCCTCAAGACATTCATGGATATGAATGAGTCAGTTTTTGCAAAAACTTCAAGGAGCACGGGTGGTCACTGGAGGGATGAGTCATCATGATTCTGTTCACCCCATCCCCTGCTAGGCATGAGCTGGAGGGGGGGGGGGGAGTGGGGGATAGAAAGTGAATGAGAGAAAAGTGGGAGAGATGACTTTTCTGTACTGTAGGCTTGCGTAAGGTTCCGGTAATTTCTGCAGTAAATGAATGCAGGCCTCCTCTGCCTACAGTTCTGGGCAGGGTCGTTGCGTAGAGGAGGAGGAGGCTCTGGAAAGGGGGAATAGTGAGGTGGGGGAAGAAGGAAGAGTGGAAGGGGGAGGACCCTGAGTGTGGAGGGGTGTAGGGTGGACTCGAGTGTGGAGGGGCTTAGGGTGGACTCATGATACGTTTCCCGGCAAGACCTTGTTTTCAGCTTTGGCAGGGAGCTAAGTTTGATTTGGACATTGGATATTACTCTGGAGAAATAAGAATGGCTGTTCCTTTCTCTGTCTCTTCCCCTGTCTCTCTTTTTGGCTGTTTATGTGGCTCAGAACTGTTCCTTCTGCTTTGTATCTGAGCCGTAATCAATGGCGTGTGGAGCTAGCACAGCTGGGGCTGTTTAAGCTGTGTGTGTGTGTGTGTGATACCCCAGGAGTCAGCTCAACTTCACGTAAGACAGTGTTGCACAATGGCCAAGTTTCCATTAAAAAGAAATCAGAAACCCCCCACATCTCTCTCTCTCTCTTTCTTTCTCTCTCTCTCTCTCTCTCTCTCTCTCTTTCTCTCTCTCTCTCTCCTCCCTGTGTTGGCTCTCTCCATTTAGCAGCTCTAGCTCTGGGTTTGATCGCTCAATCCATTCAGCCTGTCCATCAGGAATTCCTCTGCTCTGTCCCCTTCTATTTAAATGGGAAATCATATTTACCCCAGACCTCCTCCTCTCCCTCAACATTAGATGGAGAGCTGTTGTGCCAAAAACACAGTCAACAATGGAGTTCCGTTCTGGACAGAAGCCACCTGCTCCAAAGCTAGCTGTGAAATATAGCATGCGCTTGCTTGGCAGAGCCACAAAGGAGGCTTTGCTGGAGGGGTTCAGCATGGGTTTGAAACACTGCATTAGTGACATATACATACACACACACACACACACACACACACACACACACACACACACACACACACACACACACACACACACAGGAGAAGTCAGTCACTGGTACAGAGAAACTCGGATCCGTTAAAGTTCCCCAAAAAGCAGGGTTTTTTTTTGGATGGGGGGTAGGGAGTTGTGCCCTCAGGAATGGAGGGGTGAAGAACATAATGGCATGGAAAGAAGCCTTGTGTGTGTGTGTGAGGGCGCCTTAAGTGCATGTGGGGTTGCCGTGCATCAGCTCAAACGCTGAAAGGAAATGAAGGTGGCAGCTGTTTAGGCACAAAGCATCATGGGAGGCAGCTGGGACACTGCCTGCCCAGTCTCTACCCACTCTCAGAAAGAGTCTTATTGTTTGTGTTTGCGTGTGTGTGTGAGAGAGAGGTAGAGATGAAGAGAGGGAAAGAGAGAGAGAGAGGGAGGGAGGGAGAACAAGAGCGTGGGGGCAGCCTGTAGAGGCTTCCATATTCTGCCAGCATTATTTCAGTCTTCAGTGCCAGAGAGAGAGGCTGCTTTATCTGCCCCCCCCCTCTCTCTCTCCCTGTCTCTCTCTCTCTCTCTGTCTTTCTCTCCCCTCCCCCTCTTGGAGTGTGTTCAAAAGCTAGCACTGAGGAAGTGGGAGAGTTAAAGCCAGAGCAGTGCCACTAAGAGGACCCAGTGCCTTTACACAGTCTACTGGGAAGATTCCCCTTCTCCTCAGTCCAACTCGTCCAGTCCGCATGTCCCATGGGCAAGTGCACCACCAGCCACTTCTCCTGGGTCAGCAGTTCCACTGGCAGGTGCCTCAGCAACCAGACCTCCATGTGGGCATGAGCAGCTGCAACCGCACGCTGTAACCGCACGCTGTAACCGCACGCTGTAACGCTTATTAGGCACCTGTTATGGGAATCAGTGGTGAAATGCAGGCCTTTTAGGAGCCGCTTTCTCCCACTCAGTGCCTGTGTCCTAACATGTGCCTCTAGCCCACAGTGTTTTGATGAGGCCTTTGTATTAGCGTGCTCATTTGTTGGTGTATATGTTTGTCCGGACATGTTTAGTGATTTGGAAGTGGAAGGCTTTGTAGGACTGGGTTTCCACATGTTGAATGAACAATGTGAAGTCTTGTGACTTCAGTGAGTCAGCCTTTGGCCAGGGCTAATATATGGACACACACACATACACACACACACACACACACACACACACACACACACACACACACACACACACAGATGCACAATTCTCCAGCCACTGTTTATTGCTTTTATGCCAAAGGCTTGAAGAATGTTTGTTTTGTGAAGCTGCAGTGTTGTAGTCTCCACATCCATAGATCAGCTGTACATCCGCTCATGCCTTTTGGATTGTGTTTCTACTGAGCAAAAATCCACTGCGCATGAAGTGAAGTATGAATTCCGGCTGCTTTCTTTCGAATAAAAAGAATCACAGAGAAACGTCAACAAACATTCCATCTCCGCACACATCCGTTACTCCGTCTAACATCCCCAGCACATTCTGCTTGACCAATCAGACAGTCCTAAATGCCATGTTTCATGTCCGCTCCTCCTTCAGCTCTGTCAAGAGACATCCTTTTTGTTTGCTGATGTCTGTAGTCAGCGTATTTGCAGCCAGTCTCACTTATGAAGATGCTGTGAAATATAATGCTACGTAGCAATTCTGTTTTGATCTGCACTTTGTATGTTGTTGTGCACCAATGTGCAGAATGGGAATATGATGACTGTGGTGATACAGGTTGGGATGGATAGAGAGGGGTGAGGAGGAGAAAGAAGATGGATGTGTGTCTCTGTCCCCCGCTGTGCTCTTGCTGGTGGGTGGGCTGTGGTCTCAGTCCAGCACACCTGATTGGGGTGCAGCTCAGAGTGGGCCATCCTTCATCTCTCTCTCCGTCTTAGCCCCCCCACCCCCTTAATCCATCCACTTGCCACGCCCCAGCAAACAGCTGACCTCAAGCTATCCATCTGCAGAGTGGCCCCAATAACACACATCAAGCCCAATAACACACATCGAGCCCAATAACACACATCAAGCCCAATAACACACATCAAGCCCAATAACACACATCGAGCCCAATAACACACATCAAGCCCAATAACACACATCAAGCCCAATAACACACATCGAGCCCAATAACACACATCAGAGGAGGATGGCCGCAAAAACTCATCAATCTCTGTGACTGACTCTCTGTCTCTTTTTTCCCCTCTCTCTCTCTCTCTCTCTCTCTCTGTCTCTCTCTCTCTCTCTCTCTCTCTCTCTCTCTGTCTGTCTCTCTCTCTGTCTCTCTCTCTCTCTCTCTCTCTCTCTCTCTCTCTCTCCGCTGTCTTTCTCTCTCAGATGTGGAGCAAATGGCCATCGACTGGCTAACAGGAAACTTTTACTTCGTGGACGATATGGACGACCGCATCTTCGTCTGCAGCAAAGACGGTTCCACCTGCGTTACCTTGCTGGACCAGGAGCTCTACAACCCCAAGGCCATTGCCCTGGACCCAACCATGGGGTGAGGCACACCTCCTCCCCCCCCCCCCCCCTCTCCTCCCAAACCACCCTCCCACATCCTCAGTGCTCATCTGTTTAATCCCTCATCTGTAAATCAGTGCTGGCCTCTGTTCCCCTTTTTCATTTGCATTCTGATTTTGCAAGAATATTTTGGCCAACTCCCTTCCCCTGGGGTCAGCAACTATCACCGACACACAGAAGTCACAGCTCGTCACAGACGTCACAGAAGTGTTGCTCAGAGTTCACCGATTCAGTGGCATTCTCTTTACGCCATCTGATTTGTGCAAGGAGAATGAAAACTCGTACTGGTGTAATTGATCTAATTATTTGTGTGTATATCTGAGGTAGTCAGGTTGGAAGTACTTGATTTAATTTAGAGGTGGAATGACTTAACGTCGAGAGAGGGGGATTGAGAAAGTATTCTGTGAGTCAGACTATGGACTAGGTCACAGATTCTTAGTGGTATTTAGTCACACACACATTTCTCTGGTCAGTCTCTTACTTCTCTAAAAGCATGCACTGAAAATTCAGCCATCATCATAAAATCACCAGCAACGTCTTGAGTCACTGAATGAGGTCAATTTATTGCTAGATCTTGCAATAAATGCACATGACCGTGGATTAAAAAAACATTCTGAAATGTTTCGTTATTAAATAAGGTGAGGACTGTTTATCTATGAATTAGGCAATGCACTCTGATTTTGAAGGCAAAACTCTATTTGTCTCTCTGTGTCTGCCATACAGGAAGGTGTTCTTCACTGACTATGGGCAGATTCCTAAGGTGGAACGCTGTGACATGGATGGCCAGAACCGCACCAAGTTAGTGGACAGCAAGATTGTCTTCCCCCACGGCATCACGCTGGACTTGGTCAGCCGGCTGGTCTACTGGGCCGACGCCTACCTGGACTACATCGAGGTGGTGGACTACGAGGGCAGGAACCGACACACCATCATTCAGGGCTTACTGGTGAGTGACGCGCACACACACACACACACACACACTTGTTATATGAAGGCTTTGGCAGGCGTTTTGGGAGCCCCATCCATCCTCACTGTGGTGCTCCATCTTTCTCTCTGATTGCCCTGCTCTGGGTGTCCTCTCTTGCCTCTCACGTCCGTCCCCCCCTCCCCCCAGCCCCAAGTCCCTGGACAGCACTCTCAAGTCTGCGGCCAGGTCTCTGCAGCCCCTTTTGCTCGCCCGGCTGCCCCCATCACCACAGCTGTCAATCAGCCTCCCCTGGCCCATTTCTCAAAGCCACGGCCATGAGCGCCGGCCGTTAAACGTCCCGTCTGCGAAGAGGCCGAGAGAAAGTGCCCCTGCTGCTGGCCCTTGCCATCCATCCATCCTGGTGCCAGGTGCTGGGCCTGTGGGGAGTCTGCTGGGTCTCCTGGGCTCGTTTTAGGTGGTGCTCAGTCTGTGGTGTCAAGGCCAGAGGTGTGTGTGTGTGTGTGTGTGTGTGTGTGTGTGTGTGTGTGTGTGTGTGTGTGTGTGTGTGTGTGTGTGTGTGTGTGTGTGTGTGTGTGTGTGTGTGTGTGTGTGTGTGTGTGTGTGTGTGTGTGTGTGTGTGTGTGTGTGTGTGTGTGTGTGTGTGTGTGTGTGTGCGTGCGCTGGGAAGATTTGTGGCTGTGATGTGCTAAAGCAGTATGTCTCTGGTCTGCTCCTCTGTCAGACTGGGCCCTGGGCTCACACTTCTGTCCCAGTAATGAGCCTAATGAAAGCAGCGAGCCTAAGGCAGCATCCATGTTTAGAAGAACCCATTGGTCATTAGTCTCACTGTTGCTCTCCCTCTCTAACTCTCTCTTTTTCTCTCTGTCTCTCTCTCTCTTTCTTTCTTTCTCTCTCTCTCTCTCTGTCTTTCTTTCTTTCTCTCTCTTTCTCTCTCTCTCTCTCTGTCTTTCTTTCTCTCTCTCTCTCTCTCTCTCTCTCTCTCCCCCTCTCCCTCTCCCACATATACACCCTCTTTGATTCTCTCTCAGACACATTCTGTCATTGAGACGTAGACTGTTATGAAACAAAACTGTTTTCTGTTTGCCATTTGGGCTGCGCTGTTTTGGCAGTGGGTCAGCCCGTAGCCAGCCGTGGGGCTACGCTTTTCATCAGTCTCTTTAAAACCAATTACTCTGTGACTGCTGAATGCCCCCAAGCACACTGTGGAAGTGTTACGAATGATTCTGATGAGATTTCGCAAATCACAATGGGTGGCTGTGTCAGGGTCAGAAAGAGACAGAGGAAGTGAATGTCCAGTAAGGAAAGTGATTACTTTACATTTTCACATGTCAGATTGGTCCACAAAGTTACCACACAGTGGTCAAAACTGTGTCAGCTCCGTAGCAGAGCACAGCATGCTTTAGACGAAGAGAGTCTTTTTTTTGCAGTGATTGCTGTGATTGCACACAGTACTTTGTGGAACTTTTGGAATGAATCCATGGCAAGCAGAGTTGCGCTTGGATGGAGTCCACATTTGAAAATCAGTTTTCAATTAGTTTAATGGTGTGTCTAGGGACCAAAGAATGTAAGTGCTCTGTGTAATTTTGACCTTGCAAAAATTTCCACTCAAACAGTACTTTCTAAGCACACCCTTTTCTCTTTGTCTTTTTTGCCCACTGGTCAGATTGAGCACCTGTATGGCCTGACTGTGTTCGAGAACTACCTGTATGCCACCAACTCGGACAACGCCAACATGCAGCCCAAGACCAGTGTTATCCGCGTCAACCGCTTCAACCGGTCAGACTTCCATGTGGTGACCCGAGTGGACAAGGGAGGTGCCCTCCACGTTTACCACCAGAGACGCCAGCCTCCAGGTACCCACATAAGCCACGTCACTGCAGACAAGCGGGCCAGAAAACAGGGCGTCGTCATTACATACGACGATTCTTGTTCGGGTCACTGTGTTGGGACTGACTTGCACTCTTGCTTCCTCCTAATCACAATCCTAATCTTCCTCCTTTCTTTTTTTCCCCTCTTTTCCTTTTTGTCTCTTGTCTCCTTTTCTCCTTCCTCTTCTCCTTGTCTCCTTCCTTGTCTCCTTCTCTCCTTCCTCTTCTCCTTGTCTCCTTCCTCGTCTCCTTCTCTCCTTCCTCTCTCTCCTTGTCTCCTTCCTCGTCTCCTTCTCTCCTTCCTCTTCTCCTTGTCTCTCCTTGTCTCCTTCCTCATCTCCTTCTCTCCTTCCTCATCTCCTTGTCTCCTTCCTCGTCTCCTTCTCTCCTTCCTCTTCTCCTTGTCTCTCCTTGTCTCCTTCCTCATCTCCTTGTCTCCTTCCTCATCTCCTTGTCTCCTTCCTCTTCTCCTTGTCTCTCCTTCTCTCCCTGTCCTGTGGTGCTCTCTGTTGGCAGTGCGGAGTCACGCGTGCGCCCCCGATCAGCACGAGAAGCCCGGCGGCTGCTCGGACATGTGCCTGCTGGGCAACAGCCACAAGACGCGCACCTGCCGCTGCCGCTCTGGCTTCAGCCTGGGCAGCGACGGCAAGTCCTGCAAGAGTGAGTCCCTCACCGGCGCACATACATCACACACCCGCAAACACACCCGCACCCGCAATGCACTCCAGAGCAGATATTGGATCACTAACAAAATTATGCGATAGAAGTGATTAGTGAATACTAATGTACATTTATTACATAGAAGTGATTTAACATTACATTTTCATATGATATGTGTGTTCTTATCTTTATATTTGATTCTATCCATCAACATTGCTTTGTCTGTCATTTGCTCTCTCCATGTCACAACTTTCTAATAAAGGTCATGAGTTATTGAGTTATTCTGCCTGAAGCAGTTATATTAGGAATATCCTGTGGAGGACCATACTTTGACAAGAAAATACTGAAGGATGTATATGTATTATATAGACCTATTATCTTAATTCCTTGGGGGTAGCCACATGACATAGCCATGAGGATCACATGTTATGTCCAAGAAGTATCCATGTATTGGCATCATACAAGTGCAAAACAATCAATATAGCCTCTGTCTGGTGCTGACTTTGCCCAGACTTGTTGTGATCATAATATTGAGATTCAGGAAGATGATCCAGTGCAAGATGAGTAACTTGTAGGTTGCTCACACACCCTAGAGTGGTGAGGGAGACGCAGATGAGATCAGAAAGGGGAGACCAGGAGCCTGAGCAGGGGACTGGAAACACTGTGTGGGAAATGTAGAGAATTCTCTGGTATGTGAACCTGCTCAGGCTGCCAGACCGTGTTATCTGATGGTAGTTTTGTCCTTCACAGAACCGGACCATGAGTTGTTTCTGGTGTATGGGAAGGGGAGGCCCGGCATCATCCGTGGCATGGACCTGAACGCCAAGGTGCCGGACGAGTACATGATCCCCATCGAGAACCTGATGAACCCGCGGGCCCTGGACTTCCACGCCGAGACCGAGTTCATCTACTTTGCGGACGCCACCAACTACTTGATCGGCCGCCAGAAGATCGATGGCACGAGGAGGGAAACTATAATTAAGCAAGGTAAGATAAGCCAGACCAGCGTCCGAGGGCCTTGGTGAAGGACAGCCGGGCCGGACTGGGCTGAGTGCTTGATTAAAGAAGGAAGCCTCCACGTCTGAATGGAAGCGAGATTCGATGAGGAGATTGTTAGCGAGACGTGACTGCAAAGAGCTCTGGCACAGAGGGAGTATCAGATAGGACGCAGGGTAGGAATTGATTTCAAGTGACCGCAATAAAAAGGAAAAAGGGAAAACGGTCTGGAAAGCACTTCCTCCTGGAGTGCAGGTAATATCTGATGGAGGGTAAATGCTAGCGGTGGGCTCAAAAGGACATCTATAGTAAAATCAGTGGAGCCAGAGGGAAGGGAGCCCAGAAATGAAACACCTCAGTGTGCCTTTGAATCGCGGATGCTGCTGGGATGACTCAGAAGGCCCTGGCTCTCCGCACTGCAGATCTAAGCAGGGCTAAGAGCTGCTGAGATTCACCCGTTAATAGTTCCATGACTTCTCAGTGTGTTTCTGTCTCTGCTTTATTTTTCTCCTGGTCACAGGGATCCACACAGTGGAGGGGGTAGCCGTGGACTGGATGGGCAAGAATCTGTACTGGACCGACGACGGGCCCAAGAAGACCATCAATGTGGCCCGGCTGGAGAAGTCCTCTCAGACGCGCAAGACCCTGATTGAGGGTGGGATGACCCACCCGAGAGCCATCGTGGTGGACCCTCAGAACGGGTGAGAGACCAGACCACAGCAGCTCACCTCCTCCAGGAGTCTTCATGTCATAACATGGAATCCATTCAGTTCTGTCTGTGCATCGACCCATGATACTTTAAATGAACCAGGCGCTTTTAATCATGTCATAATCATCAACGTGCAGTATCTTCTAATGTTGCATTCCCCCACATGCATGTAAATATAAATCTTAGGCATATTAGCAATATATTCTTTTTGCAAACAGATGTTTAAAAAGGGACTCGTAGCACCCAATGAATATTTATGGCTCTTTTTCCCTTGAGAAAGGAGCTCCGTGTGGTCCTGAACTAGACCTCTTGAGCTGATCTGTACTGACCTGAGCTGCTGGGTCATGTTCCAGGTGGATGTACTGGACTGACTGGGAGGAGGAGCCCACGGGGACCGACCGCGGCAGCATCAAGAGGGCCTGGATGGACGGCACCAACCCTGGCGTCTTCCTCACCGGCAAGACAGTGCTGTGGCCCAACGGCCTCACGCTGGACATCCCGCAGGGCATCCTCTACTGGGTGGACGCCTACTATGACCGCATCGAGATGGTGTTCATCAACACCACAGAGCGCAAGGTCAGACAGGGAGTTCCGTTACATATTACGCATGAATTGGAAACTATTTTGTATTAATTAGAATTGTTGACCAATATAATAGTTTGTTTAGATACTGGTTGGATTGGGTGGAACCACAATGTTAAGTTTATAGAAGCATGCATTCATACAGTAGATGATCATGTATGATGATGAACATGTATGAGAAACTTTGGTTCTGGTTTAGACTGTGTATGATGGACCGGAGTTGGCCCACGCCTTTGGCTTGAGCCACTACAAAAACTTCCTGTTCTGGAACGAGTACCGAGGTGGAGAAATCTACAAGGTCAATCGGGACACCAAGAACGTCACCCTCCTGCGAGTAGAGCGGCCGCCCATCTATGAGATCCGCACTTATGACGCTCAACAGCAACAAGGTGACCGCAGTAATAAGCCCTCAACTGATCTTTAGGCTGGTATCACATTAGCCAGCGGCAAGCGACAGGTTTCCTATTGTCCTCTATGGTTCGGCAGCGGAACGCTAGGGTTGAACAAGCTGAGCGTTGAACTTGGTTCAACTTTCAAAGCGCAACGTGAGCGTATTCAGTTGACAAACCGTTTGTGTTGCTTAGGAATGAGACAAAACTTATTATGGTCTGAGCGTTGCGTTACGTTTGCCGCTGCCGCTTGCTTATGTGATCCTCGCCTTATAGTGCCTTTTTCCTCTGGCATGGTATTAATGACCATTTCAGTAGAGTCCTGGCCATTACCTGTCCTGATTATTTAAAGAGCACAGTTGCATGTCTGTCTGAGAGATCTTAGCCCTTGACTGAAATAGTGTGCTTCCTCAATAGGTTCCAACAAGTGTCGTGTCAATAATGGTGGCTGCAGCAGTCTGTGTCTGGCAATTCCCAACGACAGGACGTGTCACTGTCCAGATGACCAGATCCTGGAACCCTACAATAACACCTGCCATGGTGAGTAGGCGACTTGTCACCCAACAAATGGCAGGAGAGAGTAAAATATCTCACTGATGGAGAATTAGCCGCCGTCTCTCGTCCCTCCGGGCCACTGTCGGTCTGACCTCTCTGCCCCCTCTCCTCTCCCAGCCAACCCGTCTTACCAGCCTCCGCCTCAGTGTCAGCCTGGGGAGTTCGCCTGCGAGAACAGCCGCTGCATCCAGGAGCGCTGGAAGTGCGATGGAGACAACGACTGTCTGGACAACAGTGACGAGTCGCCGGACCTCTGCCGTGAGTGGGACGATGCCTTTCCGTTGCCGCCGACGCTGCAGCAGACCGAGGCAGCTTAGGCTTGACCTTTCAATTCATATTTTAGTGCATTCAGTCTCCGCCAACTTTTCTCCCAGAGCCCATTGTTCGCCGTCAGATTATGTGATTTTGAAACCATATGGTTGCCTCTCTCTCTCTCTGTCCTTTTGTCTGTCCGTCTTGCACTCACATACACACATTTATTTTAATCCTTCAGTGTGGGATGAGGCAGTTGTGCTTACAGCAAAACTATTTAAAAATGAGACGACGACAACAGCCTGTGGGGAGTAAAAGCAATAAACAATGACAAGGACGGTTTATTTATAAAGACGGGGACATTTGAGCCAGACAAAAGCTTATGTGTCTGTCTGACTGTTTCCAGACCAGCACACCTGCCCTTCAGACCGCTTCAAGTGTGACAACAACCGCTGCATCCCTCTGCGCTGGGTCTGCGATGGAGACAACGACTGTGGCAACAATGAAGACGAGTCTAACACCACCTGCTCAGGTGCACTCCTCCTCCACGATCACAGAAAATACTCACAAGTCACCTTATTAAGCTGGGGTGCCTTTCCCAAAACCATAGTTGCTAACCTGTTAGCAACTTATTTGGTTGGCAATGGGAATTTGCATTGCAACCTACAAAGTTGCTAACTTAGTTAGCAACTATGGTTTTGGGAAACGCGCCCCCTGGATGGGAACCCAGTGACTGACTGCTGTGCCTAAATGTGATGGGTGATATCCCCTCCACCCACTCCTGACCTTTAACCCCGCCGCTCCCTCCCCCTCCAGCTCGTACGTGCCCACCCAACCAGTTTGCCTGTGCCAGTGGCCGCTGCATCCCCCAGTCCTGGACCTGTGACCTGGACGACGACTGTGGAGATCGCTCGGATGAGCCTGCCTCATGTGGTCAGTGGCTAATCTCTGATGTACAAGCTCACTCACACAGCACAAATATTATTACATTTGAAGACATGAGACCCAGAAACCTCAGAGATATAATGTGAAGTCCTGTGTGCGTGTGTGCGTGTGTGCGTGTGTGCGTGTGTGCGTGTGTGCGTGTGTGCGTGCGTGCGTGCGTGCGCGTGCGTGTTTACCCATATTTGATTGAAATGGGCTTTTGCTGTGTCCACAGCCTACCCGACCTGCTTCCCCCTCACCCAGTTCACCTGTAACAATGGCCGCTGCATCAACATCAACTGGCGCTGTGACAACGGTGCGTGTGCTGGCCACCTTATTCCAACGATCACTTAACTTAGTTTTATTATTATATCTGCATCTTTGATTCACTTTAACTTTGATTCACTTCATTTTTATTTTAACTGTCTACTCGTGTGTGTGTGTGTGTGTGTGTGTGTGTGTGTGATGATGCACAGACAACGACTGTGGAGACAACAGTGATGAGGCAGGCTGCACTCACTCCTGCTCGGGGGTGCAGTTCAAGTGCAACAGCGGTCGCTGCATCCCAGAGTACTGGACCTGTGACGGTGACAATGACTGTGCAGACCACAGCGACGAGACGCACGCCAACTGCACCAACCAAGGTGAGACGCTGCTGAGACTGTGCCCAGATCAGGATGTCTGCAGTCTCACCTTCATTAGTCCGAAGGGCTCAGGAGCACAGAATTCACTGCCTTTAGAGTTTCACTACCGGAATACAAATTCTTAAGTAATTGTTTGTGATGTTCTCCACCCCCAGAAATAGTTCCAATGAAGTCTTGGGTGTTAAGAGAAGCTTGTTTACGTTGCATATTAATTTGTACCTTGCTACTCATCCGAATCTATTTGCTCCCTCTTCTCACTTGCAAACTGTGAAATGTAATGTTATTACAAAATATTTAAATTACATTAAGTTGTTGGAATGGAATAGGAAACATGGAGTGATTATTAGCGGTAAAGAGGTGGAGTGGTGGGGTTGTGTGACAGGATAGCCCCACTCATGGAATGCCTTGTCCAGCCAGATCCCAGGATCCCAAGCATATATGGGTCGGAGTGCCCATCTGAGTTTGATTCCGATCAGTCATCCTTTGCCCATACTGTTCCTATTTTCCCCACTCTACTCGGAATGAAAGAGAAAAGTCCCAAATTGTTCTGCTGAGACTAATGGATAATGGGTTCATAGTTCTTGTAATCCTCGCTAAAGTACATTAAAAAGTCTACTTATTGTTGTTTGACTATCAAGAGACTATTGAGACACCATCTATTAAAGTGTTGACAGACTTTAAAGACCAACATGAACAAAAAAAAAGTGAGTTGTAAGTGTTTGCCCACATAGTAAGCAACGTTAGGATAATATTAGTGTAATTTTCACACCTGCTGACTGGGAAAACACGTAGTTTCTGGAAACGCAGGCCCTTGTGCCAGCACGTCTGTGCACACCGCGCAGTTAAGCGTCTAAATGTAAACCGGAGCGCTGAGTGCTGATGTGCTTGAGATGCCACAGGTTCACCAGATGTGGTCTGCCAAGCCCTCTCTGCATTTCTCCCTCAACCGCACTCAACAATGGGGCTCTTTTCTAGCTTGCGAAAGCCTCCGCTTGCCAGGAAATGTTAGTGTTTACCACATGGAGTTGTACAGCATTTTTAGCGTTGTTTTATTGATTCCATGTTGAAATGGGGGGGGGGGGGGGGCATCTACAGGCCCCGACGATGGCAGTGGAGTTAGTTAGGGGTTTGGATCCGGCGAAGACGGGCGGCGAGCCAAGCTGAGGGCCTGTGCTCGTCAAACAAACAAGGGCCGCGGGGTTACATGGGGACTCGGCGACGGAGAGACCGGGCGTCTGGCTGCAACTGCGCCTGGGCTTTTTAGTGAGCCCAGTCACTGTGGTGCCCTCTGAGAGTTTTCCCCGCACGCAATGCCCCAAACCAGCCTGGCACCGCTCGCACCACTCAGCCTCCCCCGTGTCCCCAGACAGGGCCTGGGCGGCCATCACCAGAACAGAGGCCTGCAGGGGAGGGAGGCTGACGCCGTCGCCGTCAAAACGCTCTCCATCTGGAAGTCATCTGGGGCTCGGAGAGCATGAAATGCGGGGAGTTGGCTGGTGCCTGAGATGTGGAGGCGCCTGGTGCCAAGCGCCAGCACCTTTTAGCCTTTCGCCCAGTGCCAACATATGACCTTTTCTGTGAATGAGGGGGAGACCATCGTTACTGCCCCTCCAGTCCTCCATCGGCCCTAATGGCCACACGCCCTCGCTGTGTTGGGGCGCATGGGAAACTAAGTTTGCACAGTGTTTGGCTTGGCCTCTGCCCTCCTCCTCCTCCTCTCCTGCTTGTTTCTGACACTTGTTCTCCAGGATGACGTCAAATATGGCTGCTGGCTAGCTCATTAGTGTTAGCGCTGCTGGCCGCCACTGCCATTCAGCTAGTAGCTGGCCCTCACTGTTCCACCACCGTTCTCACGGTCTGACACAGACTTTCCCTCCCTCCCTCTCCCTCCCTCCCTCCCTCTCTTCGCTCTCTTCCCTCCCTCCCTCCCCCTCTCTCTCTCCCTCCCTCTCTCTCCCTCCCTCCCTCCCTCTCTTCCCTCTCTCCTTCCTTCCCTCCCTCCCTCTCTTCCCTCTCTTCCAGCCACCCGCCCTCCCGGTGGCTGCCACACTGATGAGTTCCAGTGCCGCATGGACGGCCTGTGCATCCCCATGCGCTGGCGCTGTGATGGAGACACCGACTGCATGGACCTGAGCGACGAGAAGAACTGCGAGGGGGTCACGCACATGTGCGACCCCGGGGCCAAGTTTGGCTGCAAAGACTCTGGTTAGTTGGGACTGCGTTTGCCTGTGTCTCTATATTGAGAAGATTGCAGTGAGGACGGTTCACATCACAGCCTGCATTAAAAGACACCTTTTAAAGTTATTTGAATCCAGCAACACTTAATGTTCAAAAAACAAACTATTAAACCAGTGTCCTAGATGTAGGAAAGAAAAGCTTTTCTCTTTGAATGTTATTGACCTGTCTGTGGATAGTGTTTGTCATAAATGAGATCATGATTATGTAGTAGAGACCTTACCGCCTACAATTTACAATATCAGGCAATACTGTCACTTGGTCCTTATGTAAACTTTTCATTTTCTCTCTCTCTCTCTCTCTCTCTCTCTCTCTCTCTCTCCCCCCCCACACACACACACACACACACTCAGCTCGCTGCATCAGTAAGACCTGGGTGTGTGATGGGGACAGTGACTGCGAGGACAACTCGGACGAGGAGAACTGTGAGCCGCTGGGGTGCACGGCATTACACCACGTGGTGTGTGCCAACAACGACACCATCTGCCTGCCCCCCGAAAAGCTGTGTAACAACGTCAACGACTGCCCTGATGGCTCTGATGAGGAGCTCTGTGGTAAGTAACGCACACACACACACACACACACACACACACACACACACACACACACACACACACACACACTTAAGCCATCAGGCCATAAATACTCTTAACACATATAATCACTGACATGCATGCTCACTGAATCAGTCACCCGTCCTGTAAGAAAACTCGGGGGGACCCTGAAATCAAAGTAACACTAGGCATGCAGACATGAGCTGGAGTAATACATTCTCTGCCCATTCCCTGATTAATTACGGTGCTGCTCCCCTCACTCTCCCACTCACTGCCAGCATGCTCCCTGCAGTGAGCTCCTCTGGAGAATATACAGTGCCCGCATACCACACTACACACTTATCATTCTGTACACTCAATCTGCCTGTTCCTCCTCTTCCTCCGTGCCTACTCAATCCTTCTGTATCTCTCTCTCTCTCTCTCTCTCTCTCCCACACTCTTGCTCTTTCTCACTCTCTCTCTCTCTCTCTGTCTCTCTGTCTCTCTGTCTCTCTGTCTTTGCAGATTTGTGTTTGTTGAGTGGGTGCAGTCACAACTGCAGCATAGCGCCTGGGGAGGGCATCATGTGTCTGTGCCCCGTGGGCATGGAGGTGGGCCTGGACAACAAGACGTGCCAGATCCAGAGCTTCTGCGCCAAGCACCTCAAGTGCAGCCAGCGCTGCATCCAGGACAAGTTCAACGTCAAGTGTGCCTGCTACGAGGGCTGGGCACTGGACACGGACAAGGAGAGCTGCTACAGCACGGGTGAGATGGGGGGGGGGGGAAAGAGGGAGGAAAAGAGAGAGAGAGAAGATGGGAAAGGGAAAGAGAAAAAGGGATGAAAAGTATAAGTATAAAGGGCTGGAGAAGATTGTGGAAGACGAGATGACAGAAGGGAATATTATC
Source organism: Alosa pseudoharengus (assembly GCF_046254945.1). NCBI lineage: Eukaryota > Metazoa > Chordata > Actinopteri > Clupeiformes > Clupeidae > Alosa > Alosa pseudoharengus. Next base: position 34,582,426 of record NW_027468881.1, on the reverse strand, counting down.
AAAGAACTTTCCAGAAGCTCTACATCTTGTTCAGTACATTTTAGTTCACTGGGTTCTTTTATTCCTGCTGTTGTTGCTCTCAACAGTGTATCTCAAACATCAAATACAATTCAGAAAAGTCTCTTGGAAAGATTTTCAAAATGCTTCAAAAAAAGTAAAATGATGCAACACTCGCTCCATCTTGTGTTGGCATACATTATTCATATGCTCTCGTTTCCCTAAGTTTGTATTCTTACTTTGTTTCCCTACTTGAGTTTTCTCAGTTCTTCAGTTCAGCAGCCTGTGGCATCAGTCTGTCCTTCTCTCTCTCTCTCTTTTTTTTTTTTTTTTATATAAAAGTATATATTTTTTAAAAGTATATTTTGGGCTTTTTTGCCTTTATTTGGATAGGACAGTGAAGACAGACAGGAAGCAAGTGGGAGAGAGAGAGATGGGGTGGGATCGGGAAATGACCGCAGGAGAGAGAGATGGGGTGGGATCGGGAAATGACCGCAGGTTGGATTCGAACCTGGGTCCCCATGGGCACTCGGACCCGTATATGGTACGGGCGCTGTAGCCTACTGCCCCTTCCCCTTGGGGATCAATAAAGTATCTATCTATCACAGCACCTCCCCTTCTCTCTCTGAACCATCCCTTCATTACCACGCTGTCACATTCCTCACTCTTCCACAACTCCTGCCATCTATCCCTCTCTCCCTCTGTAGTCTTTCATCTCTGATCCCCCTCTTTTCTTCTCGTCCTCTCCTCACTCCCACAGACCCGTTCAAGCCATTCATCATCTTCTCCAACCGGCACGAGATCCGACGCATTGACCTGCACAAGGGCGAGTTCAGCGTGCTGGTGCCGGGCCTGAGGAATACCATCGCTCTGGACTTCCACTTCAATGAGAGCATGCTCTACTGGACCGACGTGGTGGAGGACAAGATCTACCGCGGAACACTGTCCGAAAACGGCGGTAAGGCATTCCTGCTTTTCCCAGCACACGGGATTTGGAGCAAGGCTCTGATTTAATTTTTTCCATATTATTATATTTTTTTTCTTTTGGTTTTGCCTGCCAAAGAAGCTTCAGGAATTGGGAGCAGGGTTCTCTGAATTCTTTTGCCTGCCAAAAGAGGCTATTGAAAACTAATGGGCCCGGCCTGTCGTTAACTGTTCACAATAACTGTGAAGTAACCGTGCCATTCATTGTGAGGCTGCTGACATTAGCCATCTCTTTGTATGCGTGCACATTTATGTAAAAGTTTCCTCAGTTCAGCGTTGCGTAACGGCATAATACCTATAAATTGCACGGCTCGGTAATCCCCCTCTCCCCTCCCCCGCGCCTGCCATTTTGGTTCTCTGTGGTCAGGTGGGTGTCGGCCCGTTTCATTGTCTTCTCGGAGAGCAGTGCCCTGCTTCTCTCAGGGCAGCGTTGCGTGGCGGTGCCCTCTTGCCCGCCACGGATGTGCTGCCCTCTCGGGAGCTCAGCCGAGAGGAGAGGAGAGGAGAGAGGGGGATGGACGAGAGGAGAGGAGAGAGGGAGCTCAGCCGAGAGGAGAGGAGAGAGGGAGCTCAGCCGAGAGGAGAGAGGGAGCTCAGCCGAGAGGAGAGGAGAGAGGGGGATGGACGAGAGGAGAGGAGAGAGGGAGCTCAGCTGAGAGGAGAGGAGAGAGGGAGCTCAGCCGAGAGGAGAGGAGAGAGGGAGCTCAGCCGAGAGGAGAGGAGAGAGGGAGCTCAGCCGAGAGGAGAGGAGAGGAGAGGAGAGAGGGGGATGGACGAGAGGAGAGGAGAGAGAGAGCTCAGCCGAGAGGAGAGGAGAGAGGGAGCTCAGCCGAGAGGAGAGGAGAGAGGGAGCTCAGCCGAGAGGAGAGGAGAGGAGAGAGGGGGATGGACGAGAGGAGAAGAGAGAGGGAGCTCAGCCGAGAGGAGAGGAGAGGAGAGGAGGATGGACGAGAGGAGAGGAGAGGAGAGAGGGGAATGGACGAGAGGAGAGGAGAGGAGAGGAGAGGAGGATGGACGAGAGGAGAGGAGAGGAGAGGAGAGAGGGAGCTCAGAGGAGAGGAGAGGAGAGGAGAGGAGGATGGACGAGAGGAGAGGAGAGGAGAGGAGAGGAGAGGAGGATGGACGAGAGGAGAGGAGAGGAGAGGAGGATGGACGAGAGGAGAGGAGAGGAGAGGAGAGGAGGATGGACGAGAGGAGAGGAGAGGAGAGGAGAGGAGAGGAGAGGAGAGGAGAGGAGGATGGACGAGAGGAGAGGAGAGGAGAGGAGAGGAGAGGAGAGGAGAGGAGAGGAGAGGAGAGAGGGAGCTCAGCCGAGAGGAGAGGAGAGGAGAGGAGAGGAGAGGAGAGGAGGATGGACGAGAGGAGAGGAGAGGAGAGGAGAGGAGAGGAGAGGAGGATGGACGAGAGGAGAGGAGAGGAGAGGAGAGGAGGAGGAGGAGAGAGGAGGAGAGGAGAGAGGAGAGGAGGATGGACGAGAGAGGAGGAGAGAGAGAGAGAGGAGAGGAGAGGAGAGAGGAGAGGACGAGAGAGATGACGAGATGGAGGGCAGGATGGGAGCTGGACGAGCGCTCGTTGTCCTCTTTCTTTTCTCTCTCCACTCGCTCAGGCTTTAAGCTGCTGCAGGAGAGTCTGTATAAAGGGCTATAGATTATATAGTACATGAACGTAAATAACTATAAGCAGCATATTGTATAGTAACATCTACACTGTACTACACGCCCATTCAGATGTAGTTTTTCTTCCTTCCAGTTTCTTTGTCTTCCCCCTCTTGTTTTTCTCTCCCTCCCTCACATACAGCCACACACACACACACACCATGTACACACACACACACCATGTACACACACACACACCATGTACACACACACACACCATGTACACACACATACACACCATGTACACACACACACACCATGTACACACACATACACACCATGTACACACACACACACCATGTACACACACACACACCATGTACACACACACACACCATGTACACACACACACACACCATGTACACACACACACACACCATGTACACACACCATGTACACACACACACACATACACACCATGTACACACACATACACACCATGTACACACACACACACACCATGTACACACACACACACACCATGTACACACACATACACACCATGTACACACACATACACACCATGTACACACACACACACACCATGTACACACACATACACTATGTACACACACACACACCATGTACACACACACACACCATGTACACACACATACACACCATGTACACACACACACACACCATGTACACACACACACACACCATGTACACACACACACACCATGTACACACACACACACCATGTACACACACACACACACCATGTACACACACACACACACCATGTACACACACATACACACCATGTACACACACATACACACCATGTACACACACATACACTACACACCATGTACACACACATACACTACACACCATGTACACACACATACACACCATGTACACACACATACACACCATGTACACACACATACACACCATGTACACACACATACACACCATGTACACACACATACACTACACACCATGTACACACACTACACACCATGTACACACACATACACACCATGTACACACACATACACACCATGTACACACACATACACTACACACCATGTACACACACATACACACCATGTACACACACATACACACCATGTACACACACATACACTACACACCATGTACACACACATACACACCATGTACACACACATACACTACACACCATGTACACACACATACACACCATGTACACACACATACACACCATGTAAACACACACTACACACCATGTACACACACACACATACACACCATGTACACACACATACACACCAGCTAGTAGAGCCGTCCCTGCTGCTCCCCATTTAAGGCTTCTTGGAATCTACTAGAAGAAAAAGAACTTCGGCCAGACATGGCTGCCAACATCCCCACAAAACATCCTCCTCCTCTTTCTCCTCCTCCCCCTCCTCCTCCTCCTCCTCCTCCTCCTACTCCTCCTCCTCAATCTCCTCATCTGGCCTCCCGTAAAGCACAGCCAGAGTCCTGTTTAGCTAAACAGAGCTGGAGAAGCCAGCAGGCCTCTTCTCAAGCATGCCTGGACAGGCTCGATCCTCCTACTGGGATCTTCATGTGTTAGGTTTGGCCATGAATGGACCCCAGAGTGTTTTTCAGGAAAGCAGCAGGATGAATAGAAGCATGCAAGAAGAGTTCCTAAACCAAAAGTCACCACATTTTTTAGGGAATTGCACACTCACACATGAGCATCTCATTATGACTGTGGCAGAAGGCCTTCTTGGTTTGCGGGTTGTCACCGAACTGAAGAAAGAAAGCTCGCAGTGTTGTTGCATTCGTCAGTGGGATTCCCTCCCATGTGCTTCGTGGTTAGCCTGAGGGATCTCCCTCCTCTGTGGGTGGCACTCGGGATGCGTCGCGTTTGGCCAAAGACTCCTGTCCTGAGGCCCCGTTATAAAGGATCTGTCTTCGATTGGGTGTCCTCATGTGTTGTTTTGTAGAGTGGTATTGGCTTGTGTGGTGTGGCATGTATGACTGTGTGTCATCAAGATATCTATGGCATTCACCCAACACATGTAATTATCTTCCTGATGATCTGGGCCGTGCCTATTCTTGTAATGTGCATTTTGAGGTGCACATTCTTCTAGCTAGTAGAACCCACATCGTGGGTTCCCAATTGCAGATACTGTGCATGTGGATCCATGTTTTTATGTCAAAAGAAAGCCTATAGAACCATTATGCCATACTGGCAACACTTGTCATGGGACTGAACAATCATGGTAATAACAGCACTTCCTCTCTCCTCCTAACCTCCCAGCCCTGACCAGTTTTGAGGTGGTGATCCAGTATGCTAATAACAGCACTTCCTCTCTCCTCCCTAACCTCCCAGCCCTGACCTAGTTTTGAGGTGGTGATCCAGTATGGCTTGGCTACTCCTGAGGGTCTTGGCTGTGGACTGGATTGCCGGGAACATCTACTGGGTGGAGAGTAACCTGGACCAGATCGAGGTGGCCAAGCTGGACGGCACCATGAGGACCACCCTGCTCGCTGGAGAAGTGGAGCACCCTCGGGCCATCGCTCTGGACCCCAGAGAAGGGCAAGCGCATCTTTATGTCTCCAAAAATATTCAGTTTGATTCAGTTCCATATATAATTATATATAATATTAAATGTAATATCTTGAATTTCCCCTTGGGGATCAATAAAGTATCTATCTATCTCTATCTCTCTCTCTCTATCTCTATCTCTATCTCTATCTCTCTCTCTCTCTATCTCTCTCTCTCTCTATCTATCTATCTATCTAATTGCTGTGAACAATATACACTGTATTATGACACCCTATAGAAATGAATATGAGCTTCTTCCAACATACCCCACATGTCTCTGAGTCCACTAGCGTGCGTGGGAGGAGCTGGAAATCCATTTGGTCTGACCCATCACGGGACTCACAGTGGCCTGGCTTACTTGAGCCCTCTGGGGTGCTGTATTCTGCAATGCGGAACTATGCATATTAGCACTTTTATGCTGACGATTACAACTGATATTAGACATTGAAATTGCTAATCTCCCCACATGGGGTCCTTTGATAATGTTAGCATAACCCAGCAGGGAGTGCAATATTATGATTTAGCCATGTGGCAGTCATGTCATAATGAATGCTAGCACAGAAACCCTGCTAGCCTCCTGCAGTGGGGGAATGATGCTAATGTTCGTTGAGCCCCCATGTGAGTCACCTTCAGCTGTCCTTTATCGTGTGTTCACTCACTTGTCTCCATAATCCATCCATCCATTTATTTATTTATTTATTTATTTATTTATTTATTTATTTATTTATTTATTTATTTTTCCCTCCAGGATTCTTTTCTGGACAGACTGGGATGCTAGCTCTCCCAGAATAGAGGCAGCCTCTATGAGTGGGGAAGGCCGCCAAACCATCCACAGGGAAACCGGAAACGGAGGGTGGCCCAATGGACTCACAGTGGATTACTTGGAGAGACGCATCTTATGGATTGACGCAAGGTTATTTGTGAAAAGATCTAAAGGATGCTTGCCTTGTAATTACGGATACTCAAATAAACATGCACGCACTGTGGTGCTAACTGCTCTCCTCCCCTCCCAGGTCAGACGCCATCTATTCTGCCTCCTACGACGGTTCCGGTCTCATCGAGGTCCTCCGGGGACATGAGTACCTGTCGCACCCGTTTGCCGTCACCATGTATGGCGGTGAGGTCTACTGGACTGACTGGCGCACCAACACTCTGGCCAAGGCCAACAAGTGGACGGGCCACGACGTGACCGTGGTCCAGCGCACCAACACGCAGCCCTTCGACCTGCAGGTGTACCACCCGTCCAGACAGCCTCAGGGTGAGTGTCCGGCTCCAGCAGTCCTGTCCTGTCTGGCCCGTCATCCTCCCCAGACACCAGATGGCGCCTCCACAGGCTCATACAGACAATGACTGCAGCAGACTGACCGGAAGCTGCGTTATCCATCACGAACTGAAGCACTCGCACTCGCTGTCTTCCTCTCTCTGGCTCTCATCTCGTCCAGTCTCTTTAACCCTCCCACTTCCCCCAGCTGTCTCTCCACCTCGACTTTTATTCCACTACCTCTCTGTCCACCTCTTTTTTTCCATCTTTCTCTCTTTCTCTCTCTCCCTCCCCCCCTCTCCTTCTCTCTCTCTCTGTCTTTGGCTGTCTGAGCTTCTGGTATCTTATGACCTTTCATAAGTTCTGAGGTTTTCCCAATCCCTGATATTTTCCTTTCATGTGGTTAGAAACCGGGGAAGAGCTGAGACGCTGCGTGGGCGTCTGTGTCTGTGGGCACGTGTGGCGGGGTTGAGGTGGGGGTGTGTCTGTGGGCATGTGTGGCGGGGTTGGGGGGGGGTGTGTCTGTGGGCATGTGTGGTGGGATTGAGGGGGGGGGTGTGTCTGTGGGCATGTGTTGGGGGGGGGGGTCTGTGTCTGTGGGCATGTGGGGGGGGTCTGTGTCTGTGGACATGTGTGGCGGGGTTGGGGGAGGGCTGTGGGCATATGTTTGGGGGGGGGGGGGGTCTGTGTCTGTGGGTATGTGTGGCGGGGTTGGGGGTGGGGGCTGTGTCTGTGGGCATGTGTGGGGGGGTTGGGGGTGGGGGCTGTGTCTGTGGGCATGTGTGGGGGGGTTGGGGGGGTGGTGGTGTCATGGCCATGGTGGTGAGCGCTCGTTGCCATCATGCCGAGCACCGTGCCGGAGCTTGATAAAGACACCACTGAGCCCCTCAGCTGTGTCAGTTACGGCGCAGGCCTGGGAAAAAGGGGCTGTCTGCTTTTCTGAGGAAGCTGTCAGTCATCCAGCAGTCTGCTGTGGGACCGCGAGCATCTCGCCAGAGCCGAGGAGAGGAGAGGAGAGGAGAGGAGCGGAGCCGCCGTGACTGACGGCTCGACCCGGGCGCGCTGACACCAGCTGACAAGGCCTGTCAGAGCCGCGCCGGCTCCCGCGCTCCTTTCTCTCCCTTTCAATCTGGCCATCCCTCCTCCATCCCTCCTCCACCCGCTCAATCTGGCCATCCCTCCTCCATCCCTCCTCCACCCGCTCAATCTGGCCACCCCTCCTCCACCCGCTCAATCTGGCCATCCCTCCTCCACCCGCTCAATCTGGCCATCCCTCCTCCACCCGCTCAATTGAATTAAAGCCAGCGCCGTGCACTTCAGCCCTAATGGGCAATGTACATTTCCTTTGGCCAGGCATGAATAAGGCTCAGAAAAGTACAGTGATGACCGGAAGAGAAATAATGATTTCCTTTTTTCTATTCTATCTTACTCTTCCCTCTCTCTCTCTCTCTCTCTCTCTCTCTCTCTCACTCTCTCGCTCACACATACACACACACACACACACACACACACTTTTCTAAATGTTCATATTAATTTTCTCTTGGTATTCTGGACCTCATTTGCCCAATATGACTCTTAAATCAAAGTCTTCAAGGGTCTATTTTGTTGCCATGTTGGTCCCACCATGGATGTACTTTGCTGACCTGTGTTCTCTATCTCTCTCTCTCTCTCTCACTCACTCACTCACTCACTCACTCACTCACTCACTCACACACACACACACACACACACACACACACACACACACACACACACACACACACACACACACACACACACACACACACACACACACACACACACACACACACACACACACACACACACACACACACACACACACACACACACACACACACACACACACACACTTTTCTAAATGTTCATATTAATTTTCTCTTGGTATTCTGGACCTCATTTGCCCAATATGA
>NW_027468881.1:34547566-34570066 GCF_046254945.1 Alosa pseudoharengus | reverse complement strand
CATAAGTTCTGAGGTTTTCCCAATCCCTGATATTTTCCTTTCATGTGGTTAGAAACCGGGGAAGAGCTGAGACGCTGCGTGGGCATCTGTGTCTGTGGGCATGTGTGGCGGGGTTGGGGGGGGTGTGTCTGTGGGCATGTGTGGTGGGATTGAGGGGGGGTGTGTGTCTGTGGGCATGTGTTGGGGGGGGGGGGTCTGTGTCTGTGGGCATGTGGGGGGGGTCTGTGTCTGTGGACATGTGTGGCGGGGTTGGGGGTGGGGGCTGTGTCTGTGGGCATGTGTGGGGGGGTTGGGGGGGGGGCTGTGGGCATGTGTGTGGGGGGGTTGTGGGGGTGGTGGTGTCATGGCCATGGTGGTGAGCGCTCGTTGCCATCATGCCGAGCACCGTGCCGGAGCTTGATAAAGACACCACTGAGCCCCTCAGCTGTGTCAGTTACGGCGCAGGCCTGGGAAAAAGGGGCTGTCTGCTTTTCTGAGGAAGCTGTCAGTCATCCAGCAGTCTGCTGTGGGACCGCGAGCATCTCGCCAGAGCCGAGGAGAGGAGAGGAGAGGAGAGGAGAGGAGAGGAGAGGAGAGGAGCGGAGCCGCCGTGACTGACGGCTCGACCCGGGCGCGCTGACACCAGCTGACAAGGCCTGTCAGAGCCGCGCCGGCTCCCGCGCTCCTTTCTCTCCCTTTCAATCTGGCCATCCCTCCTCCATCCCTCCTCCACCCGCTCAATCTGGCCATCCCTCCTCCATCCCTCCTCCACCCGCTCAATCTGGCCATCCCTCCTCCATCCCTCCTCCACCCGCTCAATCTGGCCACCCCTCCTCCACCCGCTCAATCTGGCCATCCCTCCTCCACCCGCTCAATCTGGCCATCCCTCCTCCACCCGCTCAATTGAATTAAAGCCAGCGCCGTGCACTTCAGCCCTAATGGGCAATGTACATTTCCTTTGGCCAGGCATGAATAAGGCTCAGAAAAGTACAGTGATGACCGGAAGAGAAATAATGATTTCCTTTTTTCTATTCTATCTTACTCTTCCCTCTCTCTCTCTCTCTCTCTCTCTCTCTCTCACTCTCTCGCTCACACATACACACACACACACACACACACACACACACACTTTTCTAAATGTTCATATTAATTTTCTCTTGGTATTCTGGACCTCATTTGCCCAATATGACTCTTAAATCAAAGTCTTCAAGGGTCTATTTTGTTGCCATGTTGGTCCCACCATGGATGTACTTTGCTGACCTGTGTTCTCTATCTCTCTCTCTCTCTCACTCACTCACTCACTCACTCACTCACACACACACACACACACACACACACACACACACACACACACACACACACACACACACACACACACACACACACACACACACACTTTTCTAAATGTTCATATTAATTTTCTCTTGGTATTCTGGACCTCATTTGCCCAATATGACTCAAATCAAAGTCTTCAAGGGTCTATTTTGTTGCCATGTCGGTCCCACCATGGATGTCCTTTGCTGACCTGTGTTCTCTCCCTCTCTCTCTGTCCTCTACAGCCCCCAACCCTTGTGCTGGGAGCGGTGGCCGCGGGCCCTGCTCACACCTCTGCCTCATCAACTACAACCAGACCTTCTCCTGCGCCTGCCCTCACCTCATGAAGCTCCAGGCCGACAAGCGCACCTGCTACGGTAAGCAACCCAGAACACGCCGTTAGCCACCACTTATCCACGCTGGTTTCATTGTGCTCTATGGCAAACCACAGCCGTCATGTATAAGTGTATATATATACTCTTTTGATCACGTGAGGGAAATTTGGTCTCTGCATTTATCCCAATCCGTGAATTAGTGAAACACACTCAGCAACACAGTGAAGTGAAGCACACACTAATCCCGGCGCAGTGAGCTGCCTGCAACAACAGCGGCAGCTCGGTGAGCAATGAGGAGTTAGGTGCCTTGCTCAAGGGCACTTCAGCCGTGCCTACTGGTCGGGGTTTAAACCAGCAACCCTCCGGTTACAAGTCCAAAGCACTAACCAGTAGGCCACGGCTGCCCCCAAATGGTAAACCACAGCCGTCATGTCATGTGCATGGTATGATATAGCACCACTGATAGACTGAGAAACAGTTTTTAGTGAAGCCCAAACATGAGAGAGATGATCTCCGCACACAATTTGTGTTCAACCTCAACTGCTGTTTCAGGGCAAAAGTGACCAGAGCCTTTCATTGTAGCTGTCAGCCATGAAAGACATGAAACACTACTGTATGCAGAGTTCCCACAATCATGGAAAACGTGGAAAAGCCATGGAATTTCAAAATCCCATTTTCCAGACCTGGAATCATCCCTCATGGAGAACATTTCGTTATACGGGCTTTTACTGTGGGACACAGTCTCCAATTGATTTTGACATAGGCTTACTAACCTATTAGAAAAGAAATGGAAACAGTTGTTGAATTTTCATTCGATAATTACATCCAACCTGTGGAGTATTGTGTTGTGGAAGGTCATGGAAATGTCATTAAATGTCTGAAAAGTCATGGAAAAGTTTTGAAATGTTGTAAATTTAAATTGGTGGGAACCGTGACTGATTTTATTTTCTTCAATATAGTTCAGAGTTGGGACACGTGCCTGCCTGCCTTCTCCTCCTTAGATTCTCATTTTATGGAGCCGCTGCCTCAGCGGTAGCCGTGTCAGATATAGTCATTTTTTACACTCTTGTATAGGATGCATGTGCTCTTTGTCTACATTGGCCTGTTGTGCTCACATTGGCAGATACTTTATGGCATGTGTCCTGAATTTCCAGCCCTGCTGTATTAATTTTCAGAGAGAGGGAGAGAGGGAGAGAGAGAGAGAGGGAGAGAGAGAGAGGGAGAGGGAGAGGGAGAGAGGGAGAGAGAGAGAGAGAGAGAGAGAGAGAGGGAGAGAGGGAGAGAGGGAGAGAGGGGGAGAGGGAGGGCTGGATGTGGGAGAGAGGGAGAGAGGGAGAGGGAGGGCTGGATGTGGGGTCTGTGGAGTGATCTTATTTTCTGGCTGGTTAAGAGCGAAGCCCTGGGATCTGGGCTGGGCTGACCGCTGGTGGGGGGCTCTTTAGTATGCAGAGGAGCCTCCTCCATCAGGCCAGTGTGGGGGCGCAGGGCACCTAGAACACGTCTCCGCCAGGTGAAGCCGTGCCGTTAGCGCAGCGCTGTTAGCGTCAGCGTTACCCCGGGCAGGGGCAGCTAGGCAAGGGACACTCCCTTTTCTCATTCGCTTTTCCCTCCCCCTTGATTCCTTTCATTCCTCTCTCTATTTTTTCTCACTCTCTTGTTTCTTTCTCTCCACCTCCCTCTATGCATCCCCCCCTCTTTCTCTTTCTCTTTCTTTGTCTCTCTGTCTCACTCGCTCATGTTTTTCTCATTCTCCAACTGCTCCCCAGCTACCACTTTACTGCTGCACAGCTAGCACATTTCTGTCAGCATGTGACCCCCCCGTCCTCCACACACGCACACACACACACACACACCACCGGGCCACATTGAAAAGCCATTTAGAAAATAAAAAAATAAAAAAACGGCAAAGGTTCGGGCAAATCAGGACCCAACCAAAAACACAATGGCCTGGCGTCTTTGTTCTGACGCTCACTGAGATGGCTGGGCTTTTGCGAATGCTCCCCAGACACGTTGGCTGCTGCAGATATTAAAGGGCATTTGTTTGAGCCTAATTGCTTTATCAGGGGGCCCGCGGGGCACTGGCGTATAAATGATTGCCTTGAAACGAATGCAGTTGACACGGTCCATCTTTTTCATTACACAAGTTAACTTCTCGTTTTTCTTGTCCCCCCCCCCCCCCTGGTCATGCAGAGTCACGTCAGTTCCTGCTGTACGCTCGGCAGATCGAGATTAGAGGAGTGGACCTGGACAACCCCTATTACAACTACATCATCTCCTTCACCGTGCCCGATATCGATAATGTGTCGGTGGTGGACTATGACGCCATGGAGCAGAGGATCTACTGGTCAGACGTGCGCACACAGACCATCAAGAGAGCCTTCATCAACGGCACCGGGGTCGAAACCGTGGTGTCAGCTGGTGAGGACTAGCAAGAGGAAACTCCTATTAGTCACATCCTCAGCTCAATTTCAATTTCAATCATTTATTATACAGGAAAATGTAAAAGTAACAGTGAGTTCCAGTTTAAGTTTAAGCTGGCTTTCAGCAGGTTCCTGTTCTGCAGCACATTAAACAGAGATCAAGTTTACAAGACACAGACACAGGATAGACAGATGCAGACACCACAGTACAACAACAACAGCAACAACAACTTGCAACACAGACAAAAGTATAGACAAAATAGATGTGTCTACCCATGTGATACTGTAATGTGTGAAGGCAGTTCTGCTGTATGCATCTTAATGCAACCTTTTGAATGCCCTCACCATCATCATCATCGTCATCACTGACCGTAAATTCAAGATGTATTGCTTCATCAGCTGACGCTGTCTTTGTATATGTTTCAAACCAGACCTGCCCAATGCCCAGGGCTTAGCAGTGGACTGGGTCTCTCGGAACCTGTTCTGGACGAGCTACGACACCAACAAGAGGCAGATCAACGTGGCGCGGCTGGATGGCTCCTTTAAGAATGCGGTCATCCAGGGCCTGGACAAGCCCCACTGCCTGGTGCTACATCCTATCCTGGGGTACAGTAGCACCAGCCACAACATCCATTTACTCCCACCTGTCACTTCATCACACACACACACACACACACACACACACACACACACACACACTTACTTAGTTTTACTCCGAAGGGAATAGTTTCACTCTTCCGTCCCTTCTCAGCCAGTCCATTTACACCACACACACACACACACACACACACACACACACACACACACACACACACACACACACACACACACACACACACCACTCCTGTCAGTCTCACACCTCTCTCCTGAGCTGCCCGTGTGGAGTTCAGCTCCCACTACTCTGACCTGACAGGCTCCATCTCTGACGTGACGTGACGTGACAGCTGACAGGTGCTCACAGCACTGGAGGAGAGATGAGTGGATTCCTCCCATACTGCACATCAGCCTTTGCATCTCCTTTTTTCATGTTTCTTCATTTTCTTTCGAGTTCTTCTGTTATCTCTCTCTATCTCTCTGTCGTGTCTATTTTTAAGTCCCCTTTCCATCCTCGCCTGCATGCATTTCTTGAAAGTTCTCTCCATCCCCAGTTCTTTCTCCTCTTCTCTCCATCCCTCTGTTTCTCCCATCTGTCTATATCTGTCCATCACTTTGAGTCCCTTTTGAACAGGCTCTGATTTACAGACATAACATAGCAAGAGAGAGAGGGGTGTTGTCATTACAGTGACTGCCAGTGAGAGTATACATTCTCTGTCTTTCCTTTCTCTCCCTCTATCTCTCTCTCGCTCTCTCGCGCTCTCTCTCTCTCTCTCTCGCACACACACAGAGAGAGCAGTGCAACATTAGCTTTCTTGGCTGCAGGGTTCAGAATGCCAGAAGCTTGTTTTTTTTTTTTTTTTTCTGGGGGTCATCAGGTCATCACCTATGACCTGCAGCCTACTCTATATTTAGCTGAAGGAGTTACTGTGGGATTTTCTGTAGACTACAAAGAGCCAGGTTGACCCATTACTAATGTCCAACAGCTGTGTGTGTTGGAGGGTACATTGGGGTTAGTGTGTCTGTACCATTAAGCTGATGAATGGAGAGCACCATACCATACTTTCTGCATAAAACTGGGCCCCATGAAAAGGAGTTTAAAACTTATAAAATTGAAGAAGGAAAAAAAAAACTCAATCTGGCTCCCTTTATGGCTTGAGGCCCAAGGCTCAGTTCAGTTTTGTTAGATGTATTGCTCACTAATAGAAGTGTGTAAAGTATATAACATGCAATAGAATAACAGTCCCACAGTGGTGTCAGATTATCAGGTCTATAAATGGAACATCGATGTATTCACTTGAGAGGCTCATAAGCCGGATATTTCAAATGTTCTCTTTTTCTGTCTCCCTCGGCCTCTTTGTTCTTGGTCTTTAGGAAACTCTACTGGACAGATGGCGACACCATCCACATGGCCAACATGGATGGCACCAACCAGACCCTCCTGTTCGCCAATCAGAAAGGGCCTGTCGGTGAGTGACCTTACGATCTAATTCACAGCGTGGTGGACACCCACCCCGACCCCATTGCCACACTGTTTCATGAGTTTGTGTGTGTGTGTGTGTGTGTGTGTGTGTGTGTGTGTGTGTGTGTGTGTGTGTGTGTGTGTGTGTGTGTGTGTGTGTGTGTGTGTGTGTGTGTGTGTGTGTGTGTGTGTGTGTGTGTGTGTGTGTGTGTGTGTGTGTGTGTGTGTGTGTGTGTGTGTGTGTGTGTGTGTGTGTGTGCTCTCGTCTGTGTGCTTTTGGCAGGTCTGTCCATTGACTTTGATGAGGAGCGCCTGTACTGGATCAGCTCGGGCAACAGCTCTATTAACCGCTGCAGGATGGACGGGTCCGACCTGGAGGTCCTGGAGGCTGCCAAGGGCAAACTGACCAAAGCCACTGCTCTGGCAATCATGGGTGAGATTTACTGACCTATTCAAAAATACATGCCCCACACACTCGCACTAAGGTGGGGATCACATTAGCCAGCGGCCAGCAGCAGGTTTCTTATTGTTCTCTATGGTTTGGCAGCGAAACGGTGGCAACGCTGGCGTGACCCTAGCGTTGAACAAGCTGAGCGTTAAACTTTCAAAGCGCAACGCAAGCGTATTCAATTGACAAACTGTTTGTGTTGCTTAGGAACGAGATAAAACTTATTATGGTCTGAGCGTTGCGTTACGTTTGCCGCTTGCCGCTGGCTGATGTGATCTTCGCCTAACACACACAGTAGACATAGTAGTAGGTTGGGTTTATTATAAAGAATTCTGCACAGAGTATTACAGTGTGGTGAGTGCAAATGAAACTTGTGACGTGTAGTTGGACGTTAAATGCGTAAGTGATGCCTTTAGCGCTGACCTGCTCTGACACGTTGTTTTGGCCCCAGGGAGCAGCCAAGTAATGCTGTATGATACATGACAACATGTGTTTGTGTAACGGAGGGTGATGGTCATGTCATCTGACAGCAAATGTTTGCATTCTGTCACAAAGAGCTCCTTTGAAAAGGACAGTTGAGTGATGCGCTGTGTGTGTGTGTGTGTGTGTGTGTGTGTGTGTGTGTGTGTGTGTGGCTGCTGACGTTGTTTGTATAAGTCCGATTCTGCGTGCGTCTCTATGAGAGCCTGATGTCCTGCTGTGCTGTGCTGTGCTTGGCAGGCGATAAGCTGTGGTGGGCAGATCATGGCTCTGACCAGGTGGGCACCTGCAACAAGAGCGACGGGGGCAACTGGAGGGTTCTGAGAAACAACACCTCACCCATGATGCACATGAAGATCTACAACGAGACCGTACAGAAAGGTGTGTGTGTGTGTCTGTGTGTGTCTGTGTGTGTGTGTGTGTGTGTGTGTGTCCTGTGTGTGTGTTTGCATGTTTGTGTCTGTGTGTGTGTGTTTCATATGTCTTATGGGTTTATTGTTGTGTCTGGAGGAGTTTTAACTCTGTGGCTCCATCTCCAGGTGGTGTGAACCTGTGCAGCAGTAACAACGGCGGCTGCTCACAGCTCTGTCTCCCCACGTCCAAAACCAGCCGGGCCTGCATGTGCACCGCTGGCTACAGCCTCAAGAGTGGACAGCAGTCCTGTGAAGGTACTGGACACAACGCCCTCACACTGACAGATAGCGCCTTCACACACACACACCCTCATACTCCCACACTGCCCACCAAGCAGCTCCAGCTCCACCTACTCAGTTCAACATCCATCCACAGCACTTGTATTAATGTGTGTGTGTGTGTGTGTGTGTGTGTGTGTGTGTGTGTGTGTGTGTGTGTGTGTGTGTGTGTGTGTGTGTGTGTGTGTGTGTGTGTGTGTGTGTGTGTGTGTGTGTGTGTGTGTGTGTGTGTGTGTGCAGGCATGGGCTCCTTCCTGTTGTACTCGGTGCATGAGGGCATCAGGGGCATCCCTCTGGACCCCTCTGATAAATCGGACGCGCTGGTGCCAGTGGCGGGCACCTCTCTGGCAGTGGGCATCGACTTCCATGCTGGTGAGGACTGCTGCTTGATGGGCCCTCTGCCGTTACATTATTTGTGATCACGTAGATTTGTGTGTGTGTGTGTATATACTGTAGTCACCTGTGTCACTATTGGTGTGTGTGGATGTCTGTATAAGCATGTATTCATTATATGGCCTCTCTCTCTCTCCATCTCTCTCTCTCCATCTCTCTCTCTCTCCATCACTCTCTCCATCTGTCCCCGTGCAGAGAATGACACCATCTACTGGGTGGACATGGGTATGAGCACCATCAGCCGAGCCAAGCGAGACCAGACCTGGAGAGAAGAGGTGGTGACCAATGGCATCGGCCGAGTGGAGGGCATCACAGTGGACTGGATTGCAGGTCTGACGTCATTCAGCGCCTTCATCTCCATGCATTCCTGCACTCTCTTTATGCACTTTTGAGATTTTAATGTTAGTTTCCTGCCCTGCATGCACGAAGGCAGCATGAGTTGTGCCATTTCAAGTGAAACAGTTGGTTTGGAAGTGAGGTTAAAGTCCAACACTTTCTCTCTCTCTCCCTCCCTCTCTTTCTCTCTCTCTCTTTCCCTCCCTCCGTCTCTTTCTCTCTCTCTCTTTCTCTCTCTCTCTCTCTCTCTCTCTCTCTCTCTCTCTCCCACACACACTCTCACATGGACACAGCCAATATTGCATTACATAACAATATTACTACCAGCTGAGCCCCTAAAAAATAATTGAAGCTAGATTTTCCAGAAAGCCAGGTGTGATTGCAAGGTAAAGCTGGAGATGATGAAGGCTTACTGGCTGAAATAGGTAATTTGACAGAGCACAAGTGCAGATTATCACAAATACCGTCCTGAAATCCCCTTACCCACCAAGCTATGGGAAATTACAACATGCAGTTTGCAGACATCTCTGTGAAAGTTCCAGAAAGCTAAAGTATCACTTTTGGTGGAAACCTCAAAACAGCCTTGAAAACCAGTGTTAGATGGACAACTATTCTTTTGACGGTCGTTGTGGTTTTTGTTTCTAAACACAGACACTCAACTGAGGTTTCAGACCTGGCTGAGTCTGTTCTTACATGCTTGAAAGGTCTTTTGAAGTATGAGATATTTTTCTAGTATTCTAGACCAGATGCCTTAGCCAGTTATTGACTGTCTGCTTAACTGTGCCAAAAGCATATACTACGGTAAGTTAATACAGAAGGTCATATGTAGCTCTTGATTTACCATCAAATTCTTTTTGTCAGGCAACATCTACTGGACAGACCAGGGCTTTGACGTTATCGAGGTGGCCCGTCTCAACGGCTCCTTCCGTTACGTTGTGATCTCCCAGGGCCTGGATAAGCCCCGCGCCATCGCCGTGCACCCCGCCAAAGGGTGGGTATCCTGGGCCAGGGGCTGTGGGAGAGCAGCAGGGGGGGGGTTGGGCCGGCTCCATAAGGGCCGTTTGTGCTGCCAGTGGAGGATTATTAATAGGCTAATATTTGCTCTGAGGTTATGATCGCAGCACTGGCTGGTACAGGATGCTGCTGTTGGGAAAGAAGAAAAACAGTTATCTCACTGTTTGAGTCGTTATTCACTTTTGTTTGTGTGTGTGTGTGTGTGTGTGTGTGAATGGGAATGGGACTGTGTGTATTATTCCTGCCTAAACTATGTTTGTGTTTGCAGTTATCTGTTCTGGACAGAGTGGGGGCAGTATCCACGTATCGAGCGCTCCCGTCTGGACGGCTCTGAGAGAGCAGTGCTGGTGAACGTCAGCATCAGCTGGCCCAACGGCATCTCCATAGATTACCCGGTCTGTACCACTGTACACACACACACACACACACACACACACACCCAGAGGGAGCCCAAAACCCATACAAATGAATTTATGTATTTATTCACCTGACTTGTCAGACCTGCACATTTAGCCAAATTACACTTTACAAATATGATCCAACATAGCAGGATGAGGTCAGAAGTGTATTTATGCTGTGTGTGTGTGTGTGTGTGTGTGTGTGTGTGTGTGTGTGTGTGTGTGTGTGTGTGTGTGTGTGTGTGTGTGTGTGTGTGTTTTTGTGTATTTAGGATGGCAAGCTGTATTGGTGTGACGCACGCACAGACAAGATTGAGCGTATTGATCTGGAGACTGGTGAGAACCGCGAGCTTGTTCTTAGCACCAACAACATGGACATGTTTGCAGTGTCTGTCTTTGAGGACTACATCTACTGGAGTGACAGGTGATGCTCCTTTATAAACCCTTTACCCCCCCCCCCCCACCACACCATCTCTCTCTTTTATCCTCGCTTGAGCTACAGATGCCGTCACAGACAACTAGACACATGTTATTATTTCAATCCCCGTTCTCTGACGTTGGTAATGGATAAATTAAGGGCTTTTCAAAGTTCCTCTGCTCCCCTTGTCACTGTCGTTATTACTGTGAGGTGTCATTTGCATGCGTGGTTAGCCAAATAAACCCGACGCTTGTTCGCCCAGTTTCCGTAGTCGTCAGACACTGCACATTTTCCGCTCTGTTGTCACACGCCAGCTGAAAACGGAGAGACATTGTCAGCCCGGCGAAGTGTTGCAGATGATGATGATGATGATGATGATGGTCTGACGTCTGTGTCCTCTGTAGAACTCATGCTAATGGATCCATTAAGAGGGGTCACAAAGACAATGCCACGGAGTCGTTGTACCTTAGGACCGGCATCGGTGTCCAGCTCAAAGACATCAAAGTCTTCAACCGCGCCAGGCAGCAAGGTGGGTGTACAGGCTTCCTGCTTTCCTAGTTCAAGCCCAAATCATTGTGTGTAGTCCTTCTCATGTGTGTGTTATAATGGTTCAAGCCCAAATTATTGTGTGTAGTCCTTCTCGTGTGTGTTATAATGGTTCAAGCCCAAATCATTGTGTGTAGTCCTTCTCATGTGTGTGTTATAATGGTTCAAGCCCAAATCATTGTGTGTAGTCCTTCTCATGTGTGTGTTATAATGGTTCAAGCCCAAATCATTGTGTGTAGTCCTTCTCATGTGTGTGTTATAATGGTTCAAGCCCAAATCATTGTGTGTAGTCCTTCTCATGTGTGTGTTATAATGGTTCAAGCCCAAATCATTGTGTGTAGTCCTTCTCATGTGTGTGTTATAATGGTTCGAGCCCAAATCATTGTGTGTAATTCTTTCTCGTGTGTTATAATGGTCCATGTTAAAATGCTAGAAATCCCTAGAAATAAAATGCTAGAAATCCCCAGAAATAAAATGCTAGAAATCCCTCTGTATGGCTTCATATTGTTTAGAAGTATTTCTCTAGTTGTAGGGATACATAGAATGAACTCTTCACCCATATGCCTTAAGGAAATGCTGTCTGAGACAAAAACATCAGAATTAACATCAAATGAGTTTCATCACTTTGTAGCACAACGTACATTTAAAAAAAAAAAAAAAAACGTTTTGTGCTAATTTGTTTTTGATTTGTGTGTATTTCTTGTTGTACCCCCCATCAGGAACCAATGTGTGCCAAATTAACAACGGTGGCTGTCAGCAGCTGTGCCTTTTCCGTGGCAACGACAAGCGCACGTGCGCCTGTGCCCACGGCATGCTGGCCGAGGACGGCAGCAGTTGCCGCGACTACGAGGGCTACCTGCTGTACTCGGAGCGCACCATCCTCAAGAGCATCCACCTATCGGACGAGACCAACCTAAACGCGCCCATCAAACCTTTCGAGGACCCCGAGCACATGAAGAACGTCATCGCGCTGGCCTTCGACTACCGCGGGGGTCCTGGTCCGGGCGGTCAGAAGCGCACAAACCGCATCTTCTTCAGCGACATCCACTTTGGCAACATCCAGCAGATCGATGACGACGGGTCCAGCCGCAAGACCATTGTGGAGAGTGAGTGCCTTTCTATGTCTCTGAATAGGCCATTTGTATACATGTTTAGCAGGTGTGTGTGTGTGTGTGTGTGTGTGTGTGTGTGTGTGTGTGTGTGTGTGTGTGTGTGTGTGTGTGTGTGTGTGTGTGTGTGTGTTTGATGGCTATAGGCGTGTGTGTGTGTGTGAAGAGTGGATGCACCTCTTTGTGTCTGTATTTGTGTAAGGGTGTACAGTACACGTTTGGTTGTCTATCCCTCTCTGTGTAAGATTGGTTTGTATTAAGGACACAAACAGACAGTGAGAGAGGGGTGTAAGGGTGCGTGAGAGAGGGGTGTAAGGGTGCATGAGAGAGGGGTGTAAGGGTGCGTGAGAGAGGGGTGTAAGGGTGCGTGAGAGAGGGGTGTAAGGGTGCATGAGAGAGGGGTGTAAGGGTGCATGAGAGAGGGGTGTAAGGGTGCATGAGAGAGGGGTGTAAGGGTGCATGAGAGAGGGGTGTAAGGGTGCATGAGTGCATGAGAGAGGGGTGTAAGGGTGTGTGAGAGAGTGTGGCTCATCTGCGTTTCTTGTCGACCTCTGGAGTCTGTGCGTGGAACTCTGCCACTCTGATAAATGAGTTCTGCTCAGGAGAAATTAGAGTAATGCTTCACTCTGAGCAGCCACTGTTTCTCTTTTAGCTCTGCAATGCAATTTCACCAGCTCCTAAATCCTGGGTCGACATGCATTGTTGAGCTGCTAATGTTTAGCTAATGTTAGTGATATCACTACCCCACCAAGTGTTTCGTTGGTTATTAGATTCAGTGGCTTCTTCTTTTACTTAATGCTCAGTCGCTGAGAAAGTGTTTTGACCTTGAAGTACCTCACTTTCTAAAGGATCATTGCAATAAGAGGCCATGCGTTTTAAAAAAAGCTTTCCACAGCCTCTCCGTGCGGTGGTCAGTAGCCTTAATCTTCTGCCGCTCTGACCCATCCCAAGCCTCCCTCTGCTGAGCGACGCTCTTTCTCTTCCACAAATGACTGAATGTCATATTCTATCTCACCCTCGCTTCCTCATTTTGAAGGCTAACATAACAGAGCACCCCCAGAGAATATGCGTAACAGCCCCCCCCATACACACACACACACACACACACACACACTATCTCTCTGTCTGTCTGTCTGTTTGTCTCTCTGTCTGTCTGTCTCTCTCTCTCTCTCCTCACACACACACCATCTCTCTGTCTGTCTGTCTCTCTCTCTCTATCTCTATCTCTCTCTTTTTCTCTCTCTTATCCCACACTCACAGACACACACACACACACACACACACACACACACACACACACACACACACACACTCCCACTATCCTGCTGATGGAAGTAGAACAAATAACAAATGGGACCCAATTTTGTATCCAATGGACAAAGAGTCCTGAGACGGCTGGTGTGTAATTAGAGTGGGGCCCGGCTCGGTGGAGATTAGAGGAGAGGGGGAGACTGACAGGTAGGAGAGGGTGCCGAGACCTGCTCTCCAGAGCCACATCTCTTCTCCGTAATTACAGGCAAAATTGAGAACAAATGATGCTTGATCCAGTTAAAACCCTCCAGAGCAGACTCACTCGGTCGCCATTTTTGTTCCTATCACACACAATCAAACTTTAATTTGCTTGTTACATTTTCCAGCCAACGCAAGAATGGAGACAAAATAGACTTGAAATACTTTCGCCAAGTCCTCAGAGAAGTCACATTATACATACAGACCGATTACAAAGCAAAACTTCAGTGATCGTATAACAGTCCTACCAGAACAAAACTTCAGTGATCGTATAACAGTCCTGCCAGTGCTGAGCATATTGCCCTGCATGGAGATGTGTAGTTGGTATAATACATTATATTTACTGACTGTTAATGCATAATCCGGCCATTACTGCAATGATAAAACCAGGGACACATTCCAGTCCCTCCCTTAACAGGAAATGAGATATCCACAGTCAGTTGCATAGCTGTCGATGCAGCATAGAACGCTTGTGTCGGGAGGCTTCTTCCTCTATCCGTGAGGCGGCGGTGTCTCCAGCTCCACGGGGTTGAACGGCTGTACCGTGTCGCGGCCCGGTAGGGGGCAGTAATCCCAGCATGCCTTGCAGTCGCGACTGCGGTGCCAGCTCAGGCCTAGCAGCTCCTGGCGGAACTTGTGCGACATGAAGACGTAGAGCACGGGGTTGGCCACGGTGGAGGAGGACGCCAGCAGACGGGCGAAGATGGCGAAGGCGCGGTAGTGGGGCGAGCCGGCGGTCCGGGCGCCCACCAGCAGGAACATGAGCACGTACGAGGGCAGCCAGCAGACGGTGAAGACCAGCACCAGCAGGGCGGACGTCTGGGTCACCTGGCTCTGGTAGCGCTCCAGCTGTGGCGCGCGTCCACGGCGGCTGGTCCGGCGCAGGAAGCAGTAGATCTTGGCGTACATGAGCACGATGACGGCCAGCGGCAGCGCGAAGGCCACCAGGAAGAGCGCGACGCTGTAGACCAGCTGGCTCTGGTCGGACAGGAAGGCGAAGCAGTGGACGGGGCCCATCACGGTGCCCACGGCGCGGATGGCGAACTGCGGAGCGGCCAGCGCGCACGCCGGCACCCACAGCAGCGCGGCGGCGACGCCCAGCCAGCGGCCGGCCCGCCAGCGCCCCCCGAAGGCCCACGCCGGGTGCACCACCGTCAGGTAGCGCGACACGGCCAGCGCCGACAGCGTGAAGACGCTGGCCGCGTTGCAGGCCACGCCCAGGAAGCTGACGCACTTGCACAGGAGGTCACCGAAGGGCCAGGTGCCCAGGGCGATGGCGGCGGTGTGGAAGGGCAGGCAGGTGAGCAGCAGCAGGTCGGACGCGCTCAGCGCCAGCAGCAGAGTGTCGGTGCCGTGCGCCGGCCCGACCCCCACCCTCCTCCTCCTCCTCCTCCTCGCCAGGACGAAGATCACCAGCGAGTGGCCCGTGACGCCCGTCAGCATGATGAGAGCGTCCAGCGTGGGCACTAGCAGCTGCTGCGTGTCCCAGTCCATCCTGCTGCGCGGCGCGCCGCTGGCGTTCCCGCCGCCGGACCCGTTAACGGCTCCCGCCTCGCTCATGCCCATCTGGCTTCCTCAGCGTCTGACGCTAACGTGGCTAATTAGTCTGACCACTGTTGGAACGAGGACTGCAGAGGAGCATCAGAGTGACACCTCCCTCCCCCTCCTCCTCTCCCTCTCACACGCCCTTTTCCCACTTGCGCACTACGGTGATAATTTCCCCACTCTCACGCTGCTACTGCTTCAAGCGGCGCCAGCTTGCTAATTGGAGTGTCGACGTGGTCATAACACCGTTTGCTCGACATGTTTTCACGGGCAGCGTCTGGACACTATGTCCATTCCGTTCGCGTCCACAAGGTTTTTTTACGATCTGTATTCCCAGTTATGAGCAGTTAGCGCACACACTCACACACACACTCACACATCACACTCCCTGAGGTGTGCCTTCATCGACCAGTTTCCGTCGGTTTCTAATTCTGGTTGGTCGTTGGCAGATAACAGGTGGAAAGTATTAAGCTCTCATCATGTAATGTTTACTCTCTCCAGGTCCTCCTGCGTCCAGCGAAACCCGAGTCCAGGAACATTAGATTTAATCCAGAGACGTTTCTTTCTAAATTATCCTGAAAGTGCTTTCATGTGTCTTGGCAGGGTGTTGCATGTAAATTTCATTGACGTGCGGTAAAAAAAGAAATTAAATAGAAGTATCGAAGCCCAGACACCCACTGCGCTGCACCGTTATTGATTTTTCTGAAACCAGGCAACGGTGTAGAGAAGTCCTTCCACTGGACGCCCACTGCCCGGCCGCATTAAAATCGGTCAATTCTACTTGATGCTGAGTGCTCGTCCTGACTCTCCTGTCGTCTGCCCACAAGAGTCTCTCCAGATGTGTGTGTCCTCACCATGTCCCTCACAGATTCCCGTGGTGGTGTGCGTGTGTGTTTTTTGGAGTGTGTGTGTGTGTGTGTGTGAGTCATGGTAGATAATCCAGCCTCCCAACCTCTTTGTTGCCAGGTTGGAGTGCTGTCCTCAACGGCACACACACACACACACACACACACACACACACACACACACACACACACACACACACACACACACACACACACTTTTTGTTTGCTTACAACCAGGAAGCCTGGGATGAGGAGGAGCAGATTGCTCTGATTGGCAATACACACACACACACATTATGCTCATATGCGCGCGCACACACACGTGCACTCACAAGCACACAAACTCTTCGAACATGTGTGCAGCACTTCCTCATACATTATGAGCTGGATTCTTTGTCAATGTGATCAAGAGTGCATTGTGCATAGTGAGGGTTCCAGCCTTGACCTCTGGCCATGCTGAATACTGATTAAGCTGCTCAGTACCAGTTCACCTCCCCCATGTGTGTTCCCTTTGTGCGGTCACTCACCAAGCACCCCTACCCAGGGTGGTGGGCAAAACCACGGACAAAACCATACTGTTCCTCATGTACCTGCCCTTGACTGGATGTGACATAACCAGCAGGGCTGTCTTGCGTAATGGCTCCACTCCTTCAGCTCAGCTGAGCACGGCATCGTTCACGAGGCGAAAGCGCTCTGACCAGCGTCCTTTTATTGACTTCGGTCAGAGGCTGGGGACGTTCGGGCTCGTTACAGTGTCCCGAGAGTGGCCGTAAAATGTGGGTCCACGCCATAACGTGGGCGGCTGGGGGCTTCCAAATGGACTCGTCGGTTTACCCTGCGGATCCCAGGTGTTGCACCACTCCTTCCGAGGCCCCCAGCGAATGTCCGCCATCATAGTGGACAAACAAACGCCGGCTCAGATAAGAGCGAGGAGGAGCGACGAGGCGGATGCTTTTAGCACAGTGGGAGTTGTTTCTGGTCCCGTGGACCAAAATAAAAAGCTTTTGCTGGAAGTTGACCTCGTCACCCTGACCCTGTGTTCCCGTGGCGACTGAAGCACTTCCAGAAGCGCGCTCTTCCTGGAATAACAAGTGGCCCTGAATCCAACACATCCACGGGGAGCAGCGCTTGTGTTCTAAGGCAGTGGGCCATGAAATGACAGGATGATACTGAGTCTTTAAACACACTCCAGAAACAGCAGGCAGAGCCAACACACACACACACATGCACCCACCCACACGCACGTACACACGCGCACACACAAACGCACACATGCACTTGAATGTATGCAAACACTAACCCTTTACATGGTTACACGCACACACATACAGACACACACACACACACACACACACACACACACACACACACACACACACACACACACACAAACTTTGAGATGTACCGTGATGATCAGCATGCAAGCACATTCACAAAACGCTGTGGCTTTAATCTCTTGCCAAGACCTCCAGCCACATACACAAACACAGCAGAAAGAAGGCACCACATAAAAGTGTACATGAGTCTTCCATACACAATCACGCACACGCACATGCACACATGCACATGCACACACACACACTCACACACACACACACACACACATGCACGCACACAAACACACACACACGCACACAAACACACGCACACACACACACGCACATGCACACACACACATGCACACACACACACAGACACACATGCACACACACATGCACATACACACACGTACACAAACACACACACATGCACACAGACACACACACACGCACACATACGCACACACACACACACACACACACACACACACACACACACACACAGAGAGCCCTCTCCTCCTTCACAGTTTAATTGGGACAGGCAGCGAGTGTGTGAGCCAGTGGCGTACCCCTCTGCCACTGATCCGTCTGGAGCGGCCGGCGAGTGGGCCACCGTCCAGCACCGAGAGCCATCAGAGCGTCAGACGGGCCTCACGCTCTTCCAAGGCCCGGGGCCTGGTGGTGGTGGTGGTGGTGGTGGTGGTGTGTGTGTGTGTGTGTGTGTGTGTGTGTAGGGTGTGGGGGGCGTCTCTGCTGGAGAGAAGCCAGGGCGCTGGCACTTGGCCTGCGGAGAGAAATGAGCTGCATCTGCGGAGCCGGGTGCCCCGGGGGGCTAGACGGGCAGACGTGGCCGCGGGGGGGGGGGTGCCCGCCGCTGTCGGACGCTGCTTACAGAGACTGAGCCGCAGGTGCACTCTCCCCCGCAGCGCTGGGCCTGAAGGATGCCATGTCCTTGTCCTCACGTGTCCACCAGAGGAGGCGCTGTGATGCTGTTTGACCAATCAACACTCTATTTCTCACGGTATTACAGGACAGGTGTGAGTTCTGGTCAGTCGTGTGTGATGGAGCTGTGTGTATGGAGCTGACCGACTCGGCTAATTGTACATCCTCAGTTGTTCACTGTTCTCTTTCCTCTCTCCTGCAGATGTGGGTTCGGTGGAGGGTCTGGCGTATCACCGCGCGTGGGACACCCTGTACTGGACCAGCTACACCACCTCCACCATTACCCGCCACACGGTGGACCAGAGCCGCCCGGGGGCCTTCGAGCGTGACACCGTGGTCACCATGTCCAGTGACGACCACCCGCGAGCGTTTGTGCTGGACGAGTGTCAGAAGTAAGTATCCATCGCAGCAGACCTCCAGTCTGTCGTCTTTATATAATCCTAATTACCCAAGCTCTCTTCCAATATGCAGCATCCATAGAGCTTTGCTTTGTGTGTTCAGTAGTTCAGTAGGGTGTATATTTCCACATTGTAGGACTATGAAACTGTATTTGACTTTGGTGATGGTCTTTAACTCCCGGGGGGAGCCGTGGCCTACTGGTTAGAGCTTCGGACTTCTAACCGGAAGGTTGCCGGTTCGAACCCCGACCAGTAGGCACAGCTGAAGTGCCTTTGAGCAAGGCACCTAACCCCTCACTGCTCCCCGAGCGCCGCTGTTGTAGCAGACAGCTCACTGCGCCGGGATTAGTGTGTGTGCTTCACCTCACTGTGTGTTCACTGTGTGCTGAGTGTGTTTCACTAAATCACGGATTGGGATAAATGCCAAAGAGACCAAATTTCCCTCACGGCATCAAAAGACTTATACTTATGCCCCCTCCCCCCTCTCCCCTAGTCTGATTTTGTGGTGATGACCTTTAACCCCCTCCCCTCTCCCCTAGTCTGATGTTGTGGTGATGACCTTTAACCCCCTCCCCTCTCCCCTAGTCTGATGTTGTGGTGATGACCTTTAACCCC
This sequence comes from Alosa pseudoharengus, assembly GCF_046254945.1. Taxonomy (NCBI): domain Eukaryota; kingdom Metazoa; phylum Chordata; class Actinopteri; order Clupeiformes; family Clupeidae; genus Alosa; species Alosa pseudoharengus. Next base: position 34,550,955 of record NW_027468881.1, on the reverse strand, counting down.
CTCCCTTCTCCCCCCTAGTCTGATGTTCTGGACCAACTGGAACGAGCAGTCGCCCAGCATCATGCGCTCCTCGTTGGGGGGCGCCAACGTGCTGATCATCATCGGCACCGACATCCGCACCCCCAACGGCCTGGCCATCGACCACCGCGCCGAGAAGCTCTACTTCAGCGACGCCACACTGGACAAGATTGAGCGCTGTGAATATGATGGCAGCCATCGCATTGTGAGTTTATAAGTGTGTGTGTGTGTGTGTGTGTGTGTGTGTTGGGGAAGAAGAATCATTTTACAGATTTCTTCGTAGCTGTGGGTTTATGTACAGTATGTACACTATGTAAGTCTACACACATACCTTTTTAAGGGTGTCCAGTATGTGTAGCTGATCATTATCTGTGTGTCTGTGTGTGTGTGTGTGTGTGTGTGTGTGTAGGTGGTGCTGAAGAACGAGCCGGTGCATCCGTTTGGGCTGGCGGTGTACGCGGACTACATCTTCTGGACGGACTGGGTGCGGCGGGCGGTGCTGAGGGCCGACACGGACGGCAGGGACCTGAAGGTGCTGCGCGCGGACATCCCTCAGCAGCCCATGGGCATCATCGCCGTGGCCAACGACACCAACAGCTGTAAGACCCACACACACACACACACTCACACACACACACACACAGTCACTCACACACACACACACACACACACACACACTCATGCACACTCACTCACACACACACACTCACACACACGCACACACACACACACTCTCTCACACACACACACACACACTCACACACACTCACACACACTCAAATTAACCTTGAAAATGTGTGTTTGCTTAGATTTACATTGACATTTACATTTACATGTCATTTGCATTTCTATTTCAATGCAGCATTGTGTGTAATTCTAAATGCCCCAAAGATATTATGATAGTGTGTGATGTATTCACTTGGCTTTGCATATTAGGCATTTTATGAAGCATCACAGCTTGCTTGACCTTTACTTTGGACACATCTCAGCAGGTAACCTCTCACTCCCTCTCCATTTCTCCCTGAAGGTGAATTCTCCCCATGCCACAACAACAATGGTGGCTGCCAGGACCTGTGTCTCCTCACCGCAGATGGCCGGGTCAACTGCAGCTGCAGAGGAGACCGCAAGCTCCTGCCTGACCAGTCATGCGTCGGTAAGAGAGAGGGAACAAATGAGCGAGAGAGGGGGAAAGAAAAGGGTTGTGAGAAAGAGAGAGAGAAAGAGGCAGAGGAAGGAAAACAGAAAGGCCATTATGAGTGTGAATTACAAGCAAACACACATTTGCAGCTGGCGCTATGGCAACAGAGTAATTAGCCTCGTTAGGCCCTTGTCAAATATTTATCCATGTTGTTTGAGAGGTTGGAGATGGAGTCTTGTGGTTTTGGATGTTGTGCATTTGAGTATACATCCCTGTTAGCTCACCAAATATGTAATGATATATAAATATTGAGAGTGTGTGTTTGATTATGTTACCCTGCGTAAAGCCTAGTAGTGAAGATAATAGTACCGAAGTACCGAAGCCATGACGTTGTCAAGGCAGTCATTTCTAAATTGGGATCTAAACAAATCAATCTAACCATAGTTGTGACCATAGCGGTGGCTTTCTAATTCTTAATCTATTTGAATAGCGTTTCTAAGATTTTAGTATAATTGTTTTACACTGTAGGAATCCCATTCTACAACATATATTCATACCAACACAACCAAAATTGTTTAGGTTTTATTTTGGCATGGGTTTTGTTACGGAATACCGTCACTACAGTTGAGTATGCGCTCTGACTGCCATACCAACGGGCCTGGCTCTTTGGCGTTGCGGTCAAGCTGCAGGTTTAGTGCCCCGGAGACCTGGGTTCAAGACCGGGTGGTGTCACTGCTCTCTCCCTTCGCTACAGGTTTCCATAAAAGAGAGCTGCATACAGTATACTGTAACTTCACTGCATGAATTGCCACCATATTGGCCTTTATTGACACACCGGACACCAACGGCAGCACACTTGGCACAGATAAAAGGCTTGCTATAATGGGAACGCCTGTCTTTTGGTGATTGTAATTGCTGATATTGTTTTTTGAACGTTAGGGTGGGGTGGACTCACCCAGGTCACAGAACTGTGTAGTGTGTAGTCTTGGGTGATGTGCTGTCTTTTCAATGGCCATTGTGTTCATCTGTCCCTCACATAATAATATACCATGAACATGAATGTAAAGATGATACCAGTATTACTGTAGTTGCCCTAGGACGTGTTTTCAAAGTAGCTTGTTAAATATTGTCTAAGGATTTCTTTTATGTTTATTGGCCTACTTGTTCTCAATACGTCAGTTCCTAACAACACATTAATGTGAGCACTTAATTTCATCCTGGTGTATATCGTGACTGGATGTAGAGCATGAGTCATTGCGAGGCTCATTCCAGCAATCATTCTGAGGCTCATTCCAGCAATCATTCTCTTCACTGTGTGATTCCAGCCCAGAACATGTCCTGCAGCAGTGTGGATAACTTTGAGTGCGGGAACGGAGACTGCATCGACTACAGCCTCACCTGCGATGGCAGACCCCACTGCAAGGACAAGTCTGACGAGAAGCAATCATACTGTGGTAAGGCTTGTGTGTGTGTGCTTGTGTGTGTGTGTGTGTTTTCAGAAAAATATGGTGAGCGAGATTGAGAAAATACACTTATGTGTGCTAAGTACATCTTTACTTGTACACATGCACACAAGTCCTAATGGTGCATTTCTCTGTGTTGGTCAACTGTTGGATGACCCCGTGCTCTGGTGTGTTCTCCCCAGCTAACCGCGTGTGTAAGAAGGGCTTCCGACGCTGTGCCAACGGGCGCTGCATTGGGCTGCCGGTCTGGTGTGACGGCACTGACGACTGTGGAGACCGCTCCGATGAGCTGCACTGCAATGGTAACGACCTGCCCAGCCTCGCAGTGGACGGTCCCAGCACTGCATGGAGCCGATCAGAATGCCTAATTTGAGTGTGCGTCTCTCTCTCTCTCTGTGTGTGTGTGTGTGTGTGTCTCAGTGACCCTCTGTGCTGCTGGGGAGTTCCAGTGTGCCTCGGCTACAGGCTGCATCGCCAACTCCACCCGCTGCAACCAGGTGGTGGACTGTGAGGACGCCAGTGATGAGATGAACTGCAGTGAGTTCACACACACACACACACACACACACACACACACACACACACACACACACACACACACACACACACACACATACTGGCCTTAAGGGTTCTCCTCTCCCAAATATTACAGATGGTTTAATGTTCATCTGATTAATACAGACCATTTGAAAACGCACACATGGACACACACGGACACACACACCCACACAAACAAACACAGAGCTCTGCTGTGTGTTCAGGTCCAACGG
>NW_027468881.1:34531508-34536508 GCF_046254945.1 Alosa pseudoharengus | reverse complement strand
GCTGCAGCGCCCGTACCATGTACATGCAGGTCTGAGTGCCCATGGGAACCCAGGTTCGAATCTGACCTGCGGTCATTTCCCCGATCCCACCCCATCTCTCTCTCCCACTTACTTCCTGTCACTCTTCACTGTCCTGTCCAATAAAGGCAAAAAAGCCCAAAAAATATACTTAAAAAAAAAAAAAAATGTTTCAAACTGTTATCGGTCTCATTTGGGAGAATGAAAAGTTGACCTCCGAATGACCCTCATCATCACTCAAGCCCTGCTCTTGTGGTCACAGGCAAGAGCTGCAATGGCACGGCCTACATGTGCAACAACAAGAAGTGTGTGAACGAGACGCTGCTGTGTGACAACAAGGACGACTGTGGGGACGGCTCCGACGAGCTCAACTGCTACGTCAACGAGTGCGCCCTCGCCCACCTCAGTGGATGCTCCCAGCAGTGCGAAGACCTCAAGATCGGCTTCAAGGTGTGTGTGTGTGTTTGTTTGTGTGTGTGTGTGTGTGTGTGTGCATAATGTGTATAAGTCACTTTTCACTGTATTCATACTTTTTTCATAAATTTTTTTGCTGTGACCACAATTTCAGTGTTCCTACTTATACGTAGATAAGTAAGTAGGATGTAATGAACTTATATATTTTTACTGGAATGAGGTACGCTTACCTTTAGGAACAGGGATGCACTTTGTTTGATTGATAGACAGGTTTGAGAACTGAGGGGGGAAGATTATGATGTATAGGGGTCACCGCACGTAAATACTCATTTGATTTTATATCCACAATGGCAGTTTGGGAATGATTTGTAAGTGAATGTGGAAGACTGAGGACCTGCCAAAATCTTTTTGAGATGCATAAACATTCATATTCATCTATCCCTTATAAGGCCTTTGGTTATAATGTGCGGGTTGTAATGCTCATAAAAATAGTCATTTGAGAGGAAGTGTCTGTAGTTGTAGTTGCCAGGCGCGTGTAGGCTTCAGTGCTGTCTCCATACCTGCTCCTCTGGCGCACACACACACACACACACACACACACACACACACACACACACACACACACGCTGTCTCCACTCCTCCTCCTCTGGCTGCCACGACAGGAGGCGGAGTGGGCCGTGCCATGAGTGGAGCTGACGGGGGATGAGGTCGTGCCGCATGAGTACCCGCCCGTCAGTGGCGCTCTGAAGGAACCGTGTGCCAGCTGTCAGGCCTCTGAGTGCCAGCGATGACTGGCAGAGAGGGTGGGGGTGGGGGGAGTGCTGTGATGGGTATAAGTCAGAGCATCTGATGTGTCAGACAGTGCTGTGTGTGTGTGTGTGTGTGTGTCTTACTGATGCACCCCTCTCCCCCCCCCCACAGTGCCGCTGTCAAACTGGCTTCCGGCTGAAGGACGATGGGAAGACGTGTGTGGACATAGACGAGTGCACGAGCAGCTACCCCTGCACCCAGCGCTGCGTCAACACCCACGGCAGCTACCACTGCCTCTGCGTGGAGGGCTTCCAGCTCCTGCCCGACGACCCCACCACCTGCAAATCCACCTCCGGTAAGCAAGTGTGTGTGTGTACGTGTGTGTGTGTGTGTGTGTGTGTCTCCAGCCCCAGCAGGAAGGTCACCTCAGGTGTGTGTAGCCATGCATAATCATCAGCAGATATCACATGAGTCCTGTGTTGGCACTTTCACTGAGTGGTAGTAAGCTTTGATGCTGCCATGTTCCATGGGCAGCCATAGTGCATGTGTTTGTGTGTACCACAGGCCTCACTGGGCTCTCTTTGTTTACTCATCAGTCGTCATGGCGCCCCCATGTCTGTTCTAAATCCAACAGTATGTCGTGACATGGCCCCTCTCTCTCTCTCTCTCTCTCTCTCTCTCTCTCTCTCTCTCTCTCTCTCTCTCTCTCTCTCTCTCTCTCTCTCTCTCTCTCTCTCTCTCTCTCTCTCTCTCTGTGTGTTCCCATGTAGAGGAGGAACCCTTCCTGATCTTTGCCAACCGCTACTACCTGCGCAAGCTCAACCTGGACGGCACCAACTACACCCTGATCAAGCAGGTGAGGCGAGCAGGAGTGCTGAGTCATTGTTTCTCACTGCTGCACAGTGACGACACACATACTCACACTGCCTCTCTCTGATCAGATATACTAACACTGGTCTCTCTCTCACACACACACACACACACACACACACTTTCAGTCAAAGTGACCTTCAAGTGACGCAGTGTGTTTCAGATGTATTGCAGCGTCAGCTTGGAATGCCACAGGGGATTATGGGCATTTTAGCCAAATGTCGTTGGTTTGGGTGGGAACCCAAATTGGCCCTACCAGCAAGGACTGCTGTGAAGTGCAGCACCAAGCACAGTTCAGTTCAATATGCATAATGCGGCATGCTGTAAATGTAACCTGCGTTGTGTTGAACCTGCGCGATTCAGCCCTGCACACGCCCGGACTCGAACCCGCGAAACAGCAGCACCTCGGATCGGGAGGCGAGCGCGCTAACAATTGAGCCAATAGCCCAGGCTACTGGCTCGCATGCCAGCAGCACTCTTGAGGCGTCGGGGAGTGAGGTTTACCAACGTTCCACAAGCACAGCTAAGCTAGCTGGCATCCGTTACACAAACCCATACAGCATGTCTCTGAGGAAACCGGTCACTCCATAGCTTCTTATCATCAGTGTGCTACATTAGAGGGCAGCTGGTGGGTTTAGGACAGGCATGTGGGGGACACTGTGAGGTCCACTATCCTCTAGCGCAGTGGTTCTCAAATGGGGGTACGAGTACCCCTGGGGGTACGTGAAGGCACTCCAGGGGGTACGTGAGATTTTAAAATATACATATAATTTGCAAAATATACAATCATTTGCAATACATTTAGTCATGGATTATTAAAAATGTAAAATGTTCAAAATAGTTTTTTTCCAAATGTTTGAATTTTGTATGTGTTTATCAGTTCCAAAGTTTAATAAATTAGACAGTGATGGCACAGTGCTCTGTTTTTAGTCTTTTTTTCTCAACTAAAAATGCTTTGCGCTGGTTAGGGGGTACTTGGCTGAAAAAATATTTCACAGGGGGTACATCACTGAAAAAAGGTTGAGAACTACTGCTATAGGGCAAGGAGGTAAACATGAGTAATTTTACCTGTCCTGTGTGCAGCTGAAATTCAAAAATGTGTGTGTGTGTGTGTTTGTTTGTTTGTGTGTCAAAGGGTCTGAATAATGCAGTAGCTCTGGACTTCCACTACGCTGAGCAGATGATCTACTGGACAGATGTGACCACACAGGGCAGCATGATCCGCCGCATGCCCATCAACGACAGTGACAACGTGCAGGTCAGAGCAGAGTGCACACACACACACACACACACACACACACACACACACACACACACACACACACACACACAGCACCATGACCAGTGTTCTGCTGTGTACACACACACGCACACACACACACACACACACACGCACACACACACACACACACACACACACACACAGCACCATGACCAGTGTTCTGCTGCCAGTGTTTCCTGTCTCATCCTGTCCGGTCACTGTGGGCTTGCATTTCCATATTGTTGATTTGGCATTTGGGGCTTGTCAAAGCCGGTGCTCATGTCTTTCTTTGTAAATGAGTGTGACTCCTGTCTTTCTGTAACAGTGATTTCTTTATTTCTGCAGCACAGAATCAGGTTGTTTTGTGGAATTTAGGGGAATTTAATTTTTCAAACTAATTTGAGTGTTGATTCTGCAGGTGCTTCACCGGACCTCTCTGAGCAACCCCGATGGCCTGGCGGTGGACTGGGTAGGGCTCAACCTCTACTGGTGCGATAAGGGCCGGGACACCATCGAGGTGTCCAAGTTGAACGGAGCGTACCGCACGGTCCTGGTCAACAGCGGCCTCAAGGAGCCCAGAGCTGTCGCCGTGGATGTCCGCAACGGGTAAGTGACCGAAGCAGCACATGCACACGCACACACACACACACACACACACTCACTCACACTCTCACACACACACACACACACACACACACACACACACACACACACACACACACAGCAGCTACATTTCATTTCACTTCACGGCCACAAAACAGCTTCCTAACAGAGCCTTGTGTCTGGCAGGTACCTGTACTGGTCAGACTGGGGCGATAACCCCCACATCGGACGCATCGGCATGGACGGCACCAACCGCAGCGTCATCATCCAGGAGCGCATCACCTGGCCCAACGGGCTCACTCTGGACTTCATCAATGACCGCATCTACTGGGCCGACGCTCGCGAGGACTACATCGAGTTCGCCAGCCTGGACGGCACCAACCGACACATCGGTCAGTTGGCGCAAAAGCTAATCCACACACACACACACACACACACACACACACACACACACACACACACACACACACACACACACTCATGAATTGTCACACTCATGAATAGTCACCCACATGAATAGTCACACTCATGAATAGTCACACTCATATCTGTGTCCCTTGCTGCAGTCACATGATGAGTTGGAGCACATTCACATCCATATCTATAACCACATCTATATCCATATCTATATCTATATCCACATCCATATCTATATCCACATCCATATCTATATCCACATCCATATCCATATCTATATCCACATCAATATCCACATCCATATCTATATATCTATATCCATATCTATATCCACATCCATATCTATATATCTATATCCATATCTATATCCACATCCATATCTATATCCACATCCATATCTATATCCATATCCATATCTATGTCCCACTGATGAGCACCAGCATTCCAGCTCTGTGTCTGTTTCTTTTGCTCTCTCCATCTTGTGCTCCCCTAGTGAGCTCTAACACTGACCAGTACAACAATAGTGTGTGTGTGTGTGTGTGTGTGTGTCATGTGCCGGATGTGAGAGAGACTGCAGCATGACGTGTTGATGAGCACCACCACATGTCAAAGGCCCTCTGTTGTTGGAGCTCAGGCATATTACCATCACAGCTGAGTGTGTGTGTGT
>NW_027468881.1:34506508-34521508 GCF_046254945.1 Alosa pseudoharengus | reverse complement strand
AACCCATCAAATTTTAACCGTCACATTCATTAACACAAGGTGAGACTTTGTTTATCGTTGTTCAGTGCGAACGCTTTTATCGTTATGGTTCTAGTTATCATTATCGTTATCGTTCTTGGTGTGAATAGGCTTTTACAGATGTGCCTTTGTGATGCCACGTCCTCATGTGTAGACTGTTTAGTCTTCACTTCTTTACTGTCCTCACTCCTCCTCTCTTTTCATCTCCCATACTTGTAGGCCTGGCTGTGGACTACTTCAATGAGCGTCTGTACTGGGCTGATGCCAAGCTCTCAGTCATCGGCAGTGTCCGACTAGATGGGTCTGACCCCGTTGTCGCCGTCTCTCACCTCAAAAACAGTTGAGTGAAGCCCTCCAGCCCTAGATTGTTGGATTGTGTGTGTGAACAAAGCATGGTGTTGAGGGTGTGTTATTGACCCCTCTGTTCCGTTGTTGGGTTGTGTGTGTGAACACAGCATGGTGTTGAGGGTGTGTTATTGACCCCTCTGTTCCGTTGTCTCGTCGTCCCTCCCAGACCTCCTGCATCCGTTCAGCATTGACGTGTTTGAGGACCACATCTACGGCGTGACGTACATCAACAACTATGTCTTCCGCGTGAATAAGTTTGGCAAGGGCTCAATGGAGAACCTGACCACCGGCATCAACCACGCAACTGACATCGTCCTCTACCATCGCTACAAACAGCCTGAGAGTAAGCGTGTGTGTGTGTGGGTGGGGGGGGGTTAATGATTAGAATGTCATAAACTGTAGTCTTCTCCGGTCTTTGCACATTTGCATCACATATTTATTTGTGTGTGTGTGTGCGTGTGTGTGTGTGTGTTTTAGTGACCAACCCATGCGACCGTAAGAAGTGTGAGTGGCTGTGTCTGCTCAGCCCCACCGGTCCAGTGTGCGTCTGTCCAAACAACCACGTCCAGGACAACGGCACCTGTGTGGAGGTCCCTCCGCCAACCTCACAACCAAGTAAATGCCCCACTCAGACCCATGCTAAATGCCCCACTCAGACCCATGCTAAATGCCCCACTCAGACCCATGCTAAATGCCCCACTCAGACCCATGCTAAATGCTGCTCAGTTTTCCTCCTCCTTTTGGGAGTCTGGCTCCCTGTTGTCCTCTCTCTCTCTCTCTGTCGTGCCCTCCCTCACTGCCTCTGCTCTCCCCCGGTTGCGTCTCCAGGCCCAGGGACGTGTAGCCTGCAGTGCCTGAATGGAGGCAGCTGCTTCCTGAACCCCCACAAGCAGCCCAAGTGCCGCTGCCAGACCAGCTACAGTGGAGAGCGCTGCGAGGTCAACCAGTGCAGAGACTACTGCAAGAACAAAGGCACCTGCTCCCCCTCGCCCTCAGGTACGTACTCACACACACACACACACACACACACGCTCACACACACACACACACACGCACACACACGCTCGCACACGCACACACACACACACACGCACACACACACACACACACTCACACACACACACACACACACACACACAAACACAAACACATATTTCCTAATATAGTGTGACACCAGATTCATGGACTTACTCCATACTGTTCATGACAACATGTAAACAAGGAATAGAATAATGTATGGCTCGTTGAAGTTTTCTCAGATTGACTCAAATTCAGATTCAGTTTCATTGTTGCATCTCAATTTATATTGACATATAAAAAGGAGCATAAATCTTAGGCGTTGCTCCCCTCTTGACCTACAGCAGCTTAATAACAGATGAGAATGATAATAACAGATAATAAAATAACTAGAAACACTAAAAGAATGTAGGTGGTGTTTAAGAGCCTGATTGGGTGCTGAGAAGAGTCTCTGAGCCTGCTGGTCCTGAGCCTGCTGGTCCTGGCTCTGAGGCTGCTGGTCCTGAGCCTGCTGGTCCTGACTCTGAAGCTGCAGTGTGGCCTGCCAGAAGGCAGCATCTGAAGCAGACCATTGTTGGGGTGTCTGCAGTCCTTGATGATTTGTCTTGTGTTTTTTTTTCTACACCGGTCCTCAAAGATGTTCTGTTTATACAGGCAAGAGTAACCGTAGTAGCAAGAGTGTTTGTTTGTTTATACAGGCAAGAGTAACCGTAGTAGCAAGAGTGTTTGTTTGTTTATACAGGCAAGAGTAACCGTAGTAGCAAGAGTGTTTGTTTGTTTATACAGGCAAGAGTAACCGTAGTAGCAAGAGTGTTTGTTTCATCCATGCTGTTTGGTGAACTCTGCTCTGAGGCGTGAGGTCTGTTGTCATCCGTTTAATTCTGCTCTGTTTCTCTCCGTTTCTCTCTGTCTGCTGTGTCCTCTGTTCCCCCTCTCCTCTTCTCCCTCCCCAGGTGCACCTACCTGCCGCTGCCAGAATGGCTTCACCGGTCCCACGTGTAACCTGCGGACGTGTAAGGACTACTGCCAGAACAAGGGCAACTGCACCGTCAACCAGGGCAACCAGCCCACCTGCAAATGCCCCCCAGAGTTCCTGGGAGACATGTGCCAGTACAGTAAGTGGCTCTTCCCATCGTGCTTTGCAGACACACAGTAAGCCATGGATTAGCAAGTCAGCTCAAACAAACAAGAACAAACAAACATAGTCAGACAAGGATGTTACAAATATATATCTCAATAGTGGACTTAAAGGTTGTATCAGCGATTTTAGGCCCAAAAAAGGCCCAAAGATAAATGATCACATTCATCTAATCTTTCCAAGCGATCCGCTAGCTGCCTGCCCTATAAGCAGGCCGTCAAAAAAACGTGTCTCTGTAGGCAGCCTAGGCTCCGGGAACTGTACACAAAAACAACAAGGGTTGGCACCCCCTCAAAGGCAAAAGAAAGTGTTTTAACCAATAACCGACGAGATGCGCGTTTAGGAGCGTTTTAATTGCACGGGAGGGAGGGGGAGGGAGTAGCGAGCTAGTTCTCTGTTTTGTTTGAACATCAACAGAAGTGACGTATCCCCGCTATCGCTGATACAACCAGGATGAAAAATCTGTCCTAGACTGTGCTTTGCCATTGGATAAGGATCTACTATATAGATCCCATTGGATAAGGATTTACTGCCGGTATATTGATGCCATTGGATAAGGGTCTGCTATATACAGTAGATGCCATTGGATAAGGATCTACTATATTGATGCCATTGGATAAGGGTCTACTATATAGATGTAGATGCCATTGGATAAGGGTCTACTATATAGATGAAGACGTGTGTGTGTGTGTGTGTGACCTGTTCTGTTCATCCATGGCAGGTAAATGTGATGGCTTCTGTGAGAACGGTGGCACGTGCCAGCAGTCGGCCAATGGCACGCGGCAGTGCCGCTGTCCGCCCCAGTACCACGGCGCGCGCTGTGAGCTGGACCGCTGCCAGTACTGCGGCACCGGACAGTGCATCAAGACGGCCTCCAGAGAGCTGGCCTGCAGGTAACACGCCTCACGCCAGTGGCACCACCACATGCCACTCACACGCACACACACACACACACACACACACACACACACACACCAAACACACACACAGGGAGGGAGATGAGAACAAAGCCTTTTAGTTGGCCCAGTTGGTTTCATTGTTTGGTTTTTCAACTGAGCCTGTGTGTGTGTGTGTGTGTGTGTCTTCGTGCAGTTGTTCCAATGGGCGCATCCAGCCCAGCTGCTTTACCTGTGCGGATTTCTGCCAAAATGGGCAGTGCTCCATGGACACACGCTCACTGCTTCCCCAGTGCAGGTAAGACTACTGCAGAGAAGGGTAACTTACAGATAGACTCCCTCTCAGCGTCTCACTACAGAGGAAGAACCAACAATGTCATATGTGTCTGTATGCACACTTGCATATGTCTGTTAATGTCTCTGACTGTCATGCTTGTCTGGAGAGTACAGGAAAATTATTGAATTGAACACAGACAGCAACAAAATAGTGAAATCAAATGTATTTTTTTCAGTCAGTAATGTTGGTCAGAGGGTCACTGATGGCTGGACACTGTTACTGAAGACCATGCCATACTGGTGTCATATTAGCCACCAGGGGGCCCCGTTCAGTCTTTATTCTTCCATAATATGTAAATACAGTGTGTGTGTGTGTGTGTGTGTGTGTGTGTGTGTGTGTGTGTGTGTGTGTGTGTGTGTGTGTGTGTGTGTGTGTGTGTGTGTGTGTGTGTGTGTGTGTGTGTGTGTGTGTGTGTGTGTGTGTGTGTGTGTGTGTGTGTGTGTGTGTGTGTGTGTGTGTGTGTGTGTGAAATTTTGCAAGATCAATGTATAAGCCGCGGCTAATAGTTGGGAAATTACGGTATGTTCTCCGCCCCCATATGAATGTGCTCTTAGATCAGAAAATCCTTATCGTTTCTGAAGTGTGCGAGTCCTGCTGTCCTTTGACTTAGTTTAGTCATGACCTCTCAGATCTGTGTGTGTCTGTGTGTCTCTCTGTGTTCAGGTGTCAGGAGGGATGGGGTGGCTTCCGTTGTCTGACGGTGTCTCCTGTGGAAGGCCCAACCAGTGAGTAGCCATGAGTGGCCTCCCAGTGGCCTCAGTAGCCTTGTACCCAGATGTGGTGTCTTGAGCTGACCCAGGGATGAATTACTGCACGGGCCTACCGGGCACAGGCCCAGGGGCCCAAGGGGTCAAGGGGCCCTGAAGCCCAAGCCTTTGCATGAAATCATTGCCTCAATATCAACAAATCAGGATGTAGACTATGAATCTGATTGAATTTAGTATTGGCCATCCCCAAAATGCAGCAGAATACATGAAATCACATCAAACAAATTAAAAATGTTCTGGGGGAGGACCCACAAACCCCCCCTCCCACATATACGACAATAAGTGGGGGGCTCTTAATACATCTGGGCCCAGGGGCCCGAAAGTTCATAATCCGCCCATGAGCTGACCAACCGTCTGTTTGTCCTGCAGGCACTGCCTCTGTCGTCATCCCAGTTCTCCTGCTGCTCCTGCTGGCGCTCCTAGTGGTGGGCGCCCTCTTGTGGTACAAGAAGAGAATGCGAGGGTGAGTACACACCAGCACCAGCAGGGGGCGTTAGCCCTTGTGTACCTGCGACCACATGCACTTGCGCTCTTTTAGAGGAGCCCCTATCTTCACCCAACGCCCCATCTTCCAGTTCTTCTCTCTTATTTCTCTCGTTCTCACACTATCGTTCTCTCTGTCGCGCTCTCTGCTGTGATTAACTGCATCTTTCCTATCCCTCAGGTCTCTAAGGCCGGGCAAGTCAGGCTCCCGACGCTTGCGGTAACCTCTTTAACAGTCTACAGGGCCCCATGCATCCCCCTCTCCCCCCCCCCTCTCCCCCCCCCCCCCTCTCTCTTCCTCTCCTTCCTTTTCCTCTCTATATGGCTGTGTGTGTGTCCTATGTTTAGGCTTTTCATGTCCCTCTCTCTCTCTCTCTCTTCCTCTCTCTCTCTCCCTCTCTCTCTCTCTCTCTGTTCTCCCAGTCTTCATCTTTCCCTCTCTCTCTCTCTCTCCCTCTCTCTGTTCTCCCAGTCTTCATCTTTCCCTCTCTCTCTCTCTCTCTCTCTCTGTTCTCCCAGTCTTCATCTTTCCCTCTCTCTCTCTTCCTCTCTCTCTCCCTCTCTCTCTCTCCCTCTCTCTCTCTCTCTCTCTCTCTCTCTCTCTCTCTCTCTCTCTCTCTCTCTCTCTCTCTCTCTCTCTCTCTCTCTCTCTCCCTCCCTGGCTGGATTCTAAGTGTGTTGCCCAGTAGTAGACCCATCCTCACAGGACTTTTACACAAGAGATCTATTCAAATAGATCTGCCTGTTACCAGTCTATACTGTATCCTCTCCTTCTACCCTTTGCTAGAGATGGAGATCAGTGTGTGTGTTTGTGTGTGTGTGTTTTTGTGCGTGTGTAGCTGTAGCAGTCTTGTTGTCCTGTGTACCTGCTGTAGTATTCTAGCTCTGAAAAACACTGTGTGTGTGTGTGTGTGTGTGTGTGTGTGTGTGTGTGTGTGTGTAGAATCTCCTGTGACTGACCTGTTGCTGGTGTTTGTCAGCTGGACGTGTTGAGCTCTTCTGTGTGGAAGCTCTATTGTGCAGATGTGTACTGTATGGTGGTTCCAATGAAATGGGAAGCAAAGGGTTCTCTTTCGTTCATTGGAACTGCTTGTAAATGTATCCTGTGTACATTTGTGTTCTATGCTGGATTGTGTATGTGCTCGTGATTGCGCGTGTGTGTGTGTGTGGTGTGTGTGTTTGAGAGGGAGAGAGAAAATGAGTGCATGTGTGGTTTGCGTTGAGGCCTGCAGTACCGTGTGTCCTGTGCTGTGGCCATGCCTTAGCTCGTCATCGCAGTTAGAATCAAAGATTCTGTTCTAGAATCTTTGGTTAGAGTAAGGAGGGGACGGGGAGCCCACAGCTGACTGACCGGAGGTATGCACGCGATACTTGTTTCCGCAGGGCCAAGGGTTTCCAGCACCAGAGAATGACCAACGGGGCCATGAATGTAGAGATTGGGAACCCGGCCTACAAGATCTATGAGGGGGATCCAGACGACGATGCTGGAGAGCTGCTGGATTCTGACTTTGCACTGGATCCAGATAAGGTAAGCATTCTCACACACACACACACACACAACCACACACACACACACACACACACACGCACAAACACACACTTAAACACACACACACTCAAACACACACACAAACACACACAGAGACACACACAGACACACACACAAGAAGTTCTATCTCATTCATAAGTTACAGGTCTATGCTCACGTTATGTTTTAAAAGTTGAACCAAGTTCAACGCTCAAATAGTTTGCCGCGCGCTTAACACTGTCACTCCAACTGTTCCGAACCATAGTGAATGATGGGAAATGTGCTGCTTGCTGCTGGTCAATGTGATCCCTGTCTAACAGGCTTCCCCATCTCAACCTCAGCCTCCAAATTGCACAGCATCTGACTAAGCACTAAGACTCTCTCTCTCTCTTCTCTCTCTTCTCTCTCTCTCTCTCTCTCTCTCTCTCTCTCTCTCTCTCTCTCTCTCTCTCTCTCTCTCTCTCTCTGCAGCCCACCAACTTTACCAACCCAGTGTACGCCACGCTCTACATGGGCGCCCACAACAGCCGCAACTCGCTGGCCAGCACCGACGAGAAGAAGGAGCTCCTCTCCACGACGGACGACGACATGGGAGACCCGCTAGCGTAGAGGTCCATTGCTAACAGCCACGGCGCTGCTCGACGAAAAAACCTCCTAAACCCGCCCCCGCCTCCCGTCTAATGCCTTTTACAAAACAGGAAAGAAAAAAAAAGCAGCAACCACAGTAACAATGAGAGAACACTGTACAAAATGTATAAAAAAGGAGGAAAAAAAGAAAAAGGAAAAAAAGAGATGAAGGACTACTTTTGTATGTGATTGCAGTATTATATTTTATTCTTTGAGGAAATTCTTCTCGTGAACAGGAAGAAAACAGAACATTTTCTATACTTTTTTTATTTTTTACTTTTTGTTTTTGCTCACCAACTTGCTATTCAACCTAACTTCAGTCAATTCCCGATGTCCCCTTCATTTAGCCACTACCTCTGTGCAAATATAACATATGAACGACAACAGCATTGGAACAACTTTCTTTTTATTTCTTTTCAACTTTATTTTTGTATGAATTGTATAGAAGCCATTGTTCCATTTAAAAAAAAAAAATTGCCAAGTGTGTTGTGAACAACTGTGAGTGGGATGGGGAATCCCCGAGTCTGCCGGACTCCCCCACACACTTTCACTGCTGCTGGATGTTTAGATGCAGAGGTAGGATGTGAGAGTGAGTGTATGTGTGTGCGTGCGTGCGTGTGTGTGTGTGTGTGTGGAAGAGAGACTGTGTGAGTGGAAAGGGGGGGAGGGGGCAAAATGAATGAGAAGCAGTGCGTCCGCATCTTTACTTCCATATCCATAGCTCAGAGAACTTGGTTTAAAATGATTGTTTTTTTCTCCTTGCACAGATATGAATTTATATATATATATATATATATATTTACATATATATATAAACCTAGTGTCTTGAAAATACACCTAGGGATTCAAACATCCATAAAAATAGCAGTATGTATTTGTTTTGCTTTAATACTCTCTTCAAAGTTATTTTAGAGATAAACAAATTATTGGATACTGTCTGAATTTGTTTGAACGGATGAACAGAAAGGGAGCCCGGTGGGTGGATGGATGGGGTCATGAATTGTGCTTGTTGGAGGAAGATGAGAACATTCCAGGGTTGTTTGTTCATTTGTTTGTTTGTTTTATCTGTGGCCTTGGTTTTCGGAATGTCAAATGGTTTTTTGGGACCGCTGGGATGGACTGGGACTCGACCCAGTCGTATTCGTGGAATTGCTGAGATTGACAGAAGGCGGGGAAAAAAAGGAAAATGATTGTCAAGCTTTTGCCTCTCTCAGGCACTCTCAATGTGTGTTCAGGTTAAGGCTTCGGAAGCTCTCCCTCGTCACGTCCCCTAGGAACTGTGACTCCATCTTGGATTCCCATTACATGCGTAAGTGTGACCCATGGAGGTATGGGGCTGCCCATTACATGCGTAAGTGTGACCCATGGAGGTATGGGGCTGCCCAGGGAGAGCGGACTCGTCGCATTAATAAACAAAATGAAAGCTGTGTTTATTTTATTGTTTTCTACTTGGGTACGAAGTTGATAGGTGATTGTCTTTGTCAGCCAGTGCTACTACCTAGGAAGCGTTCTGTTTGATGCTGACGTCCCTGTGCAAATACAGCCCTCTTTCTCTTGATTAGCGTTCCCACTACCACACATATTAATGCTATGCCTTGCTGCTAACGCCACCATTCGTCTGCCTGATCCATTGTCAAGCTCAGCCGACAGCTTGTCACTGGGCTGCTGCTTCTAATGGATGTGACTAGCCATAACTTCCATATGTTAATGCATGTAACACGAAAAAAAAACAAAAAAACAATATCAACAAAATGTATGTGTAAATCCCTCTGGCTTTTATTGGACACATTTTGAACAGTATTCACATGTCTGAATCTGTCCTTCTCATTTCTGTGATGTTGCTCTGGTCATTCTTTTGTTTTTGTTTTTGTTTTTTTTGATCAGATGGATTAGTACAATCATTTTACTTTCTCAAAGGTTAAAATAAGACACTTTTACAAAAACCTAAATCTGTCTCTGTGGTCATCTTTCTGGTTTAATTTGAGCTTTTTATATGCTATATTAAAAATGTAATTGTTTTTATTGTGGCATAATTTTATAACTACAATACTTCAGCAACTACACAAACATCACAAACTGACTTATTATTAATTCAAAGAATAAAGAAAGACATAGAAAATAGACCTGGTTTCTGTGTTTCAGAAGCATTTAAGAGCAAAGGTGGCAAAGGAAATGACATCATAAAAACTGTCCGGGTTTACTGAATGACTGTGGCAAGAGGGCCTGCTGTAAAAACAAACATAGGATCTATTTATTTCCCAGATTTTGTTTACACATAGGCCACAAAGTGGGGAGGCATCAAACTGCATCTCAGCAGATGTTTAAAGCCTGGCACTGATGTTTGCAGTAGGCCTATGCGCTTGATAGTGACTCAGGACAGGGTGACCAGTACAGCGACGAAAACTAAATTAATTCCTAGGCTCAGCTTTGAGTTTTAAATGTCACAGGATCTCACTCAGGACCACAGTGTTTATTGTGCATGTGGCTAAAGTGAATAATATTTGAAGGAAGATGAGTGCTTTGTCCCTTATTGGTGTGTCTAGAGGGGACTGCAAGTCAGTGGCATTATCTGGTACTCTTAGTGGGAATTCATGGACCTCAGACAGAAAATGAGTAGTTAGTCACAGCAGCTACAGTAATGTTTGGTTGAGTTTTATTGTCATCTCAAAGATAACATGCATCACATATCAGGCTCAATTTAATCTTCTCTGAGAAAAAAAAAGATTTTCCAAATTCTCATACGAATTTACAAGAAAAAAAAGATATATGTTTAGAAGTTCCCCACCATCAGGGTAGTGTTGCATATACTTCTGTTTGTCCAAAACATTAAGGCAATACAAGTAGTGTGATATCCCTTTTCAAACAAAATCTCATTGTGAATACAATCACAATCATTTTGCTTAGTCGATGGTTGTTTTGACTTAAACAATTGCTTTGTCTTCAGGTCCCAATTTCAGCTTCAAATGACTAGGGGAGATGTTTACTCTGGTTCCAGCGAGGGCTCAACTTTGCCTAAATGTGGAACAACCCCCCCCCCCCCACATTAACTTTGATTCCCATCCACTTCCTGACTGAAGGCAACTAATGGGAGAACAGTGACCGCTAAGAGATTCTCCATTAGATGTAGCTCTGGAGAGCATCACCGAAGCCTCTCACTAAGCCATTTGGCCATGGAAGGCTGGACATATAACTCAAAACTTGGTACAGATATATCTGTATACAGTACATATCTGTAAAATGGGCATGTAAAGTAATCAACTCCTAAGTTATCATATGGGTGAAAAACAAGTCATGCAATCCCCTTTGTAAATCCTCAACTGTCAAAGGAGACCGAAAACAAACAAACAAGTCAGTTCTACAGTTCATTAGCTCACCTCAAGTCTGTTTATCTGTTTATAGAACGATGCGGAGTTCTGGAGGGTTAACCTCATATTGAGGGGAATAAGAGACGCTGTTGTATAGGAGTCTGTATAGGACCGGATACAGAGTAGCTCAAGGCTGTCGTAGGCAAATAAAGGCACACAGTTTCAGGTATGAGAATGTGCTCTGTTCATGGAGGTGATCTCCCAGGGGACGTGTGCAGGAGTCTTCCTCACATTTTGTGCAGTCCCCCATCTAACGGCTTGATGGTGTTTTATGCCCCCAACGTCGTCTTCCAGGCAGCGCCGCCACCGCTGACTTAAAGGCACCTAATCCTAAACATAACCCCAACCCTAACCTTGACCCATGCCTAATCCTAGTGCCTTCCAGGCAGCGCTGCCTTGAAGACAACAATGGGGTCATAAAATACCAAGAAACCATCTAACGCTTGATAAAAATAAGAGTGAGAGTTGATTCTTTCTCTCGTTAGGCAGGTAGCTATGCTCCTTAATTAAGACTTCAAATTCATCGTAGGAATGCACATCCTGTCTAATTAAAGCTGCTCCTCAACTTCAAAACTTGCATATGTATGTACAGCACTTTAAGCAATGTTATTATACAAAGCACATTTAAAAAACAGATATTTGTAACCAGACTTAAACAACATATTTAAGAAATAATACTGACACAATAACAAGGCACTTCTATAAAAGGACAACTGAGTAACAAAACAGAGGTTTGGTTTGACTAGCTTAGCCATTACCAATTAATTCCCATGCTAGGCTGCTGTCCCTTAGAGAGAGAGGAGACCAATCTCCTGGCAACCCACAGCAACTTCAGATAGGGGTTTCACTGCTCTGCCTCTGAACCTTGACTTTACTGTCCTCCGATACACAGAAACAGTCCTGCTTGGATTGCACAATATGAGGAAATCCATGTTAGTGGAAATGGGATCTTTGCTGGCAGGCACTTCAGGGTCGACGCACTGTCTGTCTCTGGCCATTTTGTCAACAGTTCCTCTGGACGTTCGGGATACAAAATGGACTTCATTCACACAGTTCCCACAGAACCCCTCTTTCCTGTGTTGGCAAACTCTAAACACACACTTCAGCTTGTGTGAGAGTGTGTCTCTCACTTGGTGTGTGTGTGTCCAAGTGTGTGCTTCTCTGTTTGCATGTAGAGCAGAGGTGGTCGCCCAGCTATGGTATACTCCATCTTGTCTAAGCCTGTTTTTTTGTAGCAGACGGGGGAGAGAGCCTCCAGTGCAGTGTCCATTAAGGAATTTAATCCCATAAATAAATAAATGAATGAAGAAATGCACCACCCACATGTTTAAAAAACAAACCCGTCACAATGCTTCTGTCTTCTTTTAGTCAGTGTAATCTGCAGGGAGAGGCAACATTGGGCAGGAGGGGGAGGACACGGGGGTTGAGGGAGGCGCACCCAGGGGTGGGGGTGTAAGCAGGAGGACGAGGAGGAGGGGGACAGGGTGTTTAGGGTCGCTTCCACCCATTCCGGATCACCGCGTCAGCTCGCAGGAAGGGCTGGCTTCGGAGATCTGTGGGTGGGCAACGGAGAGAGGTGTTAGACCAACGGGACACACCACTCTGGTTAAGCTAGCTGTGCCTGTAGGCCTCCTGTCAAATGATTGTCTATTGTAAAATGCAGGTCATCATTTGAATGTAAATGTAGTGGACAACATTTCTATTTGCTATACAAAAGGTGCAATGTTTTTTCAATCTAATAAATATGACTTAAGTAGCGTGGGTTACCACTGAGTTATGGATACAATACTTTTGACCTAAACTTTTGTAATTAGAAATAAGAGACAGTGAGCACTAAACTATCCAAAGCATATTAGGTAACCCACTTCAAGTTTTAAAAATGGTTGTCTTTCGTAGTCACAGGCTGTTACAAACATTTTGAATGTCAACAAACTCCGAGGAGGTATTGGAGTGGAGGCCGTCAGGTTATGCTATCAACTAAAACACTAGTGTTATTGAGCCACACCAATAAAGATAAAAGTGCTCTTGTCAGTGGCCTCCACTGACTACTCTGAGGAGTTTGAGGACTAGCATATGGAATTGCATGCTGGACGTGACAGTTAGCATCTGAACATGACATGTCATGGCGGACAGATTAGAACGTTGTCAAAAGCAACACACACAGGGCGATCCATGCAGACACATGCAACAGACATGATCAGTGACACAGAGAGATGTTCTGGGGGTCACCTGCCAACTGTTCTCCCTTCCACAGAGAGAGACAATGCGTGGCACCTTTTCCTTATCATTTCTGAAATCAGTTCTTGATTTTGGATTATCACAACTGCATATAGCATAGTTTTGCATAAAATGAGCCACATTTGGGTATCTCAGGTTGCATTCACAAGCTTCCTATTTAATGTTTTGTCATAGTACGTCTATGCTGTAGGCTTGGTCTCAATAGTTCCAACATCCCTTTGTGTTCAAGCTGAGGGTGAATATGTAGCCTCTACTCTACCCATCCCACACTGGTCTGAAAATAAGAGAGGACTATATTGAGACCAAGCCTTTGCTGTGTCCTCTAATGCAGATTGTTTTCCTTATATGTGAATGAAGCTGAAGAACCCTTTGCTGAAGCAGCTGGCGTAACGACAAAAGGCAGACAGTTACAGGAGCGCAACGGGGCCTAGCTCCAAGCTGCCTTCCTTACCCATGTATTAGGAAGAGACCCAACTAACTCAGAGCAATCCCCTGTCTGCTGAAAAGGCAGAATAAAAGGTTATTGGTGGAGGAAAAAACAGCATGCTACCACGTTAGTGAAGGACAAACCAAATAACCCGACAAAGACAACACAGGCCTGTGTGTGAGCCCAAACCCCATTTGAGTCATTTTGGTGGAATGCTTGGACCCGGCCCGTGGCCCGCAGTTGTGCTGATGCAATTGTGTGTAATACGTGTAAATATCAGTGCAATTATGCGAGAGCATAATTATGCGGTTTCCTTTGACTTTTATGCATAAACCCAAAATGACTCATTCAGGGGTTCGGTACTGGCCCTTGTCTTTGGTGCCTGGGATGGCAGGAGTGCAGACATTGGTTCATCTCTGTGTGACAGAACCTCAGTTAGTGGGGGCATAGTGGAGTTGGGGGTGGTGGTGATGAGGGTCATGCGAGTTTTAAAGGACATGCAGGGGGAGGGGGGGGGGGGGGGGTTGGGGGTACTGAGGTAGAACCAGACAACCTTAGCATTAGGGGTTGTGGGTGAGTGGGGGTTTGGGGCTAGCAGTTGGACTCGTCGTAGAGGTTGGTTTCGCAGAAGAACCGCGAGCCCCGCTTGGCTGTGCGCGCGGTGAAGGGAACGCTCTTCAACACTGAGGGAAGGAGGGGCGCCAAGGTTAGAGACAAACCACAACCGACACACACCTTCAAAACACACACACACACACACACACACACACACATACACCTCACAAACAAACACAGAGACACACACTCTCCACACACACTCACTCCCACACCTGGATATAACCCCAGTACCCATGCAGCAGGCATACCCCCATTTCTCCCTGTCCGTCACCTTTCCACAGAGCTGGCATTAGTGTCACAGACAGACTGTCCCAGTTCATTACAGAGTTAATCATTATTATATAAGACACACCACACCGCTCCACACCCGTGAGATGACATGGCTGCTAGTACAGGACAGAGGTTCATTAAAACATCAACATTAATGTGGATAGAAGCCATCCTCCCTGCTGCACACAAGAATTAGACCTACGTAACGCTTCTTTCTTCTGGTCCTCTGAGACTGGGAAGGTAACTACCACCTTAAACTATGAAAAAATGCTCTGTTTCCATTAACTGGGTTCCCTGAGGTTTTAAACTGTGCTGTGCCGCGAGGCTTTCAGTCGATTGTGGAGTGGCACTGCGTGGTGCTCTGTGGCTCTACGGCACGGGGGCTGCTCAGCACGTAACACATGGTGCACCGCTGCTGGCTGGAGCTCTCCACCACCACCGTGATCCTGACGCGGGGCCCAGCGGGGGGACGAGTGCCACCTCCGCCGCCACCGCCGCCACCGTGAGCACGTGCCCTGGCCGGCCCACCTGTGATGATGTCCTCGATGGTGCCGTCCTTGCCCTCGTAGACGGGCCGGTGGTCCTTGGCCTGCCGCCGCCGGAGCTCGGCGATCAGCTCGTGCTGCTGCTGCCGCTTCTTCTGAACCTGGGCCTGAGACAGAGAGACAGAGGTCAGGTGGCCGCTCTCACTCTCTCACAGAGGTCATGTGACCGCTCTCACTCTCTCACAGAGGTCATGTGACCGCTTTCACTCTCACAGAGGTCATGTGGCCGCTCTCACTCTCTCACAGAGGTCATCTCTCACAGAGGTCATGTGACCGCTCTCACTCTCTCACAGACGTCATGTGACCGCTATCACTCTCTCACAGACACAACTCTAACTGCTGCAAACATACAACTGAGTGGGCTCATGATTGTGCTGT
>NW_027468881.1:34494008-34504008 GCF_046254945.1 Alosa pseudoharengus | reverse complement strand
CGCATTACCGAACCACAAACATTCTCACCTTTTCAGGTCTGGTAATTACTCAAACATTGACTTGTTTGTTTGTGACAGATTCTTAACATGCACTGACATATTCTTCACATAACTTACATTGTTAATCTTAGCTAATTCCTGTGTTGTGTAGCCTCGTTTCAGGTGACAGGTGGTTATGTAACAGAAGCCCTGAGAACCCTCTCTTACCTTGTAGGCCTTGAGAAAGCGAACAAACACCGGGAAGAACACAGATGGCGGAGTCGTCTTAGGACTCTCCCCAAAGTAGTGCACCACATTGTTATAGGCCTCCTGGAAGCACACAGGCAGGTATATCAGTTGGGAGTGATTCTGGTAAATGTAGTTTTTCAGGTGTGTATTCCACTGGGCTGGAGTTGACCAAGCATTAGTACATTAAGGAGATTCGATAGGGTGTTCAGTACCTCTGCTGTCTTGGCGTCCTTCTGCAGTTTGTCCAGCTGAGTATCGTTGGTCTGCAGGAAACTCTTGAGCACGGAGTGGTCATGGAGACTGCACTCTCTCCTGATCAGATCCATGCCCTTCCCCAGCTCCCTCACGTCTATCAAGACATTCTCCAAGGATACTACACACACACACACACACACACACACACACACACACACACACACACATACATATTTCCATTACATTCACTGTCGAAAACCTAGTATAGTTTATTGAACAGAAGCTAGCTGGGGTGACTTTGGCTCCAAGCTAAATGTTAGCTTCCTAAAGCTAATGCTAATGAGTCTCACCGGCAGCAGCTTTGTCCACAAAGTGCAGCTCATTGAAGAAGTTAGCCAGATCAGGGTACTTCTCCTTTACGGTCAGAGCAATGTAGTGAAGGAGGGTCATCTTCCTGTCTGTAGACTTAGTGTCCAGCAGCTACGGATGGAAAGAGATTGTTAATTGTCATATTCTATTCCTTACGATTAACCACCATTCATAATACAATGCAGATTTACTGCATGAAAAGTAAGTTGGTACTGCCTTACCAAGTCCAAACTCTGGAGTTTAAATCCATAAACACAGCCTCTCTTGCTGCTGTTCATGTAGTTTCCCAGGGCTAAAATGATCTAATGTGAGAGAATACAGGATATGATTGGTTAACATTATTCAAAAGTTAGACTGAAACTCCATGTCAGTCCCTATAAATAAAACACTTACCTCGAGCATTCTTTTTAACTTGGGGGATGACTTGACTGAAGCTGAGGCTGCAATGACTGCATTCAGTTGCTGCAAAAACAAATCGTACAGAGAAGTTGTTACCAAAAAGGGCCTCCTAGAGCTGCTTTGTTGTTTAAGGTTACTGAGTCATTTTGACCCATAACTTATGACTCATTGGAGTTCTCACAAGCACACACACACACACACACACACACACACACACACACGTACACACACACACACACACACACATACACACGTACACACACACACACAAACAGACACACACACACACACACACACACACACACACACACACGTACACACACACACACACACACACGTACACACACACACACGTACACACACACACACACAGACACACATACACACGTACACACACACACACAAACAGACACACACACACACACACACACACACACAGACACACACACACACACACACACACACACACACACACACACACACACGTACACACACACACACACACGTACACAAACACAAACACACACACACACACACACACACACACACTCATTCACTCTCTCAAGTGCACAAACAAATGTACACACTCATGCACTCTCTCTCACACACACATATGCACACGTACACACACACACACACACACACACACACACAAAAGACACACACACACACACACACACACACACACTGCTGCTCACCGGCATCAGCATGTTGACGTTGTCTGTGAAGTTGCCCACAAACGTGATGATGTTCATCCGCTGGGTGAGGCGCTCGATCTTGCTGAAGTGCAGCATGAAGCGGTCCTCCTCAGCAAGCTGATCCAGCGGCCGGCGCTCACGCTCGTACTGCCGCAGCACCTTGACCTCCGACTCCGTGGGCAGGAAGCGCATCAGACACTCCACAAAGTCCACCGGCAGCGCCTTCAGGTCGAAGCTGCAAGAAAAACCACGAGATGGTTATCCAGTCATGCTGAGCTCTGCCAGCGCTATTAAAATGCTATCATAACAAGCTAAAAAGGACCGTTTGAAACCAATCATCATGACTTAACTAAATACAATCCCCCATTACACTACATTCAAATATGTATCCTTTAATGAGGTCTGAGGGAAGGTTTGGAAAATCTGAATGTCCCTACTAATGAGACAAAGCTCAAATTGCATGTTGAGGAATGAAGTGTGGATGGTAATGGCATGCTAATAACCGGCAATAACCATTTGGTGAGTGAAGTAGTGAGAGGAGAAATACAAATAAACTGAAAAGACAGAAAAGGGATAGGTAGGAAAACTATGGAAAGTTGGAAAGTCAGGACAGTCTATGTGTATGGGGTTTGTAAGTGTCACTCACATCTGGATGGCTTTGCAGATCTCCTCTGTGGGCTTGTTAGCCTTGCGTAGCGTGATGGCCAGGTTCTTGGAGCGGTTGGCGTCCAACAGGCTGACTTTATTGATGGCCTTCTGAGAGACCTTGCTCTTATTGCTGATCAGGTCCACCACAGGGCCCTGAGCTTTGGTCTTAAAGAGCTCCTCAAACCTCTCAAGATCCAGCTCCTGCAAAAATAACAGCACAGAATCAGTGATGTTCTGCCTAAAACTCAATAGCCTCTACATCCTTATTATGGTCCTAGGCCTAAGACAGATTTATCATCTGTATATTCCATGTACCTCAAGCACTCGCTCGTCATCAATCTCATTGAAAACGGTGCCATTGATCTGATTGGGCTTCAGCGCTGTCCAGTTGAAGACAGGAAGGCGGAACTTGGTCTTCCAGGGCTTCTTTATCCTGATAGCTGTAGTCGGGTGCAAACAAAGACAATGAAACTCCAGCTTAACACAAACTGTACACCACTGTCGTCTAGCTGTTGTTCGGTCAGCTTTTCAGGAAGACAGAGTAAGACGAGACTACACACCACACACACACACACACATGCAGAACTCTCTCTGAAAGTAAAGTTTCTCTCTTTGACCCGAAATGGAAATCCTACACCAGAAAACATGAGCTTACACCACTCTTCTGGAGCAATTATAAGATTTCAACATGTCAAGCCTACGTGAAAGTCCAGAGTTGAACAGATTCTCTCACCTGATAGGCCAGTCGTGAGAACCATAGATGGACCATCGAGCAGAGGAGGAGGAGGGGGTGGGGGGACCATACAGTTGGGACCTGCAATTAAGATGCCAAACCTTTACTCACCAGGAAACAACAACCACACACAATTCAACAGACTGCAATTACTGCCACTGAGCTCTGCACCAGAGCATTCAGCTCACACCTCTCTGACCATAGATGGACATTAGCAGCTGCTTCCTCCTAGGCGAGCAGGACCTCGCGCCATTCCCTTGAGCGAGAGGAAACAGGCTCTGCTTTCGCCTTTCCGGTCGGCGCTCACACAGACGCACTCCGTGATTAATGCCTAACCTCGTCTCTGTCTGGAGCAGCTCTTCGGAGAGTCGGAGGGGGAAAAACGCTCCGGAAACATCTGAACATCTCTTCAGCTGCTAACAAGGTCAGCTTTCATATGTAATGTGCGTTCATAAATAAGTACATCGACCAACACTAAAATAGATGGCGCCTCCTGACCTCAGCAGCTGTGTGCCTATCAGCAGACATAATACTGGACACACGTGTGTTCAATTGGGTTCTCTGCAGAGTGCCTGTTTCTGTGTGTGTGTCCATTACAGCCTTAATGATGCCTGTCGTCAGTGTGTGATTGGCATATCAAACCCCATGGAGTACCTGGAAGTGGTGGAGGTGGCGGTGGGGGTGGAGGGGGTGGCGGTGGGGGTGGCGCCGCTTCAACCATGGGGGGAATGGAGCTGCCACTCAGGGCGTCCGCCGGCGGCGGTGGGAAACCGGCGTAGAGGGCGCCTCCGAGCTCGCCGAGGGGGACCCCCGCCGCGCCGGCCGGCCCGCTGCCCCCGGCGCTCAGGGCCTCGATGGAGATGTCGCCGTCGGGCTTCTTGCGCAGGCGGATGGTGCCCTGCTGCTCCAGCTCCAGCAGGCGCTTCTCGATGTTGGCCTGCCGCTGGAAGGCCACCTCCTTCTCCTTCATCATGCGCCGCAGCGTGTGCACCTGGGTGCTGGCCGACTCGTACGTCTCCTGCACGCGCCACGAGGAGGAGTCAGAGAGAGGGCAGTCAGATTACATCACCCACACGGAGCCATAACGCCTCCGGTGAGTCATTACAGTAGCATGCTGTGACTCATCATGAGATATGAGTTATGATGGTGATGGTGACTAAAACTGGACCCTGTTTGCACATGGTGTCTCAGATGATCGGATCACAAGTGGACAACGATAATACAACTGTAAATGACCACCTAGATGCATTATGATCTAATCACTTGCTGAGGTGGTTTGGACACATTTGACCACATACAGTAGAAATCAAACTACAATGATGGACACAAAGTCGACGCTACAATAATAATAAGTAAGAATCACACCGTTAGCATATCGTATTTGATCAACCTACCCGTATGGCTAGGAGATCCTTGTCCTTCTGCAGGAGTGTTTTCTCCAGCTCGGCCACTTTCATGATAGTCTCATTCTCCACCTCCAGCAGCTTTTCCGTCACCTAGTCCGGCAGGAGGAGCAGGGGAGAGGCAGGAGAGATGGAGCGGCCGCCATGACGGAGAGAGAGAGAGAGAGAGAGAGAGAGAGAGAGAGAGAGAGAGAGACGGAGGAGTGCAGACCGGAGAGCCAGAGAGAGGAGAGGTGAAGAGGAGAGGAGAGGAGAGGAGAGGAGAGGAGGAGAGGAGAGCACATCAGAGCAGATCGATTCTGTAAGTGTCTCTCCCGGTCCCACCCTTTCCCCCGCTCTCTCCCAGCCGCATCGATACGTAACGGGAGATGCCCGGCAGCATGACACAGCATCCAAGTGAGCAAGAGAACCCCCTGGCACACTCACTTTCTGGATGAGATCAGCCTACACACTGGAGAGTATTTGGGGAATTTTTGGTGTATTCTGTCTTTCTCTTTCTTTTTTTCACTTTCTCTCTCTCTCTCTCTCTCCCTCCCTCCCTCATGACTGCTGAGATCAGTAAATTCTGAGCGTGAGTGTATTGTTGTGAAATTCCCCAAATGACGGCAAGCATGCCCGTGACCTTTCGGTTTGTTAACTCCTGCAGTTGTGTGGCACGCTCTGGTGACACTATGGTGACATCAGGAGAGCCTGCCTGTCTACACAGTAACACGCTAGAGGATTGTTTTCATGTTAGCTACAGCCACACTAAGACAAAACACCACTCTCTCCTACAGAGAAACAAATATTCACAGGCATGTGTGAAAGTGGTAGGCAAAGATAATTAGGAAGTCTCTCCCAATTAGGGAGTATCTTTCTATCTATCTGTTTGGAATAGATCACTAAAGGTTCTGTGAGAGGTGGGTGGCTTAATAAACATTTCATTTTGTCAACACATGAGACATGGATGCAATGTGCTCTAGTTTCATGCAGAGTGCTTATGGGTAATGCGGTTCATACATGGGACAGATGGTCCTCCAGTTCCTCCACTTTCTCCAGGGCCACATTCTTCGTCTCCGCATCCTCCAGCAGTCCGCCCACGTCAAACACATTGTCCAGATACGCCTGGATTTGCACCGACAACTTGTCACTCTCCGTGTGCTTCGATTTCTGTGGGGAGACAAAGAGCTTCAGACACTTGCGCAGATCTCTGCATTTCTAATAATGGGTTTCCAGTATCACTGCTATTCTCTCCGGGCCCCCTCTCCACAGCTTTGGTATTTTGGCCTCCATCCTCTTTTGTCATTCTGAACCAGTCTGCCATAATGAATCCAACCTGCGTGACCACTTAATATTTACATACCAAATTCAGACTCTAAAGTCTTACAGGCACAGGCGAACCGTTTGGATACGCAATAGGCTCAAAGCCACCAAATGAACCACAACTGACGTTGGCTCCGCATGTTTTGTTCTCTTTTTTTTGGTCTGTCGTAACTTGTTACAGATGAGATGGGGCACTTGAGGACAGCAGGGAGCCCACGGAGTGAGTGGCCTCACCTCCAGATAGTCGTCCAGGCCCAGCTTGGTGAACTCATACTGCAGGTGAACCCGGAAGTTCATGTCCTCCACCGAGTGGACCACGATGTTGATGAACTGCATGCAGGCCACCTGCGGGGACAAACGAAAAGGGTGAGGTCAGTGAGGTCAGTGGGGTCCGGTCTCCTCGAGCTACTGTGGGAGTCGAGCGGTTGTGGGAGTGTCCCTTTCACATCCTCACCATGAAGTCAATGTTGCCCTCCTCACTGCGGAAGTACTCCATCAGCTTCTCAAAGCGATGCTTCTCTTTGCACACCTTAAGAGGGAAAGATCAATGGTCATTCAGTGATCCCACGAGGTCCAGAGACCATTGGTCTAAGTGTCTGAATGTGTGTGGATGAGTCTGTCTTTCTGTCTGTGTCTATGTATTTGATTGTGTGAGTGCCAGCCTGTGTGTGTGTGTGTGTGTGTGTGTGTGTGTGTGTGTGTGTGTGTGTGTGTGTGTGTGTGCGTGCACATGCGCGTGTGTGTGTGTGTGTGTGTATAGAACGATGATAGAGAGCAGAGTCTCAAATAAATCACAACACATAATATCAAACCCAACAACAACAATGAGCCTCTCTGAGCCCAGTACAAAACAGGGATGTGATATTTCCCCCTCTGTCCCACTCTGAGCCCAGTACAAAACAGGGATGTGATATTTCCCCCTCTGTCCCACTCTGAGCCCAGTACAAAACAGGGATGTGATATTTCCC
Source organism: Alosa pseudoharengus (assembly GCF_046254945.1). Lineage (NCBI taxonomy): Eukaryota > Metazoa > Chordata > Actinopteri > Clupeiformes > Clupeidae > Alosa > Alosa pseudoharengus. Next base: position 34,497,065 of record NW_027468881.1, on the reverse strand, counting down.
CCTCTGTCCCACTCTGATTCCAGTACAAAACAGGGATGTGATATTTCCCCCTCTGTCCCACTCTGAGCCCAGTACAAAACAGGGATGTGATATTTCCCCCTCTGTCCCACACTGAGCTGAGGCGCCACATGTTCCCCTGCAGCAGCCGCTCGGTGCAGTAATGCGCTCCACATGTTGCCATGTGCATCTCGCTCTGATTATGAATATGCAGCATGACTGGTCCGGTCCAGGCCTGGGCACTGGGGCGGTGGACAGGCCCGTGTGGGTCAGTGTGGGGCCTACTGCAGCCTCAGGTTACTGACTCAGGGAGGGGGGGGGGGGGGGGGGCGGCCAGCACAGAGCCTAATTATAGGAGGCCATGGGAAGAGAGGAGAGTAAAAATAAGGCAGAAAGGGGGATAGCGATCTCACCAGACTCTCCCACACAAACAGTGCAATGGAAGAGAGAGAGAGAGAGAGAGAGAGAGAGAGAGAGAGAGAGAGAGAGAAAGAGAGAAAGAGAGAGAGAGAGAGAGAGAGAGAGAGAGAGAGAGAGAGAGAGGAAAAGAGGGAGAGAAAGAATGAGGCAGAGCGCAAAAGAAAACAAACATTTTTTTTTTCTCTCTTGAAGAGAGAAATTCTTGAACTGTTTGAACCATGAGCTCGACTTTGTCCCTGCTGTCGTGGTCAGGAGAGCATGGGCACTACGGGGCAGTGGGCGAGATCAGTGGACCGCAGGTGAGGTCTGGCTGGTGCAAGTGGGTGCATCTCTCTGGTGACTCCTTGTGGTGCTCGGCCCTCCCACGTGGTGCTCTCTGAGGGATCAGCTTTCAGTGGGGCTCTGCCTGGGAGTGCTGCTGCTGCTGCGGCTCTCCTGCTGTTTTGACTAGCGGCCTGATTAGCCTCGCTGGCTGTTTAGGGGGCTTAGATAGGGGGCTAATTGTCCTGTTCCTGAGCTCTGATGCTAAAATGGAAGATGGGGGCACTGTGTATGTGTGTGTGTGTGTGTGTGTGTGTGTGTGTGTGTGTGTGTGTGTGTGTGTGTGTGTGTGAAAAAGAGCATGTGTTTGCCCTTCCCTGGCCTCAAAATCTCCCAGCAAGAGAAGATTCTTATCTTGACCCCAGGGTTGACATACAGCTGGCTCCTTAATGAAACTAATAGAGTTTGACACAAATCCATACCCTACACATGCACATGTTACCTAAAAGTCTCTTTCTTTCTCTCCCTCTCCCCCTCTCTCCCTCTCTCTCTCTCTCCCCATTGTCTTGCCTTCATGCCCCCAGTGTCAGGCGGGGGAGAGGAGCAGAGTGACAGCTGGCTTGGCCAAGCAGCAGCTCCTCTAAGGACAATCAGAAGATAAACCAACAAGCACCAAACTCTGGCCACAAAGGCAGCGGGAGTGAGGGAGGGGTGCGGCAGGACATTTAATCTCTGGCGCACTGACTCTATATGGGACGGTGTGTGTGTGAGAGAGAGAGAGAGAGGCAGGGTGTTCCGCCTCAGGTGGTACCTCTTTGAAGTTGTCGAAGGCTGACAGGATGATCTCATGCCCCCCTCGCACCAAACACACAGCAGCCAGCAGCTCCAGCACCAGGGCCTTTGTTCTGAAGACAAAAAACATGGCTGACATCTTTCTCTATCTCTCTCTCTCTCTCTCTCTCTCTCTCTCACACACACACACACACACACACACACACACACACACACTCACACACTCACACACAGGCCATGGTGGAAAAACAGGATCTGTACAAAGCCTAGGATAGAATTACTGACATTGCACAGTCACAGCCATAGCTGATAACACTGAGCACCTCCACATGAGTATAAATAGTGAGAAACGTGTAAGAGAAGAGTGAAAATATCAAAAGAATATCATCACTACATTCCCTGTGTCTAAGGTAAAGACATTAGCTAACAGAAATCAATCACTGAAGGCAGTGCACTTTTCAAATAGTTTAGGCCTTTGCATACATTTGAGATAAACTATTGCTATTTCACAACATCTACATAATCTGTTCTCTTATATGTTGATGTTATTTTGACAGTAAAATCAATGTACAGCCTTTTTAATGCTCATCTTATGTCACTGCCGAGCCCACAGCTGCTAGCCAGCCTCTAATGCTCTGTCTGGCTCCTTAGAGAGTGGACAGCCAGCTCCGATCAACTACCACAGCAACAGGCTGAAGCTCTTTGTCAGTAGGGGAGCGTATTATCCAGAACTGGCCAATCAAGTCATTCAGTTACAATCTGGCCCGTACAGCCCTTTCACACAGGGCAGGAAGCCTTTGTTCGTAATGGTAATACCTGCTCTTATTTCTTACCTGGAGTTCTTGTTGTTCATACTCAGTGCAATCTCATTGACTGCATGGGGGTGGGACATAACCAGGTTGAAGCCATACTGGGAACAAGAGAAGAGGGTGCAGACATTATAGCAACCAGGAATGGTGGAAAAAAACATCAGTCATTGCAGCAGACATTTATTTCAGAGCATTTCTTTCATTCAGACTAATGTTGTACACCAATGGCAGTACTCAGGTGTCACCAGTAGGGGGAGTATTGAGGTGTTGAGTGACACCGGATGTGTGAGGAAGTGGGTTGCACTGTCAGTGTGTTGTGGGGTTGTTGTGGGTTGAGCGGATCAGTCACCTGGTAGTTCATGATGGCTCGTAAGCACATGATGCAGACGTGCACGTCGTCCTTCTGGCTCACTAGCCGGGAGTTCTTGATGGTTTTGCTGTTGGTGGCTGTGCCATAACTGCAAAGGAACACAAACTAAATTGTTCAATTACACTAGATGGGACAGATGTTTCCCTTCAAATGAAGGACAAAGTCAATGTTGCCATTCATCAGTGTCCATCCAAATAATATTCAAAGAGAAAAACCCCTCATCTCACTACTGCGTGGTGAATATGTAAATGCAATGACAGAAATGACAAATGCATGGCTCCAAATCCACTTCAAAAGCAGCCCTTCCATAGTCGTAGGGAGTGTTGGTGACTAGCTGTGTTGCACATGGGTGCACATGTGTGCTGTCATCCTGTTTTAGGTTCTTTGTGTTCTTGCTGCACAGGAAGT
>NW_027468881.1:34479008-34489008 GCF_046254945.1 Alosa pseudoharengus | reverse complement strand
CAGGCTGACCACACTTAAACGTGTTAATCCCGAGTTCACAACCCACCACGGAATTCACCATCATCTCACAATTGCTTCCAGCCTAGGACTAATCGTTAAACTTGTGTTCCGTGTTTAGCAGTTTTTTAATTTAGCCACAGTAACTCTTTTGTTTAAGGGAATTGTTCAACATGATTGGGGATGACAAAGGTTGTATAATCATTGCATTTAGCAATATTGCTAGCATTGTAAGTCTATTATATCAAAGTTTGTTGCTTGTGTAATTAGCACTGATCGTAGCCATTCAACCTATAGCTGACATGCTAAGTGAAGACCTTGGTTTATCTGAGAGGATCTGAGAGGATCTTCAGTGATCCGGGGACGACTTACTTGAGAGTGTAAAGGTCACCAGACTAAGAACTGGCAGGATTAGTCGGACTCACCCTATATGGTTGGTCCTCAGTGATATCTCCAGCTCCCTCAGGACCTTGGTGGATTCCTGAACCCGCCTGCGGAATTTCTGAGGCGAAAGGCGAGGGCATTAATAAGGCAGATGTTTATCAATGATTTGTTGGTAAGATTCAAGAGAAAGACGCAATGAAATAAGCCATAATACTCCACCAGTTATTTTATAACATGAGCCAGCCCTAGTCTGACTACAGTGGCAGATGGTTCATAGACAATGGAAAATAACAGCAAGAGATCTGATCATTCAAGGGCAACGTTTTAGTTAGATTTGTGTTTGCCTGTGTATGTGGTAGGAATATCAATCATGGCTGCCCTGAAATGGGATAGTGCGCCGCGCTGTGCTGATGAAAACCAGCTGGCCTGCCGGCCGCTCACCTTGCGTGTGACTCCAGGGTCTAGAAACCCCCGCAGCTTCTGGATGTATGTGTGTGGTGGGTTCTTCACCTGAAAGCGCTCCTAACACACACACAGAGAGAAATGAATGAAACAGAGAGGGGATGAGAACTAGGACACTACTGACTCACCTTTAAGCTAAAACACCTGTTTTCTAATCCCCAATAGATTTGAACTCAAGCAATAAAGTTAAGTTACCCATCCCAGCCATTCCCACCATTCCAAAATGTCAACGAAACACTTACCTTTGCTAAGTATCTTTGTCACCTACAGTGTTTCCCATACATTAACTTATTTGTGGCGGCCCACCACAATATCAACATTGACCCCCACACATGATTTTCCATGTTGTACTATTTAAATTGGATGGAATTCTTTCATTGTAGAGCTATGTGCACCTTTGCACAGACTCTCCTTGTGTCTCTCTGTCGCACCTACATGCATGTTTAAAGAAAACATTAACAATCCTGCAAAGCATAGAAGACGACTAGCTAAATTGTGCTTAAATCTGGTTAGCATCATAACCCCGCTGCACTAATTTGTTAAAAACTTTTGCATCCAAGTTAATTCTGCAAACCTACCACCATAAATAGAATTACATTCTGTGGGAAACACTGACCTATGATACATATCATTGCTATTTGACTCATTGACTGTCATGGGGTGTGCTTACTTGGTCACAGATGAGATCCCACTTCTTCTCATTGTCGTACTGTCTCAGGAGCCGTGCTTTGTCGGGAGGTAAGTTCATAGAATTCTGTAGAGGAGGACGAGACGGGGAGAGAGGAGAGATCACACACAGCTCATTAGTGGCCCTCACATGCTGTCTCTGAACATGACTGTTTCCATGACCTTGCACTTTGTGTTGAAAAAAAAAAGAAGTAGAGGAACACATCAAGCACTCAGCGGGGTCAACATAGCCTCTCCCGAAACATCGGGCAGCAGCCTATGACCTCACTTCCTGTGTTGATTTTTCGCATCCTGCCGCATGAGCTCATCTTTTTCGCATACGCTAGGCTCTCCCCTACCACAGCACTGCTCAACCGGCTTGCAACTACGCACACAGTAGCCTGTTATCTACAGAAGATAAAAAAGAACACTTCATCCTCAACAAGCAGAAGAATCTAAAACAAACTCTTCATTTATCAACAAAGATAGGATTCACTCAGCAGTTCACAAATACCAGACAAAAGTATGTCACCTGACAGTGGGTGGTACGGCGTATGTGTGCATGATGTCATCTGATGCAACATGAGCAAGGAGTGCTGGACTCTATTGTTACACACACTTGACCCCTATGAGGCCAACAAAAACAGCCCCCTATGTTGTTGGCAGGGCAGACTGACAGGCAGGCTATTCCGCCCTCAGATCTGTCCAGGGTCTCACGCGGGGGACGTGTGAAGGAGCGCCCGCCCGCATCATCGCGCCCAGCCGCCACTGCCCCACCCGTACTCACCACTGACTCCCTGTCTGTCAGCCCTGCAGTCACCCCACTGCTATAACTCAGCCTGTTTTAGACACACACACACGCTCACACACACTCACACACAGTACACACACACACGCTCACACACACACACACACAATACACATGCATACATATACACACACAGACACACACACACACACAGTATAAATATACACATACACACACACAGTGTGCATACATACATACACACACACGCTCACACACACATACACACACACAGTACACATGCATACACATACACATACACTCACACACACACAGTATGCATACATATACACATACAGTACACACACACAGTATGCATACATACACACACACACACACACACACACACACACACACACACAGACACACACAGTATGCATACATACACACCACACACACATACACAGACAAGACAACTGGTATTTAAGAGACTATAACTGAGACAGCTCCAGCTCTGGCTATGGGGAATTTCTTGTAGACTGTTCCACTGGAAGTAGCCTATAGCATTCCAGCAGTACTTACTCAGGGATTTGTGGGATGGAACCATTGTGCGTGCGTGCGTGTGTGTGTGTGTGTGTGTGTGTGTGTGTAAGAGAGAGAGTATTTCTTGCTCATTTTCCACTGTTAAATCATTAAATTTTTCAAAATGTGCATATTATTCATATTCACGGCAAGATCTTTGGGAAAGCTGGATATGTGTATGTCTGTGTGACTATGTTTCCGTGTCTGTCTGTGTTTGTGTGTGTGTGTGTGTGTCTGTCTGTGTTTGTGTCTGTGTTTGTGTGTGTGTCTGTCTGTCTGTGTTTGTGTGTGTGTGTCTGTGTCTGTCTGTCTGTCTGTGTGTGTGTGTGTGTGTGTGTGTGTGTGTGTGTGTGTGTCTGTCTGTCTGTCTGTGTTTGTGTTTGTGTGTGTGTGTGTGTGTGTGCGTGTGTATGTGTGTGTGTGTCTGTCCGTCTGTCTGTGTTTATGTGTGTGAGAGAGGTGCAGCGTGACATACAGTACACGTTGAGCACAACTGTGGCCCAAAACGCTGATTAATGTCCATAGTAACTCCATAGTAACTTCCCAGGTATCTGGTCAGTGTTAAGAAGATTTCCTACTTTCCGTGATGATAACAGCTCGGCCCAGACTGTAAGGAGATGACTGGCCAAAACAACCATAGTGTTTGAGAACCCCAGTGTCAGCCAGCATTGGCTCGTGTAATTATCAATGTTTGTAATGTCTGCAGATAGACACATCAAAACTTTCACCCCAAAATGAAACCGTCTCAAAGAGGCCCTTGAGATGGGAGTTTGGCCCGAGCCTTTCTCTGGAGCCCTGAGGAACTGTTACATTACGGCAGTCTGACAAGATACTGCTTCCAAAACCCACAAAGCAAATGAGAGAGAGAATGAGGGTTAGAAGGAGAGAGATAGAGAGAGAGTAAAGAGGGGGGGAGTAAAGGAGGAGAGAGGGACACCATGCATTCCAGATGTCCAGAATTACAGGAGGAATGTGTCTTGTTTATAATGGTTACAAATTGGTTATAAATCCGCTCATTCCCCCTTTCACTCTTCAGAACTGTTCTACTCCTCTCTTTCTTTTCTCACCCTCTCTGCTGACTGACTCATTCTCTCTCTCTCTCTCTCTCTCTCTCTCTCTCTCTCTCTCTTTCTCTCTCTCTCTCTCTTCTATGAACCAAATATTTCACCCCCAGTTTCTTTTGACTCCATACAGTAATGCAGGTAGCCAGATCAGACTCTCTCTCTCTCTCTCCCTCTCTCTCTCTCTCTCTCTCACTCTCTCTCACTCTCCCTCTTTGTCTGTGTCTACGTCCTCCCTCTTCATTCTGTTCCATTCCCTTATTACAGATCATATAAAACTGGGTGGGATGGCATCCCACGAGGTGAAGCAGTGGCTATGTCCCTTTTGTAAAGCCCACATCATAACTACTCTCTAGCATCATAATTTCCGCTTCTTCAGACTCAGGAAGGATGCGCTCAACTTCTCTCCAAGTGCCGACAACACAGCCAACGTGTGCATGTGCGTGTGTGTGTGTGTGTGTGTGTGTGTGTGTGTGTGTGTGTGTGTGTGTGTGTGGCGGGGAAGAGACATAAATACGCACTTCATTCGTGAGCGATAGACTGATGACTCAGACTGAGAAAATGACAGAGTTCGCATGAGAGAAGAAAAGAAAGGCAGAGGGAGGACGAGAAGAAAAGCACAGACTAAATACACATAGTCTAGACGCTGCCATGGTAACGTGGAGGAGAGCGTAAAACCCACCGGAGGACGTCGTCGTTAGCCGAGCTCCGTCGTCTCCTCGGGAGAGTCCACTCAGGGCCAAGCGAGGCCAGCCTGTGGCTGAGCAGTCAGTGATCCCGTGCGCTGATAAGAGCCGCGCTATCTGACCCAAAGATCTAACCCCGACCCCCACGGTCCACTCCCCCAGCTTTGTCCTCGTGGCCCAGTCATGTGGATTAAGGAAGGGCCTGGGGCCCGAGGCCCCGGCTCAGACGCATAAGTGCCAGATTCGCTGCTTTATAATCCAATTCTGCCGCACAGCACAGTCAGCCGCGGGGGTCTGAGCACCAGGGGCCCACTGTCCTCCCTGTGAGGACGCTATTATTAGCTAAAGCTTCAAATCAGTGGAAAGTGCCCCTAAAGTACGCAATGAAAACATTATTGGGCCTATCAATCACTGAAGGCAGTGTTTACCCCTTGGCCACGTTGGGCTTCTCGGAGAGGAAAGCTGAGGGCAAGATAGAGAATGAGGAACAGAAGGCGAACGATTCCAGAGGAACATGCTTCAAACCCATAATGTTAGCGCAACGAGGAAAAACAACAATGTTGCCAGTTCTTTTCCGCCTTAAGCTACACAAAGTTGCGAGTTGAGTGGGATTTTTTTCTAAGGGAGAGGATTCTTTGTGTCGAGCTTGGACCGAGACGAGACACGTGCAATCAGGACACAGTAGACATGCGAGCGTTGAAAAGGCTTTTTTTCCCCCCTAACCCAACAAAATGGCAACCACGACCCACATTGACATGCTCAGAAAAGCACAACCACAGGTGTTTACATGTGGTGGATGTTTTCACTCTACATAAGATCGAAAGTAGCATGGCATATCAAGACTCGCGCTAGCCTCTGTGTCCAGGCCTGTTGCTGCACAACTGCATCTGCAGGTCAACATGATTAGTCTTCACATAACCCAATTCAGCTAATCTCATTTCACTTTTTCTTAAGGCGGATTGCATCCTGTGTTTGGCCCGGCCTGTCATGATGACTTGTGCCGCATCCAATGAACGGAGCAGCTTATCAACCTATGGACACACAGTACCCCTGAGTGTGGCCAGTGAGTGCTGGAGTATTCCAATGAGCCCTTCAATCGACTTGCCGGAGAAAAAAAAAAGACTAAGGGAAAAAAACGACCCGACATCTCAATAGCTGGCACACGCTGCCCACCCGAGTGACAAAACAGGCCTCTGTTGTTTGAGTCGAGTATAGCCCGTCAAAAGAGTGACTGAGGGGGCATTGATGCAGCAAAGTGCCATTCCCATCCTCTGACATTTTGGAGTGTTTCTTTTTTTTTCACTTTCCAGTAGCAGATTCCAAACAAAGGACAGTGGGCAGGGACCGCCAGGGCTGTTTTGCTGCCTAAAACAACCCACTCGCCCAGCTACCACGGGAGGCCTGGCTTATGTCATCGTTGTTTATCCAAATGTTTAGAATTTCTTAAATGGTATTGTTAATTAGAACACAATTCAGCAGTGTTCTAGCGTAGCTCTGTCATGATTGAGTCCGGTGCCGCTGGTGAGACTGGACATGGCCAGACAGAGGGCTAACTGACATTGTTGACTTTTTCCCTCTCTGACAAACGAGACAGAGAAATGAGACAGACACAATGAGAGAGAAAGCAGAGTGAAATGAGAGAGGCCCTGTGTGATAGGCACTGTTTGAGGAGGCCTGGAAAGATGAGGAACGTAAAGGGCAAATGAGGGTGCAAGTGAAAGAGAGAGAGAGAGAGAGAGAGAGAGAGATGAGAAAGAGAGAGAGAGAGATGAGAAAGAGGGCAAGGGGAGGGAGGGAGAAGAGATGGAAAGCACATGATGGAGTGGAGACTGGTTTGCATGGTTCACCATCAGAACTGGTAACTGAGGAATGTACTGAACACAGCGAGAGAGAGATAAAAAAAGAGAGAAGAGATATAGAGAGAGAGAGAGAGAGAGAGAGAGAGAGCAGGGACTTGTCTTTCAGGGAGACACAGTAGCTAAAGTGCTTGTTGGGTGTCATGTTGCAGGAGATGAGGAGAGGGCCAGAGCCTGGGAGTCAGATCAGAGACAAGGCAGGCTCCCGGGAGAGGGCCGCTAGTCACGCACAGGCCTCTTGCAGACAACACACCCAGTCTCAGAAGATGAATGCAAATACAGGAGCTCCAGATATCCATTCACACAGAGAGAGAGAGAGAGAGAGAGAGAGAGAGAGAGAGAGAGAGAGAGAGGGAGAGAGAGAGAAACAGTGTGAAAGACAGACAAGATTTATGGGAAGGCACATGGGGAGGGGGACATACTCTGTGCTTTCTCAGCAGCTTACTTTCAAGTTGGCCACACAGTTTTCCAATTAGTTTTAGGCCGAGTTTATGAGTTGCAACAACGCCAGCAACATCCAAATAAACTGTTTAGAAAAAAAAAAAAACTCAGCAAACAGGCAGAAATGGCAACAGGAAGTTTCCCATGCTCTTATTCACAGGCCGCTGCCTATAGATAAATAATACAGTCTACAAATAATTTCACCATAGCGCCCGGCTAGTATATATTAAAGGGACTTCCCCCCCCCACCTCCCTGGCCACTGGTCTCCCTGGCCACTTTTATCCCCCACCTCCCTGGCCACCAGCTAAAACTAGGCTGCACATTCCTGGGCCTTTTTTGTTTTTGGCTGCCATTTTACAGAGGGCACCGGGAGTTCATTTTCGACGTGGCTTTTGTGAACTCATAACAACACAACAAATCCAAAACAGGGTCTCATATGAGGTATAATCCTCATAAATCTGGCTGATGTCTCTGGGGGGCAGGCCCGGATGTTGGGCAGGGTTCAGTGTAAACGACAGACACGCTGATTAACTTCATTTGGTCATCAGCCGCAAACAGGGGTTTATGACAAGGGAGCCCTAACGAAAGTTAATGACTGCGTGTCTACTGAGTAACTAGGTACTCTGTTCAACCTTGGGTCCGTTTTATGGCCTGGACAGCATACGGCAGGCCTGGTCAGCCTGGTCAGCGGTGACAATTGAAAGGGAACGAGAGAAAGAGACAGAGAGAGGGTGGGAGGGAGGGAGGGAGAGAGGGAGGGAAGGAGGGAGGGAGGGAGGGAGTGGCAAACAGGGATGGTGAGGGCAGAGGGGGTCTTGTTTTCACTCAATAGCTCGAGCATGTGGCTGTCCAGGGCTGTCCACTCAGGCCAGGAACTGACCTCCACGCGCCTCGCGTTTCAACCGCCACACCCTGTCTGGTCAGTGCTCCCACTCGAGGTGGGGCCCCAACAGACAGGACCTCAGGCCGGGGGCGCTCCGGACACCCAGGCACAATCCGCAATCTATCAGGGGCCAGCGGGTGTGGCGAAAACAGCCACCTTTGGAGAGGGCGAGAGCCACTTGTCATTAACCAAACATCCTGTTGACATGTGAAAATGCCTGAAGACGCGAGTCTGCATCTTTCAAAGCTTTCCCAATCTTTTCAAGATATTCAGAAAATGCTCTTGGCAAAGCATGACCATGATGAATTTTTATTTTGACACATTCATGGGACGCCGATAATTCTATTTTTGTTAATCAAAACACAAATCACCTGACCTTACATGTTCTCGAGTTAAGAAGTATGACCGATAAAAGAAAGAAGCTTGAACCTTCTCTGGCAAACAAAGACATATTTTCATACTACATTTTTGTTCGGCACTTCTTGGGCATGGCCTATGAGAAATGCAAACTCATACCGTCCAAAACCGGGCCCGAATCCCTGGTGCCAGAGTGCCTGGACCAAGGTCAAAATAAACGTCCTGCTCCCCCCCAAAAACAAAACCAATCCAAAACGAGACCCTTCCTGTGGCCAGGGGAAACCAAAGGCGGCCTCGCTAGAACAGTCCCAGTGCATTCTCATGGCTTTCTGTCTACGTTTCTGTCTACGTGTAAAAATCTTTTGCCCAACACACCAAACATTCCTCTGGTGTACCCAGCTCTGACGACAGCTGAAAAGATATTAAATATTCTGAGTCTAGTGTAATCTAGAGCAAACGGTCAACAAGATTTGATGTTTTGTTTCCCATGTTGCTGAACTGACACACACGTGTGAGTTTATGTTTCTGTTCTCAAATGCCTCATGATGTATAAATCTGTCCTGGACAGGTCTTGATAACAATGTATTCACAATGTGTTTAGCAAATGACAGATACAGGGCCAACATGCTGTTGAGGGAGAGACTCCTCAACAGGGACATAGACTCCTCAACAGGGACAGAGACTCCTCAACAGCAGTTCCTGAATGTGCCTGAATTCTGTAGGTTTCCTATACAGTTCCACCATGAGCGTAATTCTGCAGAACTCCACTGGGTATTTCCGGTGTATTCATAAAGGCAACTCATCTGAGAGAATGATATCATACAGTAGGAGCAGAGAGCGGTCAAGGAGTGAATCAGCTGGAGTGACCCCATCCTTGACCAACACATCAGACCAACACCATAGTGGTTTTTCACAGCTTTGGAACTTCCCAAATCATTGTTTCACTATGTCATTCTTCTCCATACTTCTTAGGAACAACAACAATGCAAGAAGACAGAACAGGAACTTGAGCTGTCATCAACCTCATGAGACCACTTCCTTGACTCCTGACCACCATCTTGACAAATGCTTTTGCTTTGTGGCTGTTGTTCCTGGAGTGTTTGCTGTGTCAGGGGAGTGAATGAGGGCTGGGTGTTGGGTGCAGGAGACAATCCATGTTTTCAGCTGGTCCTGGCACCCATTGACAGCCCCGTGGAATGGTGTGAGAAAATGTGTCCTGTTCTCTACGCCTGACACCTGATCTGTCACTCTTTACACGGCAATCCCAGCAATCACAACAGTCAATGGCGGCCATCATCTCACAGAAAAGAGAGTGAAAAACAGAGAGAAGGCGAGAGAAGGACAGAGGGATGGAGAGAGAGAGAGAGAGAGAGAGAGAGAGAATGCAGCACTGGAGTCACTGAAGCAGAGGGTCCAAGAGAAAATACTTTCAACCATAATTTCAGCGTGTTACACAGAAAAACAACCCAATTGCCAGTCCATTTTCCAACACTAAATCGAGTTCCAAGTTCCAATGGGAAGTAAATTCGCTGAGTCCATTCTTGACCGCGACAGGCCATCTTTTCTCCAGCGCGCAACAACGGAGGAGGGAGAAAGAGGACCCCTCACACCTCCCTCCTGCTGCCCCCTCGTTTACTAAAGAAACAAAAACAGGCTCCATGTGGAGCGACTCAGGAATGCGGCTCGTTCATTAACATGCTAATCTAAATCAAATGGCCCTCTCCACCTTAACTTATCTATGGGCGCTGGAGGCTCCCAGAATGTATGTTATACACACACAATGAACGACAACCGAAATTCCTACAATTGTTTGAACAAGCCATCATGAACGCACCGTGTGCTATCAGGGAGACTTGGTGAATTTCAAGAGAAAATGGAT
>NW_027468881.1:34386508-34476508 GCF_046254945.1 Alosa pseudoharengus | reverse complement strand
CCACATGCGGCAGGAGACACACACACACACACACACACACACACATGTCCAACAGCTCCCACATAAATCCTGATGTAGAAAAGCACACGTTGCCACCCAACGCACAATGAGTTACTCACACATGTAATCAGATACGGACACAAAAGACTTGGGAGACACAAAAGTCACAATATTTAGGGGTAAACAGCTGAGATAAAAATCAACCGCAGCTAGAATGGAACCTGGTGACCGGGTGTGGGTGGACGGAATCGAGGGCATCAGAAGGGGATTCCCTTCACAACAACACAGACGTCTAAATATGCCCAGTGTCAACAGTTTAAAAGGCAGCTTGATGTGGGTAGAGGGGCCATATCAGGTCAACAGTTACAACAAACACACACATCTCCAGTGACCATGACATGGCTCTCACACACACACACACAGGCCTGGTTGACTAATGTGTCTTATCTAAATACCGAGGGGCCTTTCTAACACCTGAGCTTAAAGTGGCGCCACACTCAAACCACACTCTGCATGCAGGCCTGGGGAAGATGGAGTCTGCTAGTGTGTGTGTGTGTGTGTGTATGCCTGTGTTTGCTTTCAATCACTGCCATTGTTATGTAGGCACCGGGGAGGACAGATGTACACTCCCTCCGCTCCAGTTTGTGGTATAACAAACAAACAATGACTTATCCCTCCTGCCTTTTCTCTCTCTCCTCACACACACACACACACACACAAACATAAAAACACAAACACACAGCACATCCCTGCGTCCTCACTTTTCTCACAAGTTGAACTGGTGACGGCGGTGGTGGGCAGACAGACTGGTGTAAGTCAGCTGGCCCTGAACAACAAGCGCGAGTGATTTAAGTGTAATGTGCCAGAAACAGCGCGCCACAGCTTGAGTCCATTAGTGACGCTTGAGTGGCATCTATCAAACGGGCGGACAGCGGGTCGCCGTGTTGGGTGCCGAGGTCAAGCCCACAGTCCAGAGAGAGGGAGAGAGAGAGAGAGAGAAAGAGAGAGAGGGAGAGAGAGAGGGAGAGAGGGAGAGAGGGAGAGAGAGAGAGGGAGAGAGAGAGAGGGAGAGAGAGAGAGAGAGAGAGTGAGAGAGAGAGAGAGAGAGAGGGAGAGAGAGAGAGAGAGGGAGGGAGAGGGAGAGAGGAGGCTGGCCAGGGTCAGGCCGTTACAGCCTCTCTCTGTGTGATGCTCTGTGTGACTCACACACACGCTCTCACATGGCGGGGTCATTTACACACGCTTAGACACAAACCAAGACAAGCGTGTGTGTGTTCACACTTTCTCTAACTCTCTCTCACACAGACACACACTGATATGCGCAGTCATACACACATGACACACACACACACACACAACCACACACCACACACCACACACAACCACACACACACCACACACAGCTGTTCAGGTTCACACTCATGTAGGAACTAACAATTGTTTTCACAACGTTGGGCATCTCTCTGAGAGGACATAGAGATCTGGCTACCAGTGTCCTGCAAACTCAGTTTCATCACCAACCTCAGGCCCGGCCACCTGCACTCACACATCCAGCTAGCCCTGCCACCCGCTCCACAGAGCCCTCGGAGAACAGGACTGGAGAACACAACAAATCTGCACATGGGTGGCTTCCAAAGCAATCAAAATAATCACAGCCATTTGGAATAGAGGAAACGGGTGGGGGGGGGGGGGGACAGACAATGAGAGTGAGGGGGGAGGAAAAGAAAGATGGTTTTGCTGTTGGTAAAGCCATTATGATCCAGAGAAAGATGGAGAAAGGGTGAGAGAGGCCGAGAGAGACTGAGAAAGAGAGGGAGAGAGGAGGAGGAGGAGGAGAGAGAGAGAGAACGAGAGAGAGAGAGAAAGAGAGAGAGAGTAGTGGCAGACGGCCAGGTCGAGAGGGGGAATTTTCCCTCTCTCAATGTGAAGTTCTCCCGCGGCTCCGGCTGAGAGCCGACCGCAGGAATCCAGTGCTGCCGGGAGCCCTGCGCAGAGAGCGCTTTGGAAGAGAATCTGGTCTCAGAGCCCTGACTCCCTGATCTCCCCATCCACACTCACACACACACTCACACACACACACACACACACACACACACACACACACACACACACACACTCACACGCATGCACACACACACGCATGCACACACACGCATGCACACACACACACCACACACACACACACTCACACACACACACAGTCACACACACACACACACAAACACACACAAACACACACACATGCACCTACAGAGAAGGCCCCCCAACACCACCTCAACCACACTCCACCAGCTCCATACTCCAGCAGCTCCATACTCCAACTCATACGGAGTGGGCCCAAGCTAATAAGCTCACCCTTCCCCAATAAGAGCCCAGCCTGGAGGAATCTAACCCACAGAGTTGGTGGGGAGAGTGGGAGGTGAAGGCGGGGGTTGGCAGGGAACGTGCACGAGTAAGAAGTTCCACTGCCCTTAAAGTATTCCATACAGTTTTGGTCATTAATACTGCGCCGGCTGAGACAGCAGCCATGAAGAGCGGCCTCCGCTCCACAAAGCAGTGGCATTGGGGTAGAATTCCCAGGGCTCAGTGTGGAGAGGGGGGGAGCTGACAGGACTGTCTGAGGGGTCTGCGCACACAGGAGAAATGCCTGGCCTTTTGATGTGGACGACATGGAATATCCGCGCAAGGATGTGTGTACACGAGGGGCCACATCTGTCTGGCTGTGAGGTCTGCGTTGCCTTGGATCAGAGCGGGGATTCCTCTGAGCTAATGACATGTGTAACGAGCCAGTAGCTCCTGTCTGTTAACACACACACACACATACACACACACACACACACGCACACACACACACACACACGCACACATACAAACACACACACACCACACACACACACCACACACACACACACACACACACACACACACACACACACGCGCACACACACACACACACCACACACACACACACACACACACACACATATCAGAGACAAAAAGGAAAGTAGCCACTAGAGCCCAGGCAGAGGGAGAGTGGGGAGAGAAAGTCAGGGGATATGCACTAGCTACTATACTATAGCATTGCTGTGTATTGCTTTGGCAACATTACCTCTCATAGGTCACAGATTTCATTTTTAAGCAGTCAAATGCTCTCTTGGCAAGACATAGGAGTGATGTTAGGCCACTACGGGGAGCAAATGAATCTAGCCAGCTCCTGAATACGCTTGACAGGAAAGAGGAAGGGATGTGTTTCGCACATGTGCCCTGTTACTTGACTGTACCAAAAATGCATTTTATTAGCAGATTGCATGAAGGAGTCTCACATAACCCAGGGGTGTCATCGCTTTCTACCCACCCTCATCACACACACACACACACACACACACACACACACACACACACACACACACACACACAGCCCTATACCAGTGCAGGCTCTGTTTCCCTTGTGCATCTGCAGCAGGCATGTAAAAGCCATTAGCCTCTGTGCATTACAGCGCTGGAAAACTCTACACACATGACATCATAATGGTGTGCCATTCCAGCGCTGTCTTTGCGTGGTGTCTGTCTGACAGTAAGCTACTGTGGAGAGGCCACAAGACAAACCCCCCCCCCCCCCAACTCTCTAGTCAGCATCAGCCTGCCAAAAAGACAGCTCTAACAAACAAGAAATCATCAGATGTGAAGAACTGCCTGCTCACCACTTTTCCCCCATGTAACTCCTTTAAAGCAGTGGAAGGTTGGACGCACTCTCAAGTCCACATTGCCAAGTGAAGCGCAGTGAATCTTGTTCACTCCCAGAGCTGTTTGGTGCGCTGCTTCGTGCCACACAACAAGCACAGAGTGACAAGGGTCTGGCCTCACAGCAACTCTCTGTTGCCAGTTACGTGCTTTGAATGTTTGCGCTGCATAAAGGCCCGCTTCAAAAAAGTCAGCGGGTTTGTTTTGAAGAGTCAACCTGCCTGAGAAAATAACCACACTCTGACCCTTGATCAGTCCCAGGGCCTCGAGTCATGATTCTCTCTTCCTGATGGCTGCAGACTTCAGTCGACAAGCTTTGATGCAGCGTTATCTCCAAACAAGAGGGAGGCCGTGCTGAGCACAGCCCATTGTCCGATAAAGGCACTAAGAAACACAGAAGCTTGTTTCTCTTTCCCACAAATGTCAGAGAGGAAATCGAGGGTAAAGCAGACAGTCAAAAAGTGGAAAAGCCCCTGGAAACCGAAAGGCTCACTTGTGTCTGAAGCTCAACCTCCCCTCTCCACACTCAAGGCCTCTTGAGATTTTTTAGGCCTGAGAATTAGGCTCTGGCTATATAAAGTGTACACTTGGTACATGGTATACATGGTATGCATGTATATACAATGTATGTATGTGATTAGTAGTATGTGAGTTTTTCCCCAAAGTGTCTTTCATTTAAAAGCCTACCATGAAACAGTTAACAAACAGAGAAGTGTAAGTTACAGAGAACGGTATACTCTTTATTTGACCAAATAAATCCTGATGTGGTAATGCTGACTAGTCGGTTCAACATGTAAGCGAGTGAAAATGTGGAGTCAGACAAAAACACAGGATGGAATCAAAATGTTACGTTTGTCTGCATGCCTTCTTTTCGAGTAATCTTGTCCTTTTAAACTAACCAAAATAAATCAAAGCATTGTGGTATGTTTTTGGCTGTCAAGGGGGGTAGTATTTCTCAGATACGCCTTTAAAACGCTGTTCTAACGTTCCCTGTGTGGTCCAAAAGGTGCACAAACTGTCTAAAAAACGCAGGCACAGACATCTCCTCCAGTAGGATACGGAAGCATTGCATTAAAACTGTCTGTTGCGCGACTCATGCTTGCTTAAAGTGCAGAAACATTCCGATAGGATATTTCGTCAACTCGTTTAGACTATTTGGTGTAAGCTTAAAGACAGACTCGTATCCGATGACAAGTACGCATGTCTCCCTGTATGTGTTGATTTATGTTAATGGTGGGTGTTGACTGTACACGGCATAACAAAGCTATACGATAATGAGATAGCTGAGCTTGCGTTATGGGTTACAACTAAGTTACGAAGATGGAGCGGAGAAGGCGTGGCTCCCCTCTGCGAGTCCCGACTCCGAGCGTAGGAGTTTTGGGGGAATTCAGAAAATGTTGCGTTGAACAGATGAAAACAGATTTATTGTAAATCGTGGATATTTCAGTTTCACACACCGTTAGGACAACATCCTATGTTAGTTCTGGCCGTTTGCCTCCTGGTGGATTTATCTGCCACATTAACGGCTCGGTAATGCGTTCATCAGCAGGCTACATTTTTTGCTCAAAGCCGCGGGTAGGGGTTGACTTTTTTGGAAACAAAAGAATGGCCGTGGAGGGGGAAATACAGGCATGGGGGTGGAACTTCTTTGCCAATTCAAGATATCACACGGGCCAAATAATTACAGGGGCAAAAAGGAAAAGTGATACCACACATTTTCTGGTGTTTCCACATCTATGACGCGCACATCTGTGGTTACTGTACTGATATATTGCTGTTGTCAATCATAGGTTACCCTCTCTGTCTGTCCACTTCAAAGAGAAAATTAATGTCAACGATTAATCCAGGGAACGTGACATGTTAAGTCTAATGAGCTACACTAAGAATAAATGGGCTGAAATTGCCCGCTCAGTTTTCTATTAGACTGTGTTTAAATAAATGGTCGTATATTTCAGTAATTTTGATCTAGTCATAATAGTACAATTACAAATTGGGTTATTCGTATCAATTTCTTTCAAAAGCTCAAAACGCTTTCAAAACGTACGTTATATATCAAACATTCTTGTAAATGAGGAGAAAAAAAATACAATGATCTTGTAACTTACCAAAACTAATGCAAATCTCTCCTCTAGCTCCATTGGATCGGGCATGGGGACTTTCAGTGGCATTATGTGATGCTTCATTTCAGACTGTCCATCAACACTCTCAATATTCCCCATGGTTACGCAAAATGACAGCTCAGTCCAAGAGAAATAATTCAATGTTTCTTCTTTTTGGATTGCTCTCAACACGTGTAACGATAAATGTTACATTCCAGATGTTGTCAATTCACATGACAAATAGCAAACTCAGCTACTGCAAAACCACACACTGGGAGTAGCCTAACACTCGCGCTGTATCTTGCATTAATTGATCAACTGTTGAATTTTGCATCTGTTGCACGCCATTGAAACAAACTGTATCAGTCCAAAAGCTATGAAGTATCGATCTGTTTCTTCTCCATAAGTATTGAGTCGGAGCTGCGCAGCCAATCCATTTCTTTCTGTAAATCCAACTGATTGAGGCGAACTTCAAACTACTTTGATACAAAACTTTACAGTATAGGCCTACTACGAGTCTCCATTCATTATTATAGTAAGATCCCGAATAAGACTCCTCGATTTCGTATCCACTCAGGCAAAAGTGTAGAGTATTGTCCCACCCATTTTAAAGAAGTCCTCCTCATTGAGGGGGTGACTTTTTCGTCATGCAACACATCGTTTGCCTCAGTGAGAGAGATGGATGGATCATTACGTTAAAAACAGCCCATTATCGCTGCCTGCTGGTTTGCTACTGCAATAGCATGACCAATCAGGAATCTCAACTATTTACATAGGATATGTCACTACTGGCTGCCGGCTAAAAAACATTATACTAGCCTATTTAGGCCCAGTAATGTTACTCTAATGACTGAACGAGTTGAAAAGTGCGCAGCTGTCTTTCACAAGCTACTGGCAAGACATCAATTCGGTTTTTTTCTGACTAAGGCTTGCTTTTCTCTTCCCCAGAACGCCAGTGTCAACAAAGCTTAATGCATGTAAACAGCCCATGAGATGGGCCACAAAAGTAAACATGTCTTCTGAGGGCTGTTTATTAATGTAGGTTGTGCTGGGATTATGAATCATAGTGAAGTTTTGTCTTCATGTTCTTTGGCGGTGGCTACCTTTTACAAGCTATACCATAGAGTGAATATGCAGTGGTAAGTATTAAAACAAACTCAATTTAAAGTGCAAACGAGGTTTATTCAATCAGCTGCAAGATTCATGATAAAGAGTAAACCATACTATCACTGTCATTCCAATATCACCCATTCCCTTTCTGACTAAAAATAGCTTTTCTTTCCCCACCCATTTTCATGCAAAACACAGTTTATTTCAAGCTGGTGTTCAGTCCCTTACAAGTTGGCACTGGAAGGCTGCCTTTAGAACAACTAGAGCATAATATACATCATAGCACACTACTGCCTCCCTTAGCCAGGGACACAGAACAAAGCACAGTGATTCAGACCTTTCTGATATGAAGGTTGCTGAGGTGACAGAGACATTTATAACACTATGACAACGCCTCAGCTGCTATTCAAATATCTTAAAGTAATAACAAAGTTCCTTCATTTCAAAATAAAAAAAAACATTCAAACAACAGAGTTTTCAGTTAAGACTGCACATTCCAGCAAGCAAACATTCAAACAGTACCAAGGAACGACAAAAAGCAACTCAAAATAATTATAATCTACTACTAAACTGCTGTGTGCTACTGGAGAAGCCATGATGTTGAATCTTTCATTGCATAATGTCGGTCCACATGCCATGTCTGCATGGTCTGCTTTCTTGGACACAAATATTCATGGTCTGTGTAACTACAAAAGCTGAGGAATATATTGTGTCTGTCGGAGTTTGGTGGTGGTGATCATTATTTTAAAACAAAAATAGTTATCTTTGGTTTTGAATTGATGAGAATAGTAATTACACATTCTATGAATATGCTTGTACCGTGATGTACAATGTACCGACGTATTTGGTTAATGTGCACTTATGACAGGGTGCGCTATCTGGAACACCTGACCATATGAATGAAGTAGTTGTCACATTGTACATGGAAATACTGACAGGGTTAAGTCTATCCATTTATCTTTAGGCTTCACCCCAGGATGACTGATTGTAAAAAAATTGTGTCGTAAATCAATCTAAAGATATTTTGCATAGTGCAAATGCAAAACCCCTTTAGTTGTTTCCTCGTGATTGATAGTAAACAAAATTCTTGTGTAAGCAAACAGAAGGTATTGATTTGATATGATACCTGTGATCAATTTGTCATCAGTGATTACACTATTATAATGCTACACACAATCTCAAAGCTACAAAAGTGACATTTGCATCACACAGCAGAAGCTTGGAGGAAGGTGAAGCAGGAGGGCAGAGACGTTAAAGGCATCATCAAGTCCTCTCCAATACCCATCAGGTGGCCTCCTCCGTCAAGTCATACCTGGGAAGAACAGAGCACAAATAGCAACAGGAAGAGCCGAGATGTATTTGCACAGATGCTTTATAAAAACAACCATGGGCGGAACTGGTGAACATACCACTGAGTGACCCCTGAGTTGAGGTCAACTTGGTCCAGATCAAGCTGCAACTACAGGAGAAAAAACAGAACAAATAACAGGACTTAAAGAAAGCTGTTCATGTCAAAATTTGAGAAAATTATAGCTTTAGGAAAGTTCTACCAGGAAGACTCAAAAGACTAATTCTACATTTGGACAATATCATTCTTCTTGTGTAACTGAATTTTGCTGTAAATCATATTCAGGATTCAAATTCTGTCATTGTATTCTTGCCGCCTTTCTGTGTGGTATTATTAGAGTTACAGACAGGAAAGTGTTGCCTCACAACACTAATTACAGTGCATGAAAATGCACTGTACTGTTCTTCCTAGGCTTCTTATTCTTCTTCTTCTAACGCAATTAATGCAGCTTCAACCGCTTAACGTAGAAACTTCATTCAAACTATGTTACGTAGGTCTTACTTAGGACATGGGTGCTTTGTATTTTTCAGCTTTGTAACTTTTATACTTTTTAAACTATTAATTAAAAACTGTTCAAAATTTCCCCATAGACTTAACATGGGCTGATGACATCACAATAGAGCCGTTAAGCAATTAGAATCCTATGGCAGGTGTTCGGGCCAGCTGCATCAACTGCCAGTCTCAGGCTTTAAGCATACAAACTGGCCCTATTAAGACTACACATCCTGTTCAACTGCTTCCTCTGCCAAAAACTGTTTCAAAATAAAAGTCCTCACTACAATATTTCACTGTTAAACAATTTAACCCTTTAAACTACTGAACTTTTATCTGTTCAGCCATTGTAACTGTTACTTGTCATCAACTATGACTCCTACCCACTGTAGCTAGTTAGCTAAGATAGCTAAGTAACTTGGTTAGCATAGTTAGCATGCTAGCATGTTAGCATGCTAGTTAACATGCTAGTTAGCATTTTTAGCAAAACTGTTAAAAACGATTAGCTAAGTTAGCTAAGTCACATGGTTAGCATAGTTAGCATGCTAACATGTTAGCATGCTAGTTAGCATTTTTTGCAAAACTGCTAAAAATGATTAGCTAAGTTAGCTAAGTCATATGGTTAGCATAGTTAGCATGCTAGCATGTTAGCATGCTAGTTAGCATTTTTTAGCAAAACTGCTAAAAATGATTAGCTAAGTTAGCTAAGTCACATGGTTAGCATGTTAGCATGCTAGCATGTTAGCATGCTAGTTAGCATTACTGTTAAAAATGATAAGCGAAGTTAGCTAAGTCACATGGTTAACATAATTAGCATGTTAGCATGTTAATTAGCATAGTTATCATAACTAATAAAAATTATTAGCTAGGTTAGCTAAGTCATATGGTTAGCATAGTTAACATTTTAATATTGTTAGCATGCTAGTTAGCATAGTTACTTGGTTACCATTATTATCTTTAACATAGTTAGCATAACTACTAGCAAACATTGGAGCCATTCCAACTGTTAGTTATCGTCAACTATCTGCCTAAATAATTTAACCATTTCAATTATCAACCTATTTAACTGTTCAGTCATTCCAACTATAGTAAACCTTATCTACCAAGCAAATAATTTAACCATATGAACTCATCATATTTTTGCATTTTCATGCACTGTATTTCCTTCAGGAAATGCTTTTCTAGTTAACGATTTGTCCTTCAAAACTAAAACCGGTTTCTCTCACTTTTCCGATGAGCTCCTTCTCACGACTCATGAAGGAAACACTGTGTTTGACCGACAGGTCCAGTCTTCTCTGTGTGGCCTCCTCCAGTGAAAGGTCAAAGTCAAACCTAACAGGGACAAACGTGGTGGTAAATTTAGCCTCTGGGCCAAGCTAACACACATCATTATCTTCCCAAGCATGTTATTATTCCCCCCTAACCTTACCTCTCTTTGAACTCTGGGTTGAGCTCTTTCTTCTTGACGCTTGTCTTCCGTTTGGTGGTCCTGCTTTTGTCTGGGAGAAGGATGAGGGAGACGTAAGGGTCGGACCCGTCTTTGGCGCTGGCAGGCAGGTTTCTGTCCACAAACAAACAAGCCACACAGGAGTGTTTACAATCTGGCGGCAGATAGTCCAGGCAACACAAATTGAACGCTGCAAGTGTTTTCCAAGAGGAATGCAGTCAGCTAAACTGTTCAAGGGCTTGAAGCAGTTAACTGAATGTTAACAGCCTTTCAGTGTTACATTCAAAAAAAAAAACCACACCTGGGGCTCAGGTGTCCTCAGAGCTGTCAGACATACAGTACCTGCAGGCGTGGACCGTGATGGCCAATCGGCTCTCTTCAGAAGAATAGACAATAGAGAGCTTCACCTGTCCCTGGCCTCCAGCTCCACCCACACTATCTTCTCTAGAGACAGAAACACACACACACACACACAAAACACACGCACACACGCACGCATACACACACACACACACAGACAATCTCATTATAGTTGTCTCTTTGCAGTATTTGAAGAAAGAACAGAGTCCATTCTGTGTGACACTCACTCATTGCTGGGCACAGCTCTATGCCTAAGATTAGCTGCCATGTCTGAATCTCTACTGGGAATGAGGTGATCTTCCACTGCCTCGTCACAGTCTGTCACCTCATCTCCATTCGACTTGAGGCACTCCACCAGCTTTGAGTCCAATAACTGATGGACCAACACACAAGGTAGTTATTTATTATTAACGACAGAGAAAACTCTATTTGGCATTTGAGAAATGTAACTGGTGGACTTTAGGGAACAGTTTTGAGAATAAAATTATTGTATGGCGGTGTGATTGCTGATAACTAGCTTGAAACTATGTGCTGAAATGTTAAATCACTGCACTGTCACCTTGACTTCGGCCCTCAGTAGGATCTCACTCTCTGGGAGAGCGCCATCTAGAGGCAGCCAGCGGTCCAGCACCAGGTCAGGCTCGGCCAGCACTTCCCTCAGGGGCAGCAGCAGGGCGCCCAGAGCCTGGCCCCAGCTGTGAGAAAGCTGCACAGAGAACGCACATTCAGGCACTCGGATTGTCTGTCATAGCCAGTAAAAATCAGTAAGTCAACAACATGGCACAAGCTGATTTTGGGATTTGTTTTTTTATATGTTTTAATTTCCTGACCTTCACTGTGAGGATGTCCTTTCTAGGGTCACGAACCAGGAACTGAAAGGCTTCATCCCACTGTGGAGAGGTAGAACGATCGCAAATCTACGGGAAAGAAAACATGAATATGCACAAATCATACGAGACCCACAAATTTCACATTTCATTTTGGTAGCCCACTCTTTATGACAGACTTGAGGGATGTGCCACACCAAGGACACCGGTAGACATACAGCACGTGGAAATGGACAGGAAGTCCCACCTTAGTCCGGTTGGAGACGCCCTCCAGTGAGATCTCTGCCCCGACCTTGGGCTCGTTACCACTCTTCTTCAGCTAGGGCCACAGATAACATGGTACAGAACACGAACCAATTAGTGAAGCCACCCTCCCCATACATACGGAACACAAAAGTACAATTTAGCTGTTTATTCTGTTTTTGTAAGTGTAAGACATGAGGCTATCCTGTGTAAGTGTGAGATGTGAGTACATCCTGTGTAAGTGTGAGATGTGAGTGTGTCCTGTGTAAGTGTGAGATGTGAGTGTGTCCTGTGTAAGTGTGGGATGTGAGTGTGTCCTGTGTAAGTGTGAGATGTGAGTGTGTCCTGTGTAAGTGTGAGATTTGAGTGCATCCTGTGTAAGTGTGAGATTTGAGGCTATCCTGTGTAAGTGTGGGATGTGAGGCTATCCTGTGTAAGTGTGAGATGTGAGTGTGTCCTGTGTAAGTGTGAGATGTGAGT
Source organism: Alosa pseudoharengus (assembly GCF_046254945.1). NCBI lineage: Eukaryota > Metazoa > Chordata > Actinopteri > Clupeiformes > Clupeidae > Alosa > Alosa pseudoharengus. The sequence continues at coordinate 34,464,361 of NW_027468881.1, read as the reverse complement.
GTGTCCTGTGTAAGTGTGAGATGTGAGTGTGAGATGTGAGTGTGTCCTGTGTAAGTGTGAGATGTGAGTGTGTCCTGTGTAAGTGTGAGATGTGAGTGTGTCCTGTGTAAGTGTGAGATGTGAGTGTGTCCTGTGTGAGATGTGAGTGTCCTGTGTAAGTGTGAGATGTGAGTGTGTCCTGTGTAAGTGTGAGATGTGAGTGTATCCTGTCTGTATGCACTGCACTCACCGGCAGGCCATGGGCCCTCTCCACGTAGACAAAGAGCAGAGCTGCAGAGGGGATTGTCTTATTCTGATACACCTGCTGGGACTGAAGCTGCAGGATCGATCTAACAGCACACACGAGAGGCCATTAATTACACTGTTCAACTGCAAAACAGTGCCTGCCAACCAACTAAAGAGCCAATATAAAGCACAACATTTCATGTTATTATACAGAAATTGTAAAATAATATGCCACTCTTTTATTAATTTGTTTGCGAATGAAATGACATGAGACAGTACAGGACATGATCAATCAAATAAATGGGACTGATGAACAGTTGTGCTTTCCCTGTGTACACACAGATGCATTAGCACATAATAGGTGTTTCTGTGAGCACTCAAACAACGCAGTGCTGACAGCAGCAGGGCTAACCTGGTCAAGCCTCGTCAGATCTGTTCCTCTGGGCAACCACTCCATCACCAGGTGAACTCGGCCCGTCTTGACATCATTCAGAGTGTACCACTGCAGGGTTGGTGTGAAATCATGGCACAAACGCACAGAAGACAGAATTATTCACATAAAAAACATCAGCGTTATCTTATTTTTTATGATTCAGAGCTGCCCTGATAATGTTCTCACCTGATCAGTATACTGTGAGTTGATAAGGTCTCTGAGATTAATCTTGAATCTGCAATGGGATTTTGGAAAGAAGCTGTCACATCTACACAGAACCCCTCCGTCTACACAGAGAAGCCCTCAAAAGCCTTCTAACACCTTTGTCTCCTTTCCGTACCTGCCAAGGAAGTCATCCTGGTCAAAGTCCTTATCGAACAACTCAAATTGCACCTCTTGTCCCGGGAGCTGGGTCAGGATCACCTGTGAGGCACCCGAGGGAGGGCCAGACAGGAGAGACATAATTATATGGAGTGATTACAGCAGAGAGGATCTCTACAGGGGGAGGCCTGCTCCCACAGGCTGAATTAGAGGCTAGAAGAGCGCAGTGAAAGGAAAAAAAAACCGTGTATCTATAAATAGATGAAAGCCGTTGCTCCTGCCGAGCGTCCCTGAGGAGCAGCAGGCCTTGGTGGATCTGGAGCGCGTACACTTACCTCATACATCTCGTTCCACGTGGGGCTGAGGTTCTCTTTGATCACATGACTCTTGTAGGTCACGCCGCCCACGCGGACCTTGACGTAGGGGTCGCTCTTCCCCTTCCTGCCCATGAAGCTGTCCTTGGCCACGAGGCTCTCGGCCTCCACCAGACGGATCCTCAAGACGCCCTGCAGGACACGGAGGAGGTGAGCGGAGTGGGGGAGAGAGCATCTCAGTGTTTATGTCAACATAGAGATGGGACGAGACCAAGAGATAAACAGGATAGGCTCAGCAACTGACAACAGAGCGTGCTTGCAAACAGCATTGCAAGGACATGCTTTTCGCAAGAAACACTAACTGATCTAATCTCATGTCCGTTAGGCTGCAACTGTATATCAGATATCGTTGATTTACAGACAGTTGTACAGGCTGAACTTGTTTGATGAGTTCTCACAAAGACTCTAGTTATGAAGTCAACATTACAAGAGCAAACACACAAATGTTGTCTGTTGAAGAGGGGACTCTGGGGCCCTGGAGGGACTCACCTCTGTGGCAAAAGCTGCATCTGGGCTGGTGTTTTGGGGCCGCGTCACGCACGGGTTGGGGGTCAGGCTGGAGCTCCCTGGGGCCCCCTCTGATGTCACGCCCCCTTCACCTTGGCCGGACCCAGGGGACGTGGGACATGGGGAGACAGGGCTGGGAATGGCATCTTCATCCAGCCAAAGCAACTGGGGAACACACATGCACACACACAAAAATGATAAAGGGACACATAGACCATATTAAAGTCAGTAAGAGAGATGTATTTGATGTGTCTGAAGCAGACCCTTTTGTCATTATGAAAATAATTAGAGTGCATGAAAATGCACTCTACTGTTATCCGATTTCTTATTATTATTTTCCGCGTTTAATGAGGCTTCAACCGTTTAATGTAGAAACTTCATTCAAACTATTCAGCCATTCCAACTGTCAGTTATCATACACTATGCCTCCAGCCAACTATATTAAACCATCATCTACCTAGCAACCAGCATAGCAACCTAGCAACAGCCTAGCATCCACCTCAAGTACCCTAGCAACAGCCTGGCAACTAAGCTATGTAACATGGTTAGCAACCATGTCAAATATCCTAGCAACAGCCTAGCAACCACTTCCACAGTTACAACCTAGCAACCAACATAGCAACCAATGAGTTTAACCTAGCAACTAGCATAGCAACCACCACAACTAACCTAGCAACAGCCTAGCAACCACATCAAGTACACTAGCAACAGCTTAGCAACCACCTCAAGTACCCTAGCAACAGCCTAGCAACCATGTCAAATACCCTAGCAACAGCCAAGCAACCACCTCAAGTACCCTAGCAACAGCTTAGCAACCATGTAAAATACCCTATCAACAGCCTAACAACCACTTCCACAGTTACAACCTAGAAACCAATATAGCAACCAATAAGATTAACCTAGCAACCAGCATAGCAACCACCGCAACTAAGCTAGCAACAGCCTAGCAACCACCTCAACTACCGTAGCAACAGCATAGCAACCACTTTTATGATGACAACCTAGCAACCAACATAGCAACCAACATGATTACCCTAGCAACCAGCATAGCAACCACCATAACTACCCTAGCAACACCCTAGCAACCATATGATTTACCCTAGCAACAACCTAGCAACCACCACAAAGTCAACCTACCAACACTATTGTAACTATATCTGCATTATTTGTTTTTACTCTTTTATTTTACATCCTATTTTTTGCATTTTCATGCACTCGTAATTCCCTGGAATTAAATTTTCTAGTTATCACCTGTTATGTGGTGATAACGGTGGTTTTCACATGCAGGAAAATATGCAGAATAACAGAATGTATTATGTTACTGCTGTACAAGTGTAAGAGCTTGTTTCAAAATTAAACTGCATGTGTGTTATCGTGATATATTCTGCAATATACGTACTGTACCTCACCTCTTATTAATATTAGACTACCATTGATAAATACTAACTAACAAGCAATGCCCTCATTACAGTCACATAATGTTGTGACAGAATTCACACCACAGTGACAATTTTTGTTTAGCCTGTGGCTGACAGAGATCACATCCTGTTGTGAATGTGTGAAGCCCCGCAGTGTGAATGTGTCTGAGGCAGTGGACTGAGTGACCGTCCACTCACCCTCAGCACAGCTTTGAGGTAGAGCCGGCTGGCTTGGCCTGAATTCTCCAGCTGGAACCACTGGTCCATGGTGAGCTCTGGGGTGACCAGCAGCCGGGCCAGAGGAATGGTCACGCTGCCCAGGGACACGGACCGGTCGTCGTCTTTCACCTGAGAGAGAGAGAGAGGGACACAGAGACAGCAGGGGAGAGAGAGAGAGAGAGAGAGAGGGACACAAAGACAGCAGGGGAGAGAGAGAGAGAGAGAGGGACACAGAGACAGCAGGGGAGAGAGAGAGAGAGAGAGGGACACAGAGACAGCAGGGGAGAGAGAGAGAGAGAGAGGGACACAGAGACAGCAGGAGAGAGAGAGAGAGAGAGAGGGACACAGAGACAGCAGGGGAGAGAGAGAGAGAGAGAGAGAGAGAGAGGGACACAGAGACAGCAGGGGAGCGGAGGGGTCAGAATTCCACAAATGTGGAGACAACTGAGCAAACGCAAATGGAAAGAGACTGAGTCTAAACATCAGGTCTCTGAGTTGATCTGCTTTGACCTGGTGACAATTTTGTTACTCTGAGCAGTGATACTGAAGGCGGCGGGCAAATTGACAGAATACTTGTGCAGACCTGAATTTCCATGTCCTGTTTAAGAGGGTCCTGGATGAAAAGGGTGAAGGCCTCCTCCCATACAGGGCTGGTGGTGCCGTACACAGTCTGAGTGGAGCACATTACATTTGTTTACATCAGACACAATGTTTGTGTTTGTGTTCCACATGCACACAATGAAAAAGTATTTGTTGCTAACAACTACCTCTGCACTACTATCTCTGAGAAGGAGAACATATATTTCTTTAGAGGTTTCAAAAGGCTAGCATGGTTAAATATTTAGAAAATCATTACTAATCGCAGCAACGTTAAAGGAACCGTATGTAAGAAATGTATTTCAATTAATCATAAAATGGCCCTGATATGTCACTAAACATTAAGAAATCGTGTTAATTTCAAATACTTATATCACTGACAACAATAGTCCGGCCAGGATATTGCAATTTAAAAAGTGAAGTTGCAGCCCTCAACTGATGTTGATGTTGTGTTTTGTCATGTCATGTTGTGTTTTGGCCTGATGCGCCACCCTCTACCTATCTACTAATCACAAAGTCAGTAGTGTTTCGCCATCAGGGTTGGCAACCTCGAGTCAGGGGGAGGGGATACACCACTCTACAGTAATTTGAAAGTGATTGCAGTACCAGTTTTGTCCACAATCTTACATATGGTCCCTTTAACTCCCTCATAGAGTAAAATCTAGCAGAGCAGAACAGTGTGGCAACACATGACATTTCATGTATCATGTTAGCCCATGTTGACATATGAGAGCTGACGAGTGTTAGTGGACGACTGACCCGGCTCTCTCGAGTGGTGTCCTGCACAGACAGCTGCACAATGGGGCTGGGCTCCTTACTGCCTTTCTTCATCTGTGACAACACATCTGAGTCAACACAAACATAACACAGAGACAACCAAGACCTCACAGTCTTACACTACACATCTCTCTCTCTCATTCTCTCTCTATCTCTCTCTCTCTCTCTCACACACACACACGCACATACAAACACACAAACACACACACACATACAAACACACAAACACACACACACACACAAACACACAAACACACACACACACACACTCGATTTCTCCCTCTCTCTGTCATTATACCTGTGAGAAAGAGAGACAGGATGCAGCTGGCTCAGACAGGAAGTAGATAATGACTCACCGGTAGGTCCTGGGCCCGGTCCAGATACACCACCAGGATAGCTGCAGAGGGGGGCTCTGCCGTCTTGCTGGATATGGTGAGGTTTTGGTTCCTCCTCAGCACCTGCACATAGCAAAGAGTCAGCCATCACATAACTCCACCTCAGCCTCCTGCTGTGACCGCTTCCCTCAGGCTGCCCAGAGCACTTCCCTCAGGCTGCCCAGAGCACTTCCCTCAGGGTGCCCAGAGCACTTCCCTCAGGCTGCCCAGAGCACTTCCCTCAGGCTGCCCAGAGCACTTCCCTCAGGGTGAGTGATGAGGGGAGGCCAGCAGGGGGAGGGAGCAGGGGACAAGAAAGTAGTGACCAGAACTGGGCAGAGCTGTGTGGAGAGGGAGCAGGGGACAGGAAGTAGTGACCAGAGCTGGGCAGAGCTGTGTGGAGAGGGAGCAGGGGACAGGAAGTAGTGACCAGAGCTGGGCAGAGCTGTGTGGAGAGGGAGCAGAGGACAGGAAGTAGTGACCAGAGCTGGGCAGAGCTGTTTGGAGAGGGAGCAGGGGACAGGAAGTAGTGATCAGAGCTGGGCAGAGCTGTGTGGAGAGGGAGCAGGGGACAGGAAGTAGTGACCAGAGCTGGGCAGAGCTGTGTGGAGAGGGAGTTAAGTCATTTCTACTGGCTGTGTGCTGTGTGCCGCTCACGATGCTCACCTCACTCAGGCGCTCAGCAGAGGGCAGCAGAGAGAGCCACTCCAAACGAAGGTGGACCTGCCCTGAGGGAGCGTCCTTCAGAGTGAACCACTGTGGAGCAGCAAACACAAACACACATACATACACAAATGAATATACGTGCACACACACACATACACACACACACACACAAGCACATTAACATACATATATACACAAATGCATATACGTGCACACACACACATACACACACACACACACACATACACGCACACACACACAAGCACATAAACATGCATATATACACAAATGAATATACGTGCACACACACACATACACGCACACACACACACATACACGCACACACACACAAGCACATAAACATGCATATATACACAAATGAATATACGTGAACACACACACACACACACACACACACACACACACACACACACACACACACACACACACATACACACACACACACACACAAGCACATTAACATACATATATAGACAAATGGATATACGTGAACACACACACACACACACACACACACACACACACACACACAAGCACACACACACACACACACACACACACAAGCACACAAACACATTGAAATATTAATATTTTAGGTAGGTAAATCATTATTTTTATTAGCATAAAGTAACGTGCAAATGAGCAAACAAAAACACTGTGCCCTACATCCTGATCCACCTACACAAGAGGCCAGTTTTTTGTTTGCACTGCTAAGGAGTAGCCTACGGGAGAGTAAAACCAATCTGCAAGACTCAGCTCACCTCATCCAAAAATCTTGCTTTCCTTACTATGTCCAAATCAAGCTTGACCCTAAGAAACAAAATAAAATAATGATCAATAAAGATTACGCAATGAAACCACACACCAGCTTGAGCCATACAGCCAAAGAGAATGTAGGTACAGCGCTAACAGGATTAAAAGAATCAAGTTCACATTTCTACCATTAAGTAAGCAAATACTAAGCTCCCCTGGAAACACAATTCGGTATCGAATTAAAATTACAGCATAGTTCTTTTTTATGGTTGAAAGAGGACATGTTTCTAGATGGACCCAAGTGTAGTTTAGACATTTTCTTTCTTTCCTTTCTTTTGGGCCTCCCTACAGAGGAATACATGTTTCAAATCCACAAAGGGAGAAATAATGGCAACAATACAAATGACTATGTAAAGGTCAGTATTTCCTATTTTTCTTTTAAAAATTCAAATAATATAAATGTCAATACTCAAAGATGTTAACAAAGTCAACAATATCTTAAAGCTCAAAGAGTGAATTCCCTATAATATTTGAATATTTGTAAAAATGCTGAATGCCAGTTACAGTTGAGATACTCTGGATAATGAAACAGTGTGACATAAACACTCAGTAAACCAAAGTATTGCTTTGGTTTACAAATTAACTTAAAGTATTTTTCTAAGAACTGTGCCTTCAACCATGTCTCTGTTTGGGTTAACAGTGGTAACCTAGCACTACCATCACAAGACCACTATGTTCCTCAGTGGATGGTCCTAGACGGAACGTGTGGGTCACAGCACCCTCAGAGAATGTCATAAAATGCTCCCTTTGTTGATGATCTAAAGGCGATGGGAATATCATGGCCTCCAGTCTGATCATACAAAGCCTGATTCAGTTCTATGGCTAATGTGCTGCTCCGCTTGGAGCCTGTGGTCTGCTCATACAGTCAAAAGCACGGCTCTGAGGGTGATCACACATGGATACAGTGGGAAGTACCTCCCCAGGAAGTCATCCTGGTCAGGGTCTTTGTCAAACACCTCCACCTCCAACTCCTGTCCAGGCACTTCATGGACAATGACCTGACAAGCCACAAATACACACGGGGGGGCACACCAGCACATAGACAGACAGATACAGAAACAGACCGATGAAGAGATGAGAAGTTTATGGTTATGAAATGATCAGTGGGAGAGAAGTCATCTAAGTCAGCTAAGCCCACTCTGCATGATAGTCTTGCGTGATAGGCAAAGACAAGTTAGCTTCTTTGCAGAGAAGGTCAAGCCATGAGATGAGGCTTTAGCCATTCTTTTTCTCAGAAGAATGTTTCCTACACCCGCTGGGTTTCATAATTCATATGATCAGGGCATGTGATCTCATAGTCACGTCCTGTTATTTCTGAAGTTGTGATCCTGCTAGCAATTGCCCAACAACCGTTTTGAAATAGTCTCAACAAAATATGCTTTTTGAGATCTAGTGTCTCTAAATCGGCTCTGCAATACATCAGCAAAAAAAACATCAACGTCCCTTTAAATGAATAAACATTTTTAGATACAACAGAATAGTGGCATTATGAAAAACATTAAAATAATAATGCTGATATGTTAAAACTAATCTAATTGTGTCACATGTGTGCCATTCAGATGATAACCACAAGCAATACACTTGCAGCATATCTTTGTGCTTTAAATAGAACTGTAAACCCATGACTCAAAACATTACTGAAATCAAAGGGGCAATGAATACAGTGGAGTAGTGTGCATTTCAGAACAACACACTGAAGTCCATAATTATGCACACCAGGAAATGGCAGTGCAACACAGGGTTAGTGGAATTTCTCTGAACAGTCAGAGATGTTGGAACTTTACATGTGTATTTTCACATTCAAATACTTTTTTGTTCTAGGCCAAAGGTTGCCATTTCAAAATGTTGTTGCAGTGTATCGGCATTCTTGTGTTTGGTCCAGTAGCCTGTTTGTCTGACTGTTCTGAGGTCAGAGGGTTTTCTTTTCACACTTGTCACAGGATTGTCTTGGAATATACTGGAATGAGTGTTTGTGCTATTTAATGGCACATCACAGATGCAAGAGAAACATGAAACACATAACTGTATCATATCTGAATGACAAAATTTCACTACTTCAAACACTAACCTCAAACTCTAGATTCAGTGAATAAAAAACAAAGAGTTGGCCAACCATATTTGCTCGCTATGACTCACTTGCATTGGAAAGCACATATCCCAATGACTGCAGCCTTGAGACCAGAAAACCCATAAATCTCTCTCACCTCATACATCTCGCGCCACTGGGGGTTGAGGTTGTTGTCCACGTAATGGGAGGTGAAGGTCTGGGTGCCCACCCTGAGTACAGCGTAGGGGTCCGACTTCCCCGCCAGCACGCCCTTGATGTAGTTGTCCTTAGCGGCCAGGTTCTCAGCCTCCAGGAGATGGATGCGCACAATCCCCTATCAGAGCCCATCCACAGAAACACACACACACACACACACACACACACACACACACACACACACACACACACACACACACACACACACACACACACACACACATACACATACACATACACACACACACACACACACACACACACACACACACACACATACACACACACACACACACACACACACACACACACACACAGAGACTGAGCAGCCAATACAGTATCATTAATCACAAATCCATAACACTTCAAACGTACTTCAGAGGTCCTAAGTGAAGCACACAGTGATAGCAGAACCCACAAATAGATGCTGACCGCTTTGCTACACGTCATATTTTTTCAGCAGATTTGTCAGTGTTTACTCATATGACTTTAGGTTGTATTTCATATAATCAAATTTCAGTACTTGCTCCACTGACGTCTGCGGTGGGTTCTGCTAGCAACACAACACATTCAGCAACACTCAGCCGTAATAATATTTGCCATGGTCTGTCTCACAGAGGAGGTGGCTCATTGACCCCTCTCTGAGTATTGAGTGGATGGGTTACCCGTGGGAGAGGGGAGCGGAGCTGCGCAACGTGCAGGTCGGCCACCAGGGGGACAGTGAGGCGATTCGGTAGGACCAGGAAGGAGGCGATAACATCCATTATCATAGTATCCGACATAGCACTGCAAATGAATGCAAGGGTTGCATTTTGTGGACAAGAAATGGAAAAGACACCGTTGGACAGACACAGAGACATTGACATACACACATAACAACATACTGATTTTGCAATGCAGAGGGCAGCATGGGGTAACTAATAACTGGTGATTTGCCCACAAATCAGGAATCTCGGGTGGGAAAGGTGGGAAACTGGGACTGTTCCTGTTTGAGGTAACAGAAGCATGATGTGAAATGGCATTCCAAACATAAATGGCAAGTTGCCACTAATCAAACAGTGGGACTTTTCCACCATATTGTGGAAAACCATGCTTCTCATCCACTCAAAAAGAGCTTGTCAAAGAACTGTAAATCATGCCACCCATTCTTAATGTTTAGCCCACAGAGAGATAAACAGTAGGGCTAATCCATTAGGATGGTCTCACGGATGGTCAGCACGCTGAAAGCCGGTCTCAGCCGTGAAAAATGCACTCACTTCAGCCCAGGGATGTCCAGCAGATTGGTTAGCCCAGTCCAGTTGATATCAAGCTTCTGTAAGAATAGAGCACCAGAGAGTGAGAAAGATGGCCCCGCTAGCCATTAGCTTGTGTTCAGACATAAAGCACTGGGGCCAGAGGAGAGAAGTGTGGACTCACAGGCCTCCGGATAAAGAACATGGTGATGGCGCCTACTAGAGGAACATCCCCAATCAGAGGCTCTAGGATCACCCTCAGCTTGCCATGGAGCTGGTGGTGGATAAAAGGAACAGAGAGAGAGAGAGAGAGAGAGAGGACATAAGCAAACAAATGGGATGAAACATTAAACCTAAAGTTAATGGTATAGCTTGAGTTGTTCACCTGTATGCCCTTGACTCCTGCTTTGCAAAAGTACTTCTTCACCTCCACGTTGATCTCCACATCTCCAGCAAAGCTGTGCAGTGCAAAAAGGGGACAAAGTAATAAGGGTCCAGTTGTCACTTCCTCTAGTATACTCTTATACATTTTCAAAGTTAAGGCCGCGAGGGGGTGCCAGGAGGGCCTCAGCAAGTTGGAAGGAAAAATAAAAGCAACAAAATACATTTGAAAAATGTAAAATATACCTACTACTATGAGTGTTGTTATACAATGCCATTATAATAATTTCTTGCATATCTGAACATTATATTCTCCATGATAATGACTGGGAATAATAGTAGAGTGAAAATTCTCATATAGCAGAAAGCCCCAAATGCAATTTTTACACACCGTATGCTACATCGCAAAGTGCTTGTGGCTAAAATAATTATTAGGATTAGCTTAAATATTAGGATTAGCTTAATGTATTTTTACATTTGCCGTAGTATTTTCGTTGGGTTTAATAACACATCAAGGGGGTCCTTGGCCAGAACCTAGTGGTATTTGGGGGGCGTTGTGATAAAGTTTGGGAACCCCTGCTCTAGTACACTGTCTTGTGCATTGAGCCCAACTAAACTAAGCATAAGAGATGTACCTGATGTAGAGGTCCAGCATCACCTGCCGTTTGTCATGTTCTGTGTGGGCCTTCACACCCACCACTTTCATGGCCTGGAGGTACAGTTCACTTTTACAAAGATGAAGATGTGTACAACATGCCACTAATAGAACTGAATCATCATATAAGGGGCGGGGGGGGGGTCTCACAATGCATGTTTGGGTTAGTAGAAATATGACACTTTAGTTAATGAATTTCATAGTAAAATAAAACCTAGTAAAAGCTTTTCCCAAACAGTGTGTAGGTCAGTTCTACCTTGTCTCCGAAATCAATCTTGGTGAAGCTGAGGGTCTGCAGGCAGGCGCTGGAGGCTCTGATGGAGGGGGCGATGGTCTCCACCAGCAGCTTCTCCAGATACTGCCCAATGAAAGGCCAGGCCTGCTGGATAATCTGCAACCCAACAAGCATGCAGGCACAGGAAGAGCCAATAAGAAGGCTTGAAGGCGTTCTTAGTCCATCAGTCATCAGAGGGTAGCTATGTACTCTATGTGTCTCAGTCAACTTTGACACAGTGAATATCACTGTATGTGTAGGTGCTATTTCTTAATGGTTGTTTTGAGTCTTATTTTTGTCATGGTATATAACAAAGGTAATTCTTAAATAAGGAAATCAAAAGACAATTGAATAAATAACATTACAACAAAAAGATTACTAACAAAAACACTTGGTAATGAAGGAATTTGAAAGAATTCGACTTGTGTCAATACCAGTGATACTACAAAAATGACAGACAAATGTCAACTGAATAGAGGTTTTCCTGACATGCCTAACCATACGCTGAGTACAAACCACTGTGGGCAGGAACTACAGTGAACTGTCAGTATGACATGTTGACTGGTCTCACGCAAGAGCAACACTGTGCCCCAACCTACAGACCTGTTTCCTGTTTCTGATGAATACAAAAAAGGTCAGGGGAGGTAAAAGGAAGGATTATAGCTGACCACAGAACAAAGTGGAAGGCCTGGGGGCAGGGACGTACACATAGTGATGGCTTTGAATAAGCCTGAGTAACGCATATATGTGAAGAGCTAGAGAGTAGCCCTACTTGGCCAATGAGGCATGTACAGCCAGGCAGTCAACGGCCGTCGAATGGACGGCTGTTCTAGACTTTTCCAGAACGCACAGATTGCCAGTGTGTCCCTGCTTGGGGGAGTATAACAGTGTGCCATCAGCCAGATTAACATAATAATGAATGTAATGTTTTTTGGTAAAATTGGGGGCAGAGATCTCTTTATATTGAGGTTTTTGGGCACATTCAGTAACTTTTGTATGTGAAATGATTGACAGTGGTTGTGTAGGTTTATATGTATTATATGTCTATCTATAAGGCTCTTTATATGTCTATCTATAAGGCTCTGGCGCAGGCCAAATGTCATCACATTTTAGCAACATTCCACAGATTCACAAAAACAGACTGACACATAAAAGCTTCAGCTTAAAAACAATGTGCATATTCAGGACAGCATGTCCACCGTGCCCCTAATCTCATAGAGACACAGTGAACTCTGTTACCACTACTTGTTTATGCGACATCCATGATGAACTATGAAAAGGGGTATGGAGAAATAATAATAAAACATTTAAAAAAGCACTGCATCAGGACCTGGAGATTTTGAAAAATACCTTTTCAACAAAAATGTCTTATCTGCATAACCTATACATCATCCACAACTTTACCACAGGATATGAAAGTATACCATTGAACTCATCACTTCAGCTAGTGTTGTCAGGGTATGAAGTTTAAAACAGAGGTGTTAACACACCAAAACTCTCTAGCTCACCAAGGAGGAAGACAAACGTTACTTTCAGGTTGGGAGGGCTTCAAATAGCTCATGATAAATGTCCTTCTTCTTGATTCTTTCCCAGCATAATTACCTTGATCTTGGTGTACACACACTGTTATGTGGAGTCTGAATAGTGCTTTATGGTAAGTTTACATTATGTGGAGTCTGAGCAGTGCTTTATGGTAAGTTTACATTATTGTTCTGTTCCAGGTAGAGCCAAAGAGCTGCTGTCCCCTGGAATCTCTCTGCACCTATATATTTTCTGTCAAGGTCATGACAGAATGGCTTGGGCCTTTGAGGGTGTGTGTGTGTGTGTGTGTGTGTGTGTGTGTGTGTGTGTGTGTGTGTGTGTGTGTGTGTGTGTGTGTGTGTGTGTGTGTGTGAGCTGAGGCAGAGGGAGATGAGCACTGCATCCACCGTGTGACTCAGGAAGTGTGCCAGGGGAAGCATGTGCAAGAGCAGCCCTGACCAAACCCTGCTGACTAGGCCGCCACAATCTCAGCTCTGTCTGTGACTTTACGTCCTGCAACAGCAGCCATGTGCCTTGTTCATTAGCGCTCAGACCTGCGAGCCTCAGATACCCTAGCAACAGCAGGCCTCAGTCTATTACACTAACAAAGCCGCCACACATTAGGGGTATGTATGTGTGTGTGTGTGTGTGTGTGTGTGTGTGTGTGTGTGTGTGTGTGTGTGTGTGTGTGTGTGTGTGTGTGTGTGTGTGTGTGTGTGCGTGTGTGTGTGTGTGTGTGTGCGTGTGTGTGTGTATGTGTGTGTGTGTGCGTGTGTGTGCGCGCGCGCATTCATTGTGTGTGCGTGTGTGTGTTTATTTTATTTTACTTTTTTAACTAATGGAGAGCATGGCGAAAAAGCCTTGCATGCATACATATTGTTGCTCTCCACGTCTAAGCCAAATGTAAACCTCAGACACAGAACAGATCAGAGGACACAATGCAACAGAGAGTTCAATATGAAACACCTACTTCCCCTGGGGTGAGGGGCTTCCCTCTTCATGTTCTTCACTAATAAAAATGGTGTACATACAGGTGTGTGTGTGTGTGTGTGTGTGTGTGTGTGTGTGTGTGTGTGTGTGTGTGTGTGTGTCCGCTACGTATACTGTTACTGTATAATGTTATTGTAAGACTCACCTTGTTGACCCATTCAACCTTCTCCACATCGGGGAAATTAACCTGTTAACAAACAAGACAGTGATACTTGGATTACTTTAAGCAGGTCAGTGTCGTTAAGTTGTTGTTAATGACATAACAGAGACATAGCTGGGGTGGGGTGAGGGGGGTTGTTTCAAACAGTAAACAAACTCTGTGGAGGAAGATATTACTAACAAAAGTACACAAAAGTAAACAAGCACTGTGGAGGGCAGTCTCAGCAGATGTAGCGTTTTCTTTGCTTACATTTTGTAAATTATATATTTGAGCCTTTCAGACCGTAGTCACATCATTATAGGATGTGTGGGGGGCTGAATAGTTTCCTTCACTTCAGCTGCAGGCCGTGCACAACAGACAGATGCAGCAGGACACCAGTGTTTCCCACAGAATTGAATTATATTTGTGGTGGTAAGTTTGCAGAATTAACTTGGATGCAAAAGTTTTTAACAAATTAATGCAGCGGGGTTATGATGCTAACCAGATTTAAGCACAACTTAGCCAGTCATCTTCTATGCTTTGCAGGATTGTTAATGTTCATGTGCATGTAGGTGTAAACGTGCATGTAGGTTCGACAGAGAGACACAAGGAGAGTCTGTGCAAAGGTGCACATAGCTCTACAATGAAAGAATTCCATCCAATTTAAATAGTACAACATGGAAAACAACATGGAAAATCATTGTGTGGTGGTCAATGTTGATATTGTGGTGGGCCGCCACAAATAAGTTAATGTATGGGAAACACTGGGATACGGCTTCAGTCTGAAGAGTTGAAACTTTATTTTGATGACTACCAGTTCAAACTGTGCAGTTTGCTTATCAAACTCAGTCACCAGCTTCTCTCTTCCATTCATCGTTTTCTCTGTTACTCTTGCTATGCACCCTGAGTTGTTTTCAAAGCCACACCACTTTTATAACAAGACATGCTATTTGGATGCTATTTTGCTGACTTTAAGTTTGTTTACTATATAAGATATATCGAAGACTACAGTATCTGATAGTGGTTGCAAGCTCACACTAAAAAGATCCACAAATCGTGAAAAAGACCTGCTACTTCCACCATGCTAGCTACGCCCCTGAATAATCTCTTGTACCCTCAAGTGATCTTCAAACCCACAGCCACAAGATCAGAACTTCAATTGCACATCCCCCTGTCCCATCACATGGATCAAGATAATGTGTTTGAGTGTGTGATATCCTGTTTACACTCACAACCCCATCATATGAGCCTGGTTTGCAGAAGAGGAAGACAGATAAACTACCACACTGACTCATAACATGATCTTAACTGCTGCTTTACCAGCAGGAAGGGTTGTGGTCTTACACAAGAGATGCTTTTAATTTTTAATGTTTAATGCGTTAAACATTATGGTGTAGTATACTATAACTGTGACATAAATACACTTTCCATTTTTGAATAATACAAAAGCATGCATAGATCTTTTAGGACTAATAATAACAAAAATAGCTATAACCTGTTGTGACAACCACAGCTGGCTATAACTATTTGTTATTCTTTAAATACAAATTGACAGCTCATCAACATCAAGGTAGTATTACATCCATTTAATTACTTATCAATCTGATATATTGTGCAGTGCACACAACATCCAACTGTACTGTAGATAGGCTCTGTATTAGGCCACTTTAAAAAAGAAAGATCAACATTAATGTAAATGAAGAGAACGAGGCTGACACAAAAAGGGTCCCATAACATGCTTACATTTGTAACACCCTTATCTTTGCAGCTTGTAAACTCATAGTTTCCTATGGACACTGTAAGATAGGCCTGTATCCACTGAGACTGTTTCCAGGACTGTTTATTCTCAACTATGCCCAGAATGAATCAGATCAAGACTCAGACTAACTTCAGAGATCTCAGGAAAATAATGTCCAAATATAGACAGGGCTGGACTTGACTGTGGAATGTGGCGAGCTTAATGAGGGTGAGAGACCGCGAGACAGACCGAGGGAGAGACCGAGGGCTCTGTGGGTGAGGGAGCTATGGAGCAAGCAGCCGTCCTCGAGTTTGCTACCTAAATGTTCTTCACTCCACATGTGTGTCTGTGTGAGTGTGTGTGTGTGTGTGTGTGAGAGAGGAGCCGTGTCGGATGATTTCATTGTTCAATTTGGGCAGAAAAAGTATGGGATTATCTGAGTGGTGAAGAAAGACATGAACTTAAGACCTACTAAAGAGGATCGTGACATGCTGTGGGCCCATAATAGCTTGACACATCTAATCCCAAAACAGGCTAAGCCTCAGATGCAGTGCTAGTCCTACTAGTGATCCAGAGAAGCAACATAAGAGAACTCTGGCTGAGCAACAAAACACGGACGACTAGACTGTCGGAAAACCATTCCCAGTGTCTAATGCTAAGGTGGTTGAGGGAATGCCAAGATTGTAGACTAGAGGTTGGTGGTTTGGATCTAAAAAATCTTCAGGCATAGCTTCATCTATTGAATAGGCAATGGCAATGAAAAGAAAGAAACCAAACCGCTGACAAACGTGAAAGTTCAAGGTCACATTTAACTACTAAACACCCTATTTTCCATGCAATGTCATGCAGTCAGCTTTGCTCCACTGCTGCTCTGAAATGCATGTGTCATAACACTGTCACTGATTTTCTCTCTTGATACATAATTTTGACACCAAGAATAGGTATCATTATTCTGCAAGTTAGACATCCATCGTCCAAAATAAATGGTTATATTTACCACCAGTTAATGCGCATTTTAAATAAAACGAGCGCACGGTGAGTGGCGCTGTCAGAGCCAGATGTTGTACAGCTGTGGTCGCCGCTAGCTAGGATCAGCCTTTGACAGTCAAAATATTGCAAACAAAACGAAAAACCTTACCCATGATGGCAAATCGCGTTTACTCCTAAAAACCCGTGTGGTGGTGAAATCTTGCTCGTTTTCCAGCAGATACATGGCGGATTGCAATCGAGAGTGTTTTCCATCCCTGCCGTGCTTCCATCCCATGTAGATGACAAGACCGAACAAGACTATACTAATACTGAATCCGAAGTAACCCGCAAGGTACACGGGCAATAACGCACCCAGGCACTTTCCGAAAGACCAAAGAACCGAGACAGCATGCTCTCCTGGACGACTGGGCTGCATTTCCTCTGGCGGGGCCGAGTCCGCAGCCTCTGAATCGGTACCAGCACTCGACCCTCCATCACCAGATGGCATCGGTAAGTCTTTCTCCATGAAGCCCCTACTACCTACTGTTGCCGCAGTGTCAACTAGCCGGAACCGATTCGGCTCACTACTTTAAAATAGACTATACCGTTTTCAAGGAAACGCACACGGCTGAATGCTTACAGAGTCATACCACCGCACAGCTCCAGGGGTTTGGTCAGGAACAGGCAACAGTGCGGCATGTGGGCACTTGCCAGGCAACCCCTGTAGGATCTTAATTTTCAGACTCAAAACAACGGGGCGTGTTTTGTTTCAAGCCTGGATCCTTGCTTACAGACTTCAACACTACAAAAGGTCATATCGCCACACATACATTTACCCATTATATTTTTGTGCAATGCACATGTTAGTTTACGCATATATTATGTTTACAAATGAAATTCGCCTTTTTCGCTGATAATGCACACAGAAAAGGAGGAAACACATTTGTTGTTTTAAGTTGGTCTATATACCGTATTTCCACAAATGGAACTGCCCATTGAGTAGGCCAGAAAAGATTACAGTCGGTAACATTAGCCTTTTGTCTGTGAGCATGATTGTTAACATGAATAGTTTGCTCTCAGTTCCTATACAATGACCACATGAAGAAAGTTGTGTTTACTCATATCCACATGTGACAACTAGACAGCAGCCAACCAGCTTTGGATTTAAATCTGCAAACAGCCAGCCGCAGGGGCTGGCCAATGCCTTAGGGCACACTTAGAGTACACAAGAATGGCACCGCACAATTTATTATGCATTTGTGCATAATGCAGAACTGGTTTTAACAGCATGAGTGTGGTAAGCAATGATGGGACCAGGGCCAGCTGGAGAGTTTCATTTCTGCCTTGCTTTCCTTATCCAGCTGGGTATTAATTTTGCAACATGGACTGTGTGTGTGTGTGTGTGTGTGTGTGTGTGTGTGAGTGCCTAATTGGAGGTAATGTTGGGCTTACTCAGTTATTGTAAAAATAACTGCATAAATCAAGTTATTTTTTTGTATAAATGATTTACTGTATAAATCCAGTTATTTTCCCACATGGGGTTAAAAGCTCTGTTACAGATCCAATGCACTTGGTGGAGGCACTTTAATCTAATGCATGCCGTGTTAGTTGTTAGCAACCTGGTTCATGTCCTGTCAGCCTACCAAGAAAACAATGTTTCAGAACTCAATATCTATTCTTTTCTAAATGTACTTATTATTAGGACATCATGTCACCTTCACATCAAATATGGTCTGTCCACCACCCCCTGCTGACTCAGACACGGCTCTTGTTTGCGTGCCTGCCCTACCCCCACCTCCCAGTCTCTCCAGCTCTGCATCCCGGTGACACCCAACGACCTAAGCCTCCATCACCTCACGCCCTGCCCCCGCCCGACACCTCCTTGCCTGTGCCTGTTGAGGTGTCCACGACTCTGGCAGTCTTGACAGGGACATCAAGGAGGTGGTCATCCCCCAGCCCCCACACCCCCTCAATACCAGTGCAACACTCACCTCCATCATCACAGGCTATCGTACCCCCACCATCACTGGATATTGCACCCCTCACCCACATGGCGATCACAAACAATGAGGTGACAACGACCTCAGTCAACAGCCATCAGACACACAGATCCCAGATGCACCCCTCCCTCTCCCCTCCCCTTACACCCCCCATCATCACAACAGATCAAGTGAGAGCTCAACTAAAGAAACTGCACATCAATAAAGCAGCGGGGCCTGACAGACTGTGTCCAAGGCTACTCAAGGCCTGTGCTGCTGAACTGGGGGAGCCACTGAAGCACATCTTCAATTTGAGTCTACGCCATGGACAAGTTCCAACACTGTGGAAAACATCATGTCTCACCCCTGTCCCTAAGAAGCCACACCCTAGTGAGCTTAATGACTACAAACCTGTCGCTCTTACATAACATGTGATGAAAACAATGGAGTGACTGGTCTTAGGTATGCTCAGACCCCAGGTACGCCATGCACTAGACCCGTTACAGTTTGCATACCAGGAGAAAGTGGGCGTGGACGATGCCATCACTTATCTTCTACACAGAACACATTCTCACCTAGACAAGGGGTCAGACTGAAGAACTGTCTCTCTGACACTGTTATCAGCAGCACCGGAGCGCCACAGGGAACTGTGCTCTCTCCAGTCCTGTTCACCCTGTACACATCAGACTTCTGCTACAACACCGAGTCATGCCACATGCAGAAGTTTTCTGACGATACTGCAATTGTGAGGTGTATCAGGAACGGGCAGGAGGAGGAGTACAGGAGCCTGGTGGAGGACTTTGTGCAATGGTGCAAACTCAATCATCTTCAACTCAACACTTCAAAGACCAAGGAGATGGCGGTGGATTTCCACAGGTCTAAGCCCACTCTGCTACCAGTCTCCATTGATGGGGTCAATGTGGAGGTGGTAAGCACCTACAAGTATCTGGGTCTCCACCTGGACAATAAACTGGACTGGTCAGCCAACACTGATGCACTCTACAAGAAAGGGCAGAGCAGGCTGTACTCCCTGAGGAGGCTGCGGTCCTTCAATGTGTGCAGCAAGCTCCTCAGGATGTTCTACCAGTCTGTTGTTGCCAGCGTCCTCTTCTATGCAGTGGTATGCTGGGGAGGAAGCACAAAGAAGAAGGATGCGGGGCGAATTGACAGGCTGGAAAGCTGGTTCTGTAGTGGGAGTTGAACTGGAGTGCCTCACTTCAATATCTGACAAAAGGACCCTGAACAAACTGATCAACACCTTGAACAATAAGTGTCACCGACTCCACAGCACTATTGTTAAGCAGAAGTGCCTGATCAGCTGGAGACTTCGCTCACTGCCTTGCACAACAGACAGACTGAGGAAGTAATTTGTCCCCAGGGCCATTGAACTGTTCAATGCTTCACTTAAGGGAAGAGGAGAGATATACTTCTCTGCATAGTCTGTCTGCCTCTTCACCCCCTCCATGTTTGGATACTGTCTGTCCACTAGCCACTTTTTACCACTGTCTTTCTGCCTCACTGTTGGCGTGCTATATTAGCTATATTAGCATATATTAGCACATATGCATAACCCCTCCCTCCATGCCACAGCCGAACTGTGGCCACACTTATACCTTTTCTTAAAATAGTTATATACAGGGTGCGATTTGTAGGGGGGGGTGGTGAGGATTTCCCCCCCTCTGGTTTTCCTATCCCTACCTCTGCTACATTATTTTTATCGTCGGGGGGGGGGGGGGGGAAACGCACTGTCACCGTCAGCACTGATGCTGCTGACACAGTGGCTGCGTGATAACTTAATTTGGCCTTGATCGTGCAGGACATTTCAGAATGTCGAGTGTGTAATCCATCATAAATGGCTAGGTTCAATGGAAAAGTTATCTGGACAAATGAAAGAAAACGAGAAGGATTCAGTGAAGCATAATAATGTTTTAGAACCTTCAAAATTAGAAAACTGATGCAACTGAGATGGAGGACAACTGCACGTAGAGTAGAACGTAGGCCTATTGTCCGAAGGAACTTACATTAAATGAGGAGATATTTGCTGAATGTCACAAAAAGTGTTACAGAAATTGCTTGGCATCGCTTATGAAATGGCTCTACCGAAACACCTGTAGTTTGCGGAGGACGAACGAGAAAGCACTCGTTTGATAAATCAGCCAGTAACTTTTAGAAATAATCTGTAGCCTACTGCAAAAACGAATGTTGGTGGGTATTTAAACTCTCTAGTGGGTGTTTTAACAGCTGCAAGAAATAGAAGCTTCATGGTCTTTATGTTCTGGTTCGTAAATTAGCCTATTTTCATAAAACTTCAAGTTGCCCTACTCTCCAAACTCTTCACTGCACTGTAGGCAATTAACTGAGAGTATGATAGGCTATTTATTTTCTGTAGGATACAATAAACACATTTATTTTTTCAACTTTTGCAATATTACGCACTTGGCTACTGAACGCAAATCAGCAGGAAAGAGAATGCACGTAGCCTACGCAGCGTGTAGCGCAATGTGTAGGCTATTTGGTTACCAACTAACACTGTTAGCCAATTCACTAACTTAAGACTTCAGTGCCATCATATACAACGTTTTTTTACATAACAAATACAGAAAGGATGGAGGCAGCAAAAGTAGAGAAGTCATTTCAGATGGGGCAAGAACAAGGTGAATTTGTATGCTTGTCAAAACGTAGTCCTACCCTGCATTAGAGGAGCTGATAATCATACCAAGCACACTCGCTGTTTAAAGTCATACACCACGGTAAACTAAAACTAAAATTTTACAAAGGTGGCAAAAATAATAGGATATTATTAGCCATGACATTACTAGGCTATGAATCGTTCGTTCATTTTTTATTTATTTTTTGGTGTGTGTGTGGGGGGGGGGGCTTACAAACTTATTCAAAATCATCCCCCCCTCTGGTTTTTACACAAATCGCACCGTGGTTATATATATATATATATATATATATATATATATATATATATATATATATATATATATAGATATAGACTTTATTCTTGCACTGTTGCACTGTTGGACTTACTCATTTGCACTATCACCATGACCGCTATCATTGCACTATCACCATGACACTCACTCACACAGAGCACCTTACCGTACCTTACTATGCACAGACAATCACAGGCTCAGTCCCTGCCTCAGTCATTGCAAGCACCTCTTGATTGATTAATCACCACTGTGTGGATACTGTTTTTAGAATTTATTTAGATTAAGTGTTAGTTAGTATAATTTGTATTTTATAGTATATTCTTTATCTTCTACTGTCCTTATTGCTTAGTTGTGTTTTTATATGATATACTTTTAATTACTTTTTTTGCTGTTAGTGAATGTGTGTGTGTTGTCTGTATGCTACTGAGACCTTGAATTTCCCCTGGGGATCAATAAAGTATCTATCTATCTATCTATCTATCTATCTATCTATCTATCTATATAGCCTACATATGATTAAGCATCTCAATATCAAAGTTCAGTTGGCTATTGGCATATAGGCCATGTGTTGGCCCATATGTGAGCTAGTGTAAGAGGGGTAATACATGCGTCCATGCATTTAATGTTAAATCCAGCATAAATGGGTCAAAACGTTTAGTAGTATTAAAGTAGTTTTGAGCATGACTAATATGCATGTAAACAAAATAGCATAACGATAGCCTTGGGTAAATCAAACTAAATGGCTACTTTAAGCCACTGAAAAGCCTCAAAATATTATTACACTTCTGTGCTACTGTTAAGGAGGTTCCTGCAAATAAAAGTATTTTTAACTTATAGGTGTATGAAGAAGTATTAAAAAGGACTCCATAATTCACTGCATAATACATTTTGATCGCCTTCATTTTGCTTGCATCTTCCGTACAAGTCGACAAGCTACTGTCAATGGACAGAAAAGGAGGTTGGAAATCGTACTGGTATGGACTTTCTTCTCACAAGATGGTGATGACTAGAGTAATAGTACGGTAATGCACTGACTGCACAAGCTGTCCTTTTTTAAACCTTTCTTTACTTACAAAATTCAAAAAACAAAGTTGCAAAGTTTGTCTGCAGGCACCCTCTCCATAGCACAGAACTGCTTTTCCTTTAAAATCCTTTAAAAGTTGTATTATCATTATACTGTGTAGCCTATGCTACCTTTGATATCACAGCCTGGCCTCTGCCTGTCAAACGACTAGTGTTCCTCAGGTTTCGACTTTTATTTTGAAAGCATGACGTCTGGCTATGCACAGCTGCTACATCAGAGATGCGCACGGAAACGTGGAAGGTGTTTATTTGAGAGGGAGTTGGTCAATTAACTCATACTGGTTTATTTTCCACAGGCCCTGATATGTTTCTGAGGGGTATTCCATCAACCTCGCTAAAGGCCAAACCCAATGCTTTTTAAGACCGCCGTCACGCTATTCGGAGAAATAGGGTAGGCCTATTCTTTGGTCACCGCTATTTACCGATTTACGGCTCCCATTGACTTCCATTCAACACAAACAAAACGTCAATTATGTGGTTAAACTAACGCCGCTGACTTATGCCAGCAACCATTACACTTTCATAATAATCTACATTTTGGTACAACATATATACAGCAGGAGTAACATAATTTGGCTTAAGCAGTGAGGAGAAATGTTATGCAAAGTGTCAGCCCCTAAGACTGTTTTATACAGACTATTGCTTACATTTATAGTCGTTTAATGTCGAATGTCAGAGTAATTACATTTCAAACCGTACCTTAATGATACACCACAATTTATAAAGGAATGAAGTTAAAAAAATAAATAAAAAAAACACACACACTTAATATATCAGAGATGGATTACACGAATAATTGACAAGATTATTCGACGGTCGCTTCTTTTCTAATAAATATAATGGGCTACATTACATATTTCAGGCCACCAGATGGCGGCATGGCACTGCACTTCGCAGAGCCGTATAGGCAGATACGGCTCTGGCACTTCGGGCCTTTTTTGGATGTAAAAGCAAGCAGTGAAATGGTGTGATCTGGTGGCCGTGCAGTGCAATAGCGCCATGAAATATTTAATTGAACAGTACATTACTGTAGAAATCTTGTTTTTTCTTACTAATTATTCGTGTAAGGTAAGCCATCTGATACATTGTGTTTTTCTTTTTAAACCTTGTTCCTTTAACATAACATAACATAACATAAGCAAACAAAATTGATGAATCATTAAAGGAACACGCCACCGTTTTATGAAATTGGGTTATTCACCATCTCCCCTAGAGTTAGATAAGTGAGCAAAAACATTTTTGTCTCCGTGCATGCATTTTCGTAGTCCGTCAGTGCCCCCGCTAGCTTAGCTTAGCATAGTGAATGGAATCAGAGAATATCTAATAGGAATGGAATCCATTATTGCCGAATAGCATGTTGTGAGCAATGCAGATGAAGAGGCGATTTCCTAGGCAGATATTGACTTGGGACTATATTGGGGGGAAGCACAGCTACTTGGGCGCAGAGATTGTCCGTGCTGTGGCGAGTGAGAAAGTACTGATGTGTTGCGTGATATCTCTGCACCCAAGTAGCAGTGCTTCGCCTGTGCTTCGTCCCAATATAGTCCCAAGCAGTGATGCCAGTAGTCTATTTTGACCCCTTTTTTTTTTTGGTAACGAGTAATCTAACGCGCTACTATTTACAAACCAGATTAAAGTTACTTATCTAAGTCACTGTGCGTTACTATTTTTGTCATTTTCCTTAGTAAAAAGATATATTCTTTGCTTTCTTCTTAACGTCATGTAGGCTATGCTCACATTTTCAGCATGAGGACAACTCACGTGTAAAACCAAGCAGCGACACAAACGTAAACAACAATGGAGGGGGAGAGAGATGCACGTTTTATCTATACAGTCATTATTTTGAGTTTGTGTCAGCTAAACATGACTACATTAAGGTACATTGTACATTCTGTGCTGGCGACCCAAGTCTCCCGAAGTTTTGGGAGTCTCCCACATATTGATAGCGGCTTCCTGACGCTCGCAAATTACATAAAATCTCCCAGAACCTAGAGCGAACAAGAGCACGCAGACCGGACTTCAAATCGCGTGTGCATCTGAGTTTAACGCGCACACAACGGAGAGGTAGAGAGAGAGGAGTGGTGCGTGTGTGCCTGAAGCGCATTCAAGACAGAGAGCATCCTGGTCTGTTTCGCTAAATCAACCAATCAGTTTTCAGTGTAGGTGGGCTTATATCTCTTTTCTCCCAAACTTAATTAATCAGTTCAGTCAGTGTATCTAGGAACAGGAGCGTCATGGCAGAGTGCCCCTCAAAAAGGAACATTTAAGACCCATTTCACATCAGACTACACAAAAGTGTACCCAATTGTCTCATAAGAGTAAAACATAATGATAGTCTTGCACACTGCACTGTTTGTAACAGTGACTTTATAGCATTGCTCACGGCGGGTTAAATGATTGCAAAAGACTTATTGAGGTGAGTTTAACAAGTGTAATTTCATTTGCATATTACTCAGGCCTATAGCTTACTAGATGGCTAGTTGCCAAGGCTACATTAAAAGGCCAAACTACCACAATCTACATATTTTACTATCACAATTTCTATCAATAGGCCTTCCTTATTTGGTGTACTGACTAGACATTATTGAACAAACATCTGAATTTCAGTATCTAAGTAGGTTAGGGTGGGATGTCTGCTATACATTGTTGACATTAATGTTAAAATGCACTTCCAGTATAGTGAATATTGGCAAAACCGGTTATTCTTATGTTGAGGCGGTGGGGGTGTTGTCGGCAGCTGCTGAAAGTAACTAATAAAGTAACTTGTAATCTAATTTAGTTACTTTTCAAAGGAGTAATCAGTAATCAGATTACTTTTTCAAGGTAACTGTGGCAACACGGATTATTTCTAATATAGAGACAAGGCTGAAGCTATAGCAAAGACATTAGTAAAGGTACATGGTGAAGCAAATTTAGATCAGGTAGAAAGGGAAGGAAGGGAAGCTACTAAACTAAGATATAGTGCTGAGTTGGGTAATGATATTGAGGAAGGTGGTGTGATGGAGGTTCTATTTACAATGAAGGAACTGAATTGTGCTTTGAAGAAGGTGGGTAAATCTACACCAGGGAATGACAAGGTTTGCTATGCAATGATAAAAAATCTAACTGAAGGGGTAATCTCTTGCACTTGGAAGGAATCAATTATTATTCTTATTAGGAAACCTGGTAAAGACGCTAAATTGCCTAGTAGTTATAGGCCTATTGCACTGACATCTCAGTTGGGTAAGACCATGGAACGAATGGTAAACAATAGTGTTCTTTTTAGAAACTAAAGATGCATTAAGGAATTACCAGAGTGGTTTTAGGAAAGGTAGAGGGGCCATGGACCCAACTGTGTTACTTGAAGATGACATAAGGAAAGCTCAGGTAAACAAAGAAACAGTTTTAGCTATATTTTTTGATATAGAGAAAGCATGACATGATGTGGAAGGAGGGGCTTCTTATCAAATTATATCATTTGGGAGTAAAGGGGAGAGTGTTTGCGTGGGTAAAATCTTTTCTATCTGGGAGGAAAATTAGAGTTAAAGTAAATGGGGTTTTGAGTGAGGTATATGAGGTAGACAATGGTACTCCTCAAGGGAGTATTATTAGTCCATTACTATTTTCAGTATGATAAATGAGATATTTAAGATATTAGATAGATTAAGATATTAGATAGATTAAAGGGGAAGAAATGTCAATCACATTGTAAATAAGATACAACAAGCAGTGGATACAGTACACACATGGACAATTGAATGGGGATTGAAAGGTAATTTTCTTTACTAGGAAAAAAATAAGCCAGGAGTTAAAGATTCAAATATCAGGTAAGGAATTGGAAAGAGTAGAGAGCTTTAAATATCTTGGAAAAAAGATTAACATGGGCAGTTCATATTCAGACGATGGTAGAAAAGTGTAAAAAGGTATTGAATGTAATGAGGTGTTTGTGTGGGGTGGAATGGGGTGCAACTAGGAGTGCTATGCAAGAGAGACAGAATGGTACAAAGTTTTGGGTGGACTATTAAACAGAAAACAAATGGAAATAGCCTTGTTAGATCCTACAGTAGTGTTTTCATGAGTTCCTTTATGGACTCTTGAAGATCTTTCAGTTGATCTCAGTCTCTTGGAAGAAGCTAAGAATGGGGATATAGATAGTAATGTGGTGCAGAGGTATTTAAGTGAAAGATATGGGGATAGGATTATAATGTACACAGATGGGTCCAAAAGGGATGTGAGAGTGGGGGTGGCTTTTGTTATTCCAAAGTTAAAAGTAGCAACACAAAAAATAATTAATGATAATTTAGCAGTCTATACAGCAGAACTAATTGCTATTTTAATGGTGCTCTCTTGGGCTGAGAGCAGGTAGGAATTTCACGACGGCCATGGCCGTGATGCCCCTTTGAAAATCAGAGGTTTACAGGGCACTGTGGCCTTGGTTCCCCCTTCTTTCAATATTCTGGTTTGCATCCGACTAATAGCGTATTTTATTAGCCTATGGCCTGACAAAATAATCTTAGGAAATTAATTAATGTGGTCTTTTACGCAGTGGAGAAAGTGACAGCGCACGGCAAGAATGAAAGTGCGTCCAGATTCGACCATTCTTCTCAGTTGAACTACTCGCGAAGTAGCCTAGGCTACTCGTCATACAGAAATCACAAGTATCACATCACATGAAAGAGCTTTTTCTCATGTTTTAAACGATATTAGCCGTTTGGTGAAAGGTTCGCGAATTTATGATTAAATTAAATTTAATCATAAATTAGGTTCTGCGCCTATCTCCCTACCCATTCATCTTGGTGGAATAGGCCTAGCCTACTTCACGAACCCTTCGTTCAAAACATGGCAAACCATATATCAAAATAAACAGCAGACCTTACCGAACACGAAGGTTTAAAGCAGTCCCATGTACAGTTAGCCGTTCTAGAGTACATGCATGCCAAATTTGGGCTTTAAGTTTTACAATGTGTTTAAATTTTTCTACGTGATTTCATAACAGGCCAAATACAAAATCAATGTTACAAATATCGCCTAGATGTCGGTAAATATTAAAATCAGAAGATATACAGCTGACTACGAGTTTGTTAAAGTAGCTTTATGATCACAAAATGCTAAGCATGCATCTATTCTATGCTTTGAGTTTCTTAAAGCTGAGCTGTGCTTAAATTGTTCAATACATGATTTCATAGCAGGCCAAATATAAATAAATGTTAAATATAGAATATATATAAATAATATCAGATGATTTACAGTTCTATGTAATAGCCTGTCATGTTTCATGTTTTTGTAATGTTTCAGTGATGCAGGTCTATTGCTGTGAATAGGCTAAATACATTTTTGATCATTTTTATAGCCTGTATACTGTACCTTTGGCCTTGGTGCCCTGACATGTGGCCTTTGTGCCCCCCACCAAATATGCCCAACTGAAGGCCAAGTGGCCTTGCCCCTAAAATGGTGAAATTCCAAGCCTGGCTGAGAATAACAGGCCAAGAAGTTTAGTAATTGCTTCATATTCAGCGTCAGCTCTGATGAGTATTCAGAACATAAATTCACAATCTAGACAAGTTATAGAAATTGTCCAAATGGCTAGTACATTAATTAAAGCTGGAGTAAATGTTGGACTTGTATGGGTTCCTGCCAGTGACGGACTGGACGGTCTGGCATTTGGGCAGATGCCAGAAGGGCCGCGGCCCCTCGTGGGCCGTTTGGGCCGGCCAATCACGGAGCGGCATGCTTGTCGGGTTTGCGCGGCCCATTTATCGTAAAGACGGTTTTACAATATCTCTCGGCCCACTATCAAGCATCAATAGTGTTACATGGCTTCGAATAAGCCATTTATCTCTAACTCCCTTTTCCTCCTTCATAGTAGGAACCTGATCAGTTTATACCAGACATGAGTCTCTATACTACAGTCATGGTGACCCTCAATATTTACATCAGTCTACATTCTTTTGTAACCTTATGAAAATGCCAGGGCCGTTTTTTAATTCCAGTCCGACACTGGTTCCTGCCCATAAAGGAGTAACAGGGAATGAGTTGGCTGATGCCAACTCATGCAAAAAAGGCAACAGAAATGGAGTATATAAGCATTAAGTATAGTAAAGCTGAAGTGAAATCAATCATTAAAGGAAAGATAAAGGAGAAGTGGAAGTATTGTGGGATAATGGTCAGACTGGTATAATATCCAAAAAAGAGTGGGGGTGAGTACTGCAGAAATACACAGAACATCATTTCAAGAATGAGATTTGTGCACACAGGGTTAAACAGTACATTATTTTTAATGAAAAAACATGCTGATGGGAGGTGTAGCGTCTGGAGATTTTTGTTTTGGGGGTTTCTTTTCCTTTTTCAGAACTGGTTTAATAAAGATCATTTAAGTGTAGGGAAATATATTATTCAGACCCACACTCCATTTCAGAAGGTGGCGGTAATGCAACCAGACGTTGTTTGCCAACCGCCATAAAAACAAGAAGAAGAAGAAGAAGAAGAAGTAGACTTCATACAGAGTCCTAGGCTGCCTACAGAGACGCGGTTTTTTGATGACCTGCTTATGGGACAGACAGCTAGCGGATCGTTAGAAAAGATTAGATTAAATAAAAAGCTTTATTTTTCCATTTCAAGAGGGGGTTGGCAATAGAGTATTGCGCGCTTGCAGTGGACCTAGCCTACGTCTTTGTTGTTGTTAATTTGAGATCGGCGTAGAGCCGCCACTTTCCAAGCGCGATGCAAAGATCGGATGGTCTTCTCGTGCCTCCAACGCTTATTGTCTCAGACTACGGAGGTCACGCCCGTTTATCCTTGGTCAGTTTTTTTTACAGGCTATGATTTGAAGGCGACATCACTCTGTGTTCCCTGGTTTCTGGCCAAATGAATGATCTGTAATCAGTGCACCCGGACTCTCTCTCTCTCTCTGTAGATGGATGAGATCCATCAACATCTGGGTATGAGTCACAAACAAGCCTGCATCAACCTGGAAAAGGCCACTCAATTTATCACACAAGCATTTCAGGTAGACTAACATTATCTTATACACCAATGAATTTGTTCATTGAGCATGACCGACTGAGACTGTTTGCTATCACTGCGACTCCTTTGCTTTGTCTATCCTCCAGCTCAATAGCATCAATGGTGAAAAGCACCTTCTAGGTATCATCAGAACTCGTATCACAGGCCCTGCTTAGAAAGCCAGAGCTTGATGACACTGACTTAAACAATTATAGACCCATCTCAAAATTGCCCTTCTTTCTAAAATCTTGGCTTTCTACTTGACCCTGATTTTAAATTTGAGAAACAGATTAATGCTGTTGTCAAGTCATCTTTTTACCACCTTAGAATCTTAAGTAAAGCCAAAACTATGTTTTATTTCAAAGACTTTGAGATATTGATTCATGCCTTTATTTCATCCCGCCTGGACTAGGCCCTACTGTAACTCCCTTTATTTTAGTGTCACTCAGTCCACTCTATCCTGACTTCAGATGGTGCAAAATGCAGCTGCAAGGCTGCTCACCAAGTCTAAAAAGACAACATATTTCTCCAGTTTTGGAATCTCTGCAATGGTTACCAGTGAAATTTAGAGTAGATTACAAAATTCTTCTTTTTGTCTTTAAAGCTTTAAATGGACAATAGGGTGCATCATCCGCCTCACTTTTTGAAAAAAAATTTAAAATCAATCTGTCCCTAGAATAATTTTGTTCCATTAACCAAATAAAACTTCCATGAGAAATTTTATTGAATTCTATTGATGTTTAGGTGGCCCACTGAGCCTCTAAAGTTTCCAACTAAAGACGTCCATAAAGCTAGGCTGTAAATATCCTTTTTTCTTAAATAACGCCAAAAATAATGGGTCTAGCCCTATAATGTCAATGGAAGTTGAATATAAATATGGACTTTTCGCATCATTTGGTGTGAGTCGTGTGTCTCTATCTTTATTACTTCCTGAGATATGGCAGTAGTGTACATTTTCGGGGAAGATGCAATAAAAAAATGCCTTTGCCAGGCATTTTCAATAAACAACATGAAAGTAAACTATCAATAAAAGCTTGCTGTCATGGGTTTTGCCAGTACCAAATTTGAAGGCTGGAAAACAATATATGTGGTCAGCTAATGCCTTATCGAATGAACCAAATGAGGCCTGGCGGTCATTTTTCATAGACTCCAGAAATAACAAGTCCTCCTTGTTCTTCACCAAGCTTTCAGCGTTCTCTAGCCACAGAGCAAAACTTGTCAGTTTTTCTCCATCTTCTGAAGTTTCTCCAGTGTAGATGGGCTGGTCCGTCGTTTAAGTGGGATAGCTCAGAGTGGCATTTTCATTCAAATCAATGCCATTCATGCCATTTGGGGGCAGCCGTGGCCTACTGGTTAGGGCTTTGGGCTTGTAACCGAAGGGTGCCCATATCCACGGCTGAAGTGCCCTTGAGCAAGGCACCTAACCCCTCACTGCTCCCCGAGTGCCGCTGTAGCAGGCAGCTCACTGCATCGGGAGTAGTGTGTGCTTCACCTCACTGTGTGTTCACTGTGTGCGTAGTTTGTTTCACTAATTCACGGATTGGGATAAATGCAGAGACCAAATTTCATCCTGAACAAGGCCACTGCCAAACCAAATATTCAAGACGATTGTCTTATAGACAGAGTACATTTTGAAGACTGAGGATTGGCATTACTAATAGCCTGACGAGCCAGACCCACATTAAAATGTAGGGTCTGGGCACTCACCGTTGGCAGTGCTCAGTCCGAGGGGTGGGATAATCGGTTGTC
This sequence comes from Alosa pseudoharengus, assembly GCF_046254945.1. Lineage (NCBI taxonomy): Eukaryota > Metazoa > Chordata > Actinopteri > Clupeiformes > Clupeidae > Alosa > Alosa pseudoharengus. The sequence continues at coordinate 34,432,720 of NW_027468881.1, read as the reverse complement.
TTTCAAATTCCCTCTGCACACAATAGGACAGCGCTACGAGTCCCATGCGTTTTCCCACCAGCGGAGCTAGTTTTGGCTAGTTCAAACTTTTGCCAACTTAAAAAAAAAGCTTAACGTGTCACGCTGTTCGTCAACAGCAACATCCATCTTCTATGTTTTCAAGTAGCAGGGAATTCAAGCCAAACCGTTGCAACTTTGCCATTAATCATTATGTTAAGCCCGCCTAACGTCTTTATACACGATTTGATTGGCCTGATAGAAGTTTAATTTTTCCAGCTCACAAGCCAACGAAGAGTTGCTAGACTAGCCCTGGCAGCAAATGTAATTTGCTGCCGCTAGGGTGTGTCTAGATTTCTAGGCTACATTACTAATACACTCTCCACTAGAGGCCATGTTGCAAGAAAGTTCATGTAATCCTGTGTGATACAACTACTACTCTACACTAATCAAAATAGTCCCACGCATGTAGCCTATATCTGATTTGGAATTATGAGATTTTTATAACACCAAAGCAACAACAGTTAAATTAAATGATTAATGACAAATGTTACAATACACATTAAGGTGTTTTTCATCAAATAACATATTCAAAATAGAAAAAAAAAAAAAAAAACGTTTTTCTGAGAAAAATCACCAAAATATGTATGACAACATAAAGAAACCCAATGTTTATCCAATGAGCTGTGCTTTATGCCCTTAATACAGTTATTATTCAAACTAGATGTACCGCAGAGCGGTACAAAATATGACCGCCGCCCAGTCCAGCACATTTTTTCCACAAAAAGAAATCACGCTGAAAGGCCTATATGATTCTAACTGTCTCACTAAATTGCATTATCCACACTCAATTCTCACTGGTATCTGCTAGACAACAAGTACCAAAACATGATTAGTTCATAGATTTCACATGTAAAATTCATTTTATACAACCCCACCTCCATCTTGCCTGTTCATAATTATGAGAAATTCTTGATTGTTTGTGTTATGTTTATGTTATGTGTGTGTGTGTGTGTGTGTGTGTGTGTGTGTGTGTGTGTGTGTGTGCGTGCCTGCGTATGTGCCTGTGCATGGAAGCGTACATATGTCTACTGTGTGAGTATGTGTCATACGCAGTGCCGGCCCAAGCCTTTTGGGGGCCCTAAGCAGAATTTGATTTGGGGGCCCCCTCCCACAACGCAGTCACCTGTGCTTGGCGATAATTGACAACTTCACACTATAATGTCATATTATAAATGAATTCAGTGAGGTTATGTATTAATACAGCGACTGATTATGAACTACTGTCCCCCTGGACACAGATGCATAAGGACCCTCTCCCCCTACCCTGTTTGTGCAAATGTGGGTACAAACGGGTGTGTGTGTGTGTGTGTGTGTGGGGGGGGGGGGGGGTTAGATGTGATTTCCTGTATTCTGGTGCATTTTTGGGATGGTCAGCTGGAGAAGGGCAGTACCTAAATTTGTTCAGATTCATAGCCTTTTGCTTTTTGACTTATTGGTAGTGAATTCACACAACTACTTGGGGTTCAGGGTCCCTTGACCTCTTGGGCTCGGTAGGCTCATTCAGTAATCCATCCTTGCTCACATGCCAAAAATGTTTTGGGGCTCCAATCTAGACTTCTGGCCCCATGTGCTTGGTAAACCAATGTATTAATATAGTTGTTATTTACACCAACCCTGTCACCTTTTAATCTTAGAGGGTACTAAAATCACAGATTTATTTGAAACATTCATATTCAAAGTGAAGCACTAAGGGTGGTTTACTGAAGTTGAATTGACAAATAACAAAATACAACAGCATTTGTTATGGAGTAAAACTTGTGCCACCTTAAACCGAATTTGAATATGTTGTATTTGCATTTGAATTGCTGAATTTGAACAATTGTATTGGAAAAACGAATTTGAATAGTATATGTTGAAACTGAATTCATTAGATTGTAACTGAATCTCAGGCAACTTGAAATTGAATATAATATTTTGAAATTGAACTAATTTGCACTGATACATAAATTAGCTCAGGAAAAGCAATCGAGTGCAGAGCTCAGGAAAAGCAATCGAGTGCAGAGCTATTGTGATCGCGTGACTAGTGACGAGCGCGAAGCAGAGCATAGTGTGGGCACTTGGTTTGCACGGTTATTAGATCTGCACGCACGATTCATAAAACACATTCTGATTGTAGGCCTACTGTCTCACCTACCGTTTATGTAATTTTAAACAAATAAAACATTTGTTGCAGTATTATTTCAAACTTCTAGCCTGTCAATCCTTGAAGTACAGAACTACCCAGCTAGCCATCAAACATCGATGTATGGTCTTACCTACCGTTTTTGTAATTTTAAATAGGCTAAAACATTTTTTACAGTATTACATTTCAAACTTCCAGCCTGTCAGTCCATACAGAACTACTCAGCTAGCCATCAAACATCAATGTACTGTCTACCAATTGCAAACTTCTAGCCTGTCATTCTTTAAAATGTCATGGGCATAACTTTCTCTCGTTTTCGTTTTTCCTACTCAACTACTGCTCTATTTCTTATCCTGGACTGCCACCTACTGGATAGAAAAGGCAACAACCTAGTAATTATGTGAATAAAAATCTACATGTTTGAATGACCAAAAAAGGACAAATCATTACCGTTTTCTTACGTTTAAAGCCACTCTTGTAATACTATGATGTGTAGGCTACCTTTATTTGCTTCCAATTACATATGGTTATGGTTACGCTTTTGTCCAAAGCAACATAAATACAAAATATAATACTTAAAATTGAACAGGGAACAAATGAAGATGTTGGTCAGACTATAATAAAGAGAATAGCAATAATAAACAACCATGTCAATTCAATCAATAGCCTAATGACATAAACAATGAGAAAAAAGGGAAAATAGTAATAATAAACAATAATGTACATTCAGTCAATAATATAATAAAAATAACAATAGCATGGTAAGACTACATTGTGGAGAATATCAATAATAAACAACAATGTCAAATTAATCAACAGCCTAATGAAAATGAAACAATACTATACAAACCATAAGTGTTAATTCAAGTGCATGTTGAACAGATACGTCTTTAGACCCCTGTTAAAAGACCCAAAACTATCACAGGAACAGAGAGCACTGGGCAACTCATTCCACCAACATGGAACCACTGAGGAAAAGTCTTGAATTTGACCTATGTCTGGTCGACACAACAGACACTCTTCAGAAGACCGCAGTGGGCAGTTGGGGATGTACGTCTTGATCATTGAATTAAAATAACAAGGAGCAGATCCGGTCAGTGTCCTATAGGCCAAAGTGAGAGATTTAAATTTAATTCTGCCTAATAGGGAGCCAATGGAGAGTAACTAGGAGAGGAGTTACATATGTCTTTGGCTGATTAAAGACCAGACTCATTCTGACTCAGCTGTAACAATCTTACTACACAAGCAGGTAAACCAGCTAATAGTAAATTACAATAGTCCAGCTTGGAGATGACCATGGCCTGAACAAGAAGTTGTGTGGAATCCTGTGTCAGATAAGGTCTGTTCTTCCTTATGTTGCAAAGGATAAACCTACATGATTTTGCAATTGCATCATATCTAATATCAGCTGATTACACACATAAACAAAAAATTTAGATTGCCCATACATTTGGAAATCCATTTGGAAATCCATCACCACCAATGGCAAACAATTAGTGATGGTGAATTGGCAAACATCAATTCCAGAGAAAACAACAGTGGACATGTTTATTAGTGTGTAAAGTGTTTTACAATATGTGTTGCATCTTGCAAAGATATTTATTAAGAGAAAACAAGCTTCGGTGTCCATGTCTGATCGGTGCCAGTCCATTGTCCTCAGTCTATCTCACTGTCCACTGTTCATTGAGGCCTCTCAACCTATGAAAATAAAACCAACAAACAATCAGTGTTTAGCTTAAAGGTCTACTGTGAGTCTTTCTCGTTAATTGTTTATTCATCTCTGCGCAAAGAGGTCTCATAAGCATCAGGCAATCAGGATACACAAGTCTGTGCACCTAAGAGACAATCAGTTGTTTCTCACACACACATATATACCTTGGATCGTATACATCATAATACATATCATTACACCTTCTCTGCACACACACGACTTGGTCAATACAATGAGTTAATTAAGAACCAAGGACATTTCTATCGTCATACAACACATTATTTGCAATCTACACACACATTACTGAAACAGAAGTATCAAGACAACACACAGTTAAAGTATAATAATTAGGTTATTGTAATATACTGTGTCTATTTCTCAATAACTTTTACTAGCTTCTAAGAGTTTCAAACTGAACATGTTCTATATCGATAATATGATCGATCAAGACTCAAGAGACCTTAGTTTAACAGTATTTCTACAGGCTGATTTATGCTTCTTCATCGACTCCATGCAGATTTAGCTAGCTACCATTTGCTAGTTATCGCAATCCAGTTGTCTGGCAACATCACGGCACGAAAAAATTGCCCCACGTAGCATTAGCTAACAGACAACACAACGATGAAAAAAGCTTAACTAGGGGGACATATCCAGTTTTCCATGAATGATACTGTTTAACCTGAGATTGTAACGTGTTCTTACAGGCCTAAAAGGCACAATGATATGACAATGACCAATCATATTGTTCTATCAAAGAGTAACGTTATAGTAGTCTAACTGGTTCTGAACTATGGAAAAAACTTTAACTTAGTCGATGAAACTATGCTGGCTAGCCAGCCAGCGCTAGCATATAATGTACATTATATAAAGTAACGTTAACAGACATGGCATATGATATCAACTTACTTGGACGTTTTCTGATGTGCCAGTCGCTTCCATCTCTTCTTTCTCTGTTCGACACTGTAAGGAGGTTCAGGAGACAGCTTGCTAAGAGGGAGCTATGCTCTTTGCTTCGCGCTCGGCACTAGTCACGCGATCACAATAGCTCTGCACTCGATTGCTCTTCCTTAGCTACCAGCTGTTTTTGTCTCGGTAGACTGAAATTGAATTTCACGTTTTGAAACTGAATTTTGAGAACTGAATGTGAAAGTTCCAAGAGCGAAATTTTCAGTCAGGATAATTTATGTATCAGAGCAAATTAGTTCAATTTCAAAATATTATATTCAATTTCAAGTTGACTGAGATTCAGTTCCAATCTAATGAATTCAGTTTCAATATATACTATTCAAATTCGTTTTTCCAATACAATTGCTCAAATTCATATTCAAATTCATATTCAAATTCGGTTTAAGGTGACACAAGTTTTACTCCATAATTTGTATTTGTTGTAAACAAGTACATCAGTTTAATGACTTGTTTTTCAACAGATTTGCTGAACAAATCCGCAAATGTGCATTAAATGAGTAATTTTCAACTACAAAATAAAAACAAAATAGACAAACATTAATAATCAAAAATAAAATGTCCCAAAAAATAGATAATTATTCCTACTTCGTTCCTGGTTTTTAGGCATCTGCAACTCTGCAGTGGACGAACCTGCAATGATTAAATAAATACATAAATAAATAAAAAAAAAAACGATGTCAAATGTGTCGTGTCATATTAACAGGCTATGTAACCATTTGCCATCAAGAAAACCTCACCTTCTGGTAGGTAGAGTTAGGTAGAGGTAGAGATGTGCTCCAAAGGACTTACACAGTGTCTCTGAAAAAAAAAAATATTGCATAAGTGCATAGTTGATCGAGCAGAATGAGTTTATTTTGCTATCATTACTTACACTCAAATAACAAGCAATTCCACATGTAACAATTCATATTCTATTGGCAAATGAGGCATAATCAAAAGAGTATACTTAATTGCAGTATGGTGAACGCTTAACATGGTGATCTACTGCAGCCTAAATATTAGGGTAGCACCGCTACATCACTTGCCACTATCTTAATCAAATGTAAGTTTATTTTCATCACAGAAGTCTCCCCACCCAACATGGTATATTTTCTCAAACACTACCATCTCTCTCCAAAGATCTTAGAGCAGAGCGCACTGCTGTTCCATCTTTGCCTATGAAGCTGGAACGTTACCGATGCCCAGAGTCGCGCTAGTCAGTGGGTTGGGTTGGGACTGGGAGCCTGGGCTTAGTCTGTTGTTGCTATCAGACTTAGTGCTACCACTATGTCACATATTATAGAGCAGTAATAAACTATCAACACTTTCAGGTACGAAATCAGAAACAATCCCTCTGTGGTAAATTTGCCTTCAGCTACGTTTTCATGTAGCTACTGTAGTGCTAATGTCCACTTCAGTCAGCTAGCTAACTTTAATTTACGACATAATAAGCCCACCTAGAGCAAGGGTACATGCTTGATTGAACATCCAAAACAATCCCAATATCCTTGACATCTGAAATACATCTAGATAAATATATATTAATGGGAGACATTTCTCTGTTGATGGCGGAGATTTAGCTCTGGTGATGGCTTATATTAGATCATGACAGCTAGCTAGCTACCTCAAGCACAAAACATACTGTAAATAATCATGCAAAACATACCTGTATCTTGCTCGTTTTTCTCCTCCTCTGTCATTTTCTTCGTTATGTTTTCGGCACCAGAGAGATACGTCCTTTTTTGTGACTTGTCTTAACATTACCGTCTCTTCCGATTGTTGAACTTGATGCAGTGTCTGCACGAATTGTAGCAGCTATATGCACCCGAGGTGTCTACTTTATGCGCGTGACTCAAAGGCTGGCAGACACAGTAGCAGTAGGCAGGCATATTGATCATGAAATCATAATTTTCGAAAAATGACAGTTCCATGCTATCCATGTGGGGGTACATGCCCACCAAGTTTTGTGTACCCCGGTCTTTCAGTGTCCCGGGAATCCTTGTTGGTGTACGTCACTAAATGTACACATAAATTGTTTTATTGTAAGGCCCCCCATGAACGAAAGTACACAAAACTTGGCATGCATTCGGAGCGTGTCATAATGATCCTACAATTTCAATTTCGTGCAGTTTTGACCATGTCAGCCAGAGATATTGTGATGAAAACACCTAATTTTTTGCTTTTTAATTTTTAACTAGGTGGCGCTATACATGAAATAAGTGGTAATGGGATGGGTTGACATGGCCCCTTGAGATCAACATACAAAAAAAAGGTGGACCTCCTAGGCCCTACGGTTCTCGAGATATTCACAGAAAACTGTCTCCGGCCACCTACAGGCCAGTTGGTGTATAGTAACATAAATTAATTTATTGTGTGGCCCCCCATTAACGGAATTCCATGAAACTTGGCGTGCATTCAGAGGGTGTCATAATGATCCTACACTTCCAATTTCGTGCAGTTTTGACTATGTTAGGTCACAGATACCTGCGATTACAACACCTCATTTTAACTTTTTTGTGTTTAACTAGGTGGCGCTATACATGAAATGAGTGGTTATGGAATGGGTTGACATGGCCCCTTGAGATCAACATACAAAAAAAAATGGTCCTCCTAAACCTTACGGTTCTCGAGATATTCACAGAAAACTGTGTCTGCCCTACCCTCCTTTCGGGGGGTGCAGTCCAGCGGGGGGGCTACAGATCAAAACGAAAAACGATGGTTCCATGCTATCCATATGGGGTTACATGCCCACCAAGTTTCGTCTACCCCGGTCTTTCAGTGTCCCGGGAATCATTGACAGAAATTTGGACATGCGAAAAAGAAAGAAAAAAAAAAAAAAAAAATCTGACTAAACCTATATGACCGCCGCTTCGCTGCGCGGCGGTCATAATAACTACTGGCTAAAAAAATGATAATAGTGAAATAATGTGAAATATACCCCCATAGTCCCCCATATTGCGAGGTGATTTCCTGAATTTGGCAACAATTTCGACCATTCATAAAGGTTGATGATGGGCCACCTAAATATTATCCAATTTACTTCAAAATTTACCAGGAATGTTTTTTCGCTTATTGGAACATAATAAGCATAGGGACAGATTAATTTGCATATGTCAAGGCGGATGATGCACCCTAATGGACAAGCTCCCCAATACCTAAGTGAGCTTGTACACTTTCACTGCCCTCCCAGAACTCTGAGGTCATCAGATAAACTACTGCTCTCAGTACCTCAGAGTCGTCCAAAAAATAAAGGTGACCGCGCTTTTTCAGTAGCTGGGCCCAAGTTGTGGAACAACCTCCCTTTTCACATTAGATCTACACCAATAGGCTACATATACCGGTATATGAACATATTATTTTACTTTTATTTTCCTGTTGTGCTTTTTTTTTGTGCCTTGATTCATTTTGTCTTCTATTATCTATTTATTTATCTGTTTTTTTTGAGCACTTTGGTCAACCACAGGTTGTTTTAAATTGTGCTATATAAATAAACTTGACTTGACAGGCAAAATAATTTTTATTTCTGAACCGTAGGCTACCTTCACAAGACACAATTTTCTGTTAGTTGGAAGGTAGCAGCCCTCCCACCTGCTAGTCTGCTGACACCTTTGATTGTATGTTTTGAAATCAATGATGAAGAATATTCACACTGGACAGCTTTTCTTATTGGGTCTCACTGGGTGGTAAAAGTTGGCATGACTGTCAGGTGCATAGCTGTTCTATAGAGTTTATCTATAATAGCTAACCACCTTAAAGGACATGCGAACACTAACAACAGCACAGCTGGTACTGGTAAGAGCCTTCTAGGATGCCAGTTTGGTTCTTTTGGCAGATTGGTTGATGGCAGGCTGTGATAGCCTGGCCACACCCACCTGGATCTCCTTTCTGGGAGATACTAGTCTGGAACACCATAATTCACTAACGTTTCCATGGTTTCCAGAAAGGCTGCCAAATCAGCGACTATAGTTATAGTTATAGCGCTATAGTTTTGAAATCGAAAGTGGCTGTGGCAAACTGTAGTGATAGAAATGCATGGGGTTTAGTTCATAATGCCAATATGGCAGTTGTCTACACGTATCCCATCCCTTCTGCAGCCAAAAGTCAACATGTGAATACATCGCGGCAATCATGTTGTGTGTTGTGAATACATCGGACCAATCATGTGTTGTGATCTCTCTGCTTGAGCGAGTTTGGTGTTGTAAAGCCTTGCGCGCGCAGTTCTGCCCGAAATAGATGCCCAATAAGTGCCCAAAGTGTGTTGCAATATGGCCGCTTAGTGGAGGGACTTGCCTAAAGGGACTTTGCACTTACCTTCAAAAGTAATTTTAAACGTTACCATGTTTGCTGTTGGTATGTATCAGCATGAAGTAGGTAGAAACCAGGAGCTCTGCGTGTTGATTGGCCGTCTGGAGGAGAGGGAGGCGGAGACTGAGAGGAGCCTGATGGAGCATGTGCAGTCAAACCGACAGCTGACGCTGAAGATTGAAGAACTACAGAAACTCCTAGAGGAAAAAGACAACTCACTCACACAAGCCAATCAGGTGTGTGTGTGCGTGTGTGTGTGTGTGTGTGTGTGTAGAGAAAGAAAACTCACTGAGTTGCAAATTCACATTTACTCTGTAATTCCTTTAGAGATTACTGTACAGTACATGGCAAATTAGTTTTAGGTGTAGAATGTGTGTTGTATGATTTCAGTCCCCCCCCCCTCTCTCTGTCTGTGTGTGTGTGAGTGAGTGAGAGAGATGAGCAGGATTTTAACAGACATAATGTGTGTGTGTGTTCATAAAGACTGTGGCTCTCCTGAAGAATGAACTAAGGGATGTTCAAAGCCAGCAGAGTAATCATAGGTACGCACACACACACACACACACACACATGAACATATTACGAAATCCACCATAGACTGCATATTGATGTTTATGTTTTTTATTTGTCCTTCTACAATGCCTTTGGCGATAGTTTGGGAACATTTGGGAGAGATCTTTGATGGAGCACTATAGTTAGAATTTCTGTCAGCAAACTTCGACCATCTTCTTTCTACCTTTAACCTTTGAACTCTGACCCTGACAGGCCAGTTCAGGAAGTAAAGGAATGGCTGCAGAGCGGGGAGAGCCAGCTCAAGGTAGAGACGTAGACACAGACACACTTTTATGGAGAGAAATCCAGTCTCATCAAGTCTGACACACACACACACACACACACACACACACACAGCCTACATACACAGACATCTGATATGTGTGTTTTCCAGCAAATGAAGACTCCGTGCTCTCCTCTCCAGTCAGACCTGCTGAGACCAGCTGAGGAGACACTCTTCTGGTCAGAACCGCCGATCTCTACTAACATCCAGAGTTCGCTGGTCTCTTCTCAGGAGCCGAGTCCACTGGTGTCATCCGATGAAGAAAATCCACTGGTCCGGTCTAATGCTAAAAGTCAGCTAGTCTTGTTTGATGGTCAGCCCTCTCAGTTGCTGGTCTGGACCGACTATCAGGATCCAGTCTCGGAGATTAAAGAGGAAGAGGGCAGTGATAGAGATGGAGATTACAGGCAATCTGGTAAGGAGTTGTAGAACACACACAGACACACACACACACACACACACACACACACACACACACACACACAGACACACACACACACACCCACCTCTTCTCCCTTTTTGTTCCGTTGATTATGTACTTCATTGTCCTCTCTCTCTCACAGAAGGACTTTGTAGTTGAAAGTGCATATATGTAATAAAATTCTTCTTTTCTCGTCCTACAGTAGAGGGAACTGATCCTAGAACAGAACAGACTATTTCTTCAGCTGCAGACATTAAACCTGAACTGCTGCAGGTACTGAGTTTAGATTGCAGGTCATGGTATTTGTGGTGCACAGTATGTTAATTAAAGGTGCTATGTAGAGTTTTATTTTAATTTAAAACTATGAAAAATTACCTTGGGTAGGAAAAGAATGTGAAGAATCAACCGTCTTGACCTAATATCAAAAACGCCGAGATGCTTTAGAATCTATGCTGTCCAGATATCCAGTGAAGCTACTGTAGCATGCTCGGGGGCGCTATGGCACAACTGGCTACAGCGCCTGTATTCGGGTCCAAGTGCCCATGTAGTCTTAGCGAATTAGGGTTGAAGGTGGCAGTAAATAGAGCGAAAGCATATTTGTTACCATTTAAACAGTCATTTTATGTATATTAAGAATTTCAGGTGCCTACAATGCCAATCCTTACCGGAAAAAATAGAGGGCTTTCTTTTGTACCACAATACAATTCATACTGGGCCAAAATGATATGTCAGAACATCGTGATATTTGGTCTGTTCTGGTCAGAACCGCTGATCTCTACTAACATCCAGAGTTTGCTGGTCTCTACTCAGGAGCCGAGTCCACTGGTGTCATCCAATGAAGAAAATCCACTGGTCCCGTCTAATGCTAAAAGTCAGTTAGTCTTGTTTGATGGTCAGCCCTCTCAGTTGCTGGTCTGGACCGACTATCAGGATCCAGTCTCGGGGATTAAAAAGGAAGAGGGCAGTGATAGAGATGGAGATTACAGGCAATCTGGTAAGGAGTTGTAGAACACACACACACACACTCAGTCATACACAAGGAGTTTCTGATGTTCTGGATAGAAAAAAACCTCTTCTCCCTTTTTGTTCCGTTGATTATGTACCTCATTCATAGAAGGACGTTGTAGTTGAAAGTGGCATATATATGTAATAAAATTCTTCTTTTCTTGTCCTACAGTAGAGGGAACTGATCCTAGAACAGAACAGACCATTTCTTCAGCTGCAGACATTAAACCTGAACTTCTGCAGGTACTGAGTTTGGATTGCAGGTCATGGTATTTGTGGTGTACAGTATGGTAATTAAAGGTGTTATATAGAGTTTTATTTTAATTTAAAACATACAAAAAATTACCTTGGGTAGGAAAAGAATGTGAAGAATCAACCGTCTTGGGGGCGCTGTGGCGCAGTACCATATACGGGTCCGAGTGCCCACGGGGACCCAGGTTCGAATCCGACCTGCGGTCATTTCCCGATCCCACCCCATCTCTCTCTCCTGCGGTCATTTCCCGATCCCACCCCATCTCTCTCTCCTGCGGTCATATCCCGATCCCACCCCATCTCTCTCTCCTGCGGTCATTTCCCGATCCCACCCCATCTCTCTCTCCTGCGGTCATTTCCCGATCCCACCCCATCTCTCTCTCCTGCGGTCATTTCCCGATCCCACCCCATCTCTCTCTCCTGCGGTCATTTCCCGATCCCACCCCATCTCTCTCTCCTGCGGTCATTTCCCGATCCCACCCCATCTCTCTCTCCTGCGGTCATTTCCCGATCCCACCCCATCTCTCTCTCCTGCGGTCATTTCCCGATCCCACCCCATCTCTCTCTCCTGCGGTCATTTCCCGATCCCACCCCATCTCTCTCTCCTGCGGTCATTTCCCGATCCCACCCCATCTCTCTCTCCTGCGGTCATTTCCCGATCCCACCCCATCTCTCTCTCCTGCGGTCATTTCCCGATCCCACCCCATCTCTCTCTCCTGCGGTCATTTCCCGATCCCACCCCATCTCTCTCCCGTTTGCTTCGGTCACTCTCCACTGTCCTGTCCAAATAAAGGCAAAAATCCCCCCAAAAAATATACTTAAGAATCAACCGTCTTGACCTAATATCAAAAACGACGACATGCTTTAGAATCTATGCTGTCCAGATATCCAGTGACGCTAGCACGCTCGGGGGCGCTATGGCACAACTGGCTACAGCGCCTGTATTCAGGTCCAAGTGCCCATGTAGTCTGAGGGAATTAGGATTGAAGGTGGCAGTAAATAGAGCGAAAGCATGATATTTGTGTGAGAAATGTCAAAACCTATGTTAGATCACATCCTGAGGGTATATGCTTTCAGGAAATATATATTTAGGTGGTTGAATCAGTTTCCCTAAATGGTACAGCCCAAAAAGGTATCATCCATATACTCTATTTAGCAATATACAATATATTATGCATGGGTAGCATACTAATGACGAGAGTGGGAAATGTCTCATGTCATAGTAGATTACCTCCTGAGGGTATAAGCTTTCAGAATATATATGGTTTATATGGTTGAATCAGTTTTCCTTCATGGTACAGACCAAAATATATTAGGTGTACACTTTTTTCACCTAGATCCATAAAATCCCATTCATTTCAATTGGGAATTTACTTACCGTAATAGGCTGTAGAAATCTTCGGCTGTGAGTCCATCGCACATTGTTGTCATGTGGGGGCATAGACAAACAAAATGAAACACGTTTGGTTTTTTGTTCATAAAGGACATTGTAGGGGTTATAAAGTGTCACAATTACAATCAGCATCTATTACATCAATAAACACCTCCAACAACAACATTGCACTTCAGTAAGATAAGGTTATTCACTAATGAATTTGGACTCAATGGCCCCTATTTTCCAACCTGGCGTATGGCGGAAAGATAATTAGAATAAAGATATTACGAAGTACATCTCACAGTGATTAGTTATTCACTATCATTTGCAAATAGGTAATGACGGATAAAAGTGATTAGGCGAGGCGAGAGGTGTATGGGATAGGTTATAGAGATATAAGCAGCAACTCCTCTGCAGGATAAATGTCCTTAGGTTTTTTATTCAGTCATTCGAACATTATTGTTGTAAGTGTTGCTTTCTTTCTAGCTATGTTTTCGATGGTAACCTATTTCCAGTCAATAGGGAAAGTAACTGTGTATATAACTGTTTTGTCGTTGACTATGAGACCACGGTGAAGTTAGTTTCACTTTGCCAATGAGTTAAAATAATAGACGAGTGCAAATGCATGTGGGCTATACTCTGCTATAGGTTTTAGTAAAGCATTTAGTAGAATAACTGCGAAATATGTTCAAACTATTCGCCAGTGACCATGTGTTTTAGACTGTCATGATAGGGCCCAATGTGTTCATTGAGCCCTTATAGTAAGTAAGTTGTTTGATATGGATCTTTCCACTGGCATGGGAGATATTGGATAATATCTAGATGTGCTGCTAGCATAAGATTTTGGGCAGTAATCAATAAAATGTGCTTTTGCTGTATTTACTGCCACCTTTGACCCTTTTTCAGGCTAATTCGCTTAGACTAACGGGCACCCGGGTTTGAGTCCGGCCTGGGTGGTGTGGTGAAACTGGTGAAATGGCAGGGGTAAGCTAAACAAATAGGCTTGGTGCCAAGAATGACCGATACTTGAAGCCTGGAGTGACTGGTCAGCAAGAAGTAATTAGCATGAAGCCTCAGCTACCTATGTCTACACTCATTTGGTGAAGAAGACATAGGAGATGTCTTCTATTCTGAGTTCACACAAACAAGTGACGATTCTTTACCTATACCTAGCATAAGAGCCATGTATAAAATGTAAGAATCAGCTTACTTCATGAACTAATGCTCACAACACAGTCTGGATTGCACTAAAGCTACACATCTTAAAGTATTCTTTCACTTTGTCTAAATTATTCTAGTTTTAATCAGTGGATTGGAATTTGACACGACATGCTCAAGACAACTAGAATCCTACAGAATTCCACTTGGCTTTTTTAAACTCAGCCCATATCATCAGACATGCTAACTGCAAACTGTTATTGAGGTCAATTAAGGTCAGACATGTTAAAGCTAATAAAACAGTTAAACCATCATCAGATAGAAAAATAGTAGAAAAATAATGCATTTAATTTAAGGAACATTCAAAACTGATTATTTAACACTGATGTTTTCCTTTTGTATTTGTCATTTCACACTTGAACTTTAGGGACAAGAGAAGTCCAACATGGCTCCAGTCCTGTGTTCCAAAACAGATCTGTCCCCTTCAGACCAACAAGCTCTAGTCCAGTTAAGGACTGTATCCGTGGTGCTGGTGGACTGTTGTAGAACACTGGGCCAGCAAAAGACAGACGACAGCAACAGAAAGCAGCCCAACACTCGTAAGATCTCTCTCTCTCTCCCTTCTCCCTCCCTTCACTCACTCTGACATGAGATTATATACAAAACTGACAAGAAATTATATACAAAAGTGATATTTGAGCACGTCATTATAAAAGAAAATAAATCAAAGGGCCACACAACACAACGTTCCATACAGGATTTGGCTTGCAGGGTAGCATTTGAGACCCCTGGTCTAAATAACTAGCTGGTAAAACCAGATTTATTCTCTTCATGAAGAGAGTCTGGCCTCTCATATGTGCGTATTTTTTTTCAACTCTAGCATAGTAATGGCCGTAGTCTTTACGTCAACTTTGAAATCATTGGTCATTCTTATGGCCATGCTTGATATTCAGAGCATGTTGAATGGTATTGTCATGTTGTCATCCCATGTAATCCCATGAATACCATATGTTTTAATTCCATAAAGCCCACCCCTACTCATATAACATGATGTAATAAAACTGTACATGTTTTATGTGCTATACATAGGTGTGTGTGTGTGTGTGTGTGTTTTGGCAGAAGGATCATCTCTCTCATCCTCGGAGACCCCAGCATTCCCCTCCATGTCACATACAGAGACAGAGAAATCCAAAAAACACTCCTGTTCTGTGTGTGGTAGAAACTTCCACTTCAGGTCTCAGCTCAGGAAACATCATTATGTCCACACAGGTAGGAGGCCACACTCCTGCTCCTTGTGTGGTAGGGGATTCACTTTACTTAAAGATCTCAAAAGGCATCAGCGGATTCACTCAGGAGAAAGGCCTTACTCATGCCCCCAGTGTGGCAAGAGTTTTGTGCGACGAGTCCATCTGAAAGTCCATCAGCACATTCACACAGGAGAGAGGCAATTCCTGTGCACTGACTGTGGTAAGAAGTTTATCTATGAAGTAAATCTCAAAATACACCAGCGGATTCACACAGGAGAGAAGCCATTCCTGTGCACTGACTGTGGTAAGAAGTTTACCTATGAAGGAAATCTCAGAAAACACCAGCGCATTCACACAGGAACAAAGCCATTCCAGTGCACTGATTGTAGTCAGAGGTTTAGTTACAAGGGAGATCTCAAAAGGCATCAGCAGATTCACACAGGAGAGAGGCCGTACCACTGCGATCAGTGTGGCAAGAGCTTCACTCGAGGGGACAGTCTTAAAATACACCAGCGCATTCACACAGGAACAAAGCCATTCCAGTGCATTGATTGTAATCAGAGGTTTACTTACAAGGTAGATCTCAAAAGGCATCAGCGGATTCACACA
Source organism: Alosa pseudoharengus (assembly GCF_046254945.1). NCBI lineage: Eukaryota > Metazoa > Chordata > Actinopteri > Clupeiformes > Clupeidae > Alosa > Alosa pseudoharengus. The sequence continues at coordinate 34,416,675 of NW_027468881.1, read as the reverse complement.
GGAGAAAGGCCATTCCAGTGCACTGACTGTGGTAAGAAGTTTATTTGTAAAGGAGATCTCAAAATACACCAGAGCATTCACACAGGAGAGAGGCCTGTGCACTGATTGTGTTAAGAAGTTTACCTGTAAAGGAGATCTCAGAAAACACTTGCACAATCACACAGGAGAGAGGTCACATTTTTGCACTCAGTGTGGCAAGAGTTATTCTACTCTTCGATGTCTAAAAAAACACCAGAATAAACATGCCGGACAGAATATGTAGACTTGCCTTGAGATATACCATTTCAAGTTCTGTGTTCCAGCTTTTCAACAGGTATGTTTCTCTGTGTAGTCTGATCTTTCTATTAAAAGATGTGTATGAATGTATTGGGAGTTATTGCATATTTCATGCCAATGCATTATTGCTCTGTAGTTGTGGAGAGTTTTGCACATTGGTGAATGTGTGTCATATATTTGTGTTATAGTATCCCAGAAATTCTGAACCCAAATCTGAGCCTTGACATTTGGAGTCTATTCATTTAGCTTTGGGACACACATACACATGAGCACACGCTCACGTTGAAGCTATTTATTTAGCATAGGCATTCTTTTCCCAGCCAACAGCCAGACATAATATTGACATCTGGCCTGATGAACATGGCCAAGGAGAGAGGGGGCCCCTAATTTCAGTGCTGTGCAAAGTCAGTCTTTAAGCAAAGTTCTTGTAAATAAACCAACGGCATTACGTTTGTATTTAGGATCTTTTTCATGGTATTACATTTGCAAATAGATATGGCTTAGTTATTAAGCAGGTTTCATTTAGACTGGCCAGCATTTAAAGTAGCGCCCACAGTATTATTCACTCCATGGTTTTGGATGGTACCTTTGAATTTCTTTGTTGTTCTCTATCTGGCCCTACCCCAGCAACGTTGTGGCCTTGACCAGAGAGAGTCTACCATGGTGGAACAACATGTGCACTGGCCATGTCATGTCTATGTACAACCCCAAAACAGAAAAAGTTGGGACGTTAAGTGGAATTTGCATTTGGAAGGAACATCACTACATCATCAACTGGCCATGCACAGGATCTCCTTGCAAGATTTCTGACCAAAAAGTCAGAAGGATAGTGAGAAGAGTAGCCTAAGAGCCAAGGACCACTCTGAGAAAGCTCCAGAAAGATTTGGAGGCAGCAGGTACAATTGTTACAGAGAAAATCATAGGTAATGCACTCCACCGCCATGGCCATGCACGCTCATCCCGCATGACTCTATTGCTGAAGAAAAACATGTCAAAGCTCATAGAAAGTTTGCTACACAACATTTGAACAATCCTATGAAATACTGAGAGAATGTATTCTGGTTAAAAAATTAACTTTTCGGATGTCATACTACACACCATATTTGGAGGAGAAATGGCACTGTGCATCACCCTAAAAATACCCTACCAACAGTGAGGTTTGGAAGTGGTGGCATCATGGTGTGGGCTGTTTTTCATCTCATGGTACTAGCAGACTTCATACAGGTGAAGGAATGATGAATGGAGTCATTTTGTTCCGGAAGAATCATTACATCCACCAGGATGAGGATGAGACATGGCTAGACCTTCCAGCAGGACAATGATCCAAACCATTCAGCAAAGAAAACTCTCAATTGGTTTCAGAGAAAGGAAATCAAGGCCCTGACTTTAATTCAATTGAACAGTTTTGGAGGTTAACTAAAGATCAGCATTCACAACAGGGACCCCTGAAATCTTCAATATTAAAGGACTATCTGTTTAAAAGAATGGGCCAAACTCACACCAGAATACTGTGACTGATTAGTTTCATCATACAGGAAATGCCTTAAAGCTGTCATTACGAATAAAGGCTTTTCCACAAAGTATTTAAGAAATTTCAGCAGGCGTGTTCAATACTTTTTTCCTGTGTCATTCCACTTTATTGCACATAACTCTACCTATGGACTTTAATGTTTGGATTTTTTTATATGGGTGGATTATCTGAGTTAATACTAATGTCTGGTGAAAATTTCATGCAAATAGCCTCATTGGAAGTATACTTACTGAAAAAAATGTTGACGTGTTCAATACTTATTTTCCCCGCTGTATATGTTAATTTTGAATTTGATGGCAGCAACATGTTTCTGAAAAAGTTGGGAAGGGAGCATGTTTACCACTGTACTGCTTCACCTCTTCATTTAACAAAATTCTGTAAATGTTTAGGAACTAAGGAGACTATTTGTTAGAATTTTGAGAATGAAATGTTGTCCCATAATTCCTAATAAACGATTTCAGTTGCTCAACAGTATGGGATATACTTTTCATTCCATTATGCACCAAATTTGACAAATCTGGACTGCAAACAGGCCATTTTAGAACATGGACTCTTCCTCTATGGATAAATACTATTTAAATATGTTCAGAATTCATTTTGCCATTGTTTTCCTGAAATATTCAAGGTCTTCCCTGGAATTGATATTGCCTGGATGGCAGTATATGTTGCTCAAAATTCTGCTTGGGTGGGGGAAAACATACCTTTGCCATACGACTATTATAGTTATTACTACTAACTAGTTACTTACCCCAATCCTTAAGAAGTAAGAGAGCAGTTATGTTAGGATGGAATTAATAACTATAGTGATGTTTATTAAATATAATTTGTGTTACAACCTGGTACATTAATGAAATCAAATAGCACCATAGACCACTATCTACAGTTCTACATTTCCGCCTTGACATTAAAGAATTAGAACTTGTGCAGCATTGCACTGTCTTTCCCTACAAGCTTTAAACTTGGCTTAACTCATTCCCATAAATAGGGGTACTGATTGAAAGAGGTTTTGGGATACTATGTTATGTTTCCAAGCTGATATTCACTTTGAAAACTGGTTCTCTTTAGGCGGAGATTTTTTTTTTCATGTTCTAGTTCTGTTGTCTCTTACACTGTACAATAAATGTTCATTCTGACACTTATGCAGACAGCCCATAAGTGTTAGCTTTCATTTGATACCTTTTTTATGTATATGGTCTTTGTGGTTGTGGAGATACTCAACATTTATTGTTGGCATGTGGTGTTGAGCAGGAAACCAAAAAATTGGCCTGAAATTGCAAGTCACACAAAAAAAAAATCAGCTTGACAACCACCCTATTATCTTACCTATAGGTCTCTTCTACCTAAAAGAAATTGGTGACAGACAGCTTGTACCAAAACATGTCCGCAAAAGTCTTAACGGAAACCCTTTTCAGAATTGGCCCCCTGACTATAAGTAAAATAATGACGAAATATCCAACCTTTAAGGACACCAATTTTCTTTGTGAATGAATAATGTATCATGTAATGTATCATGTATCATGTAAGTCCCTTCAGGGCGGAACAAGACCCCTCCGCTGCGCGTCGGGGTCCGGTTCGCCCTGTCGGGACTTGTTTTCCCAATAATGACATGATGTTGCCAACTGCTACGATGAACGGTAGGAACAAGGCTAGGAGTAGGCTATGTAGGCTAAAGTCATATCGTGGGGAGTTTATTATTTAGTTTTGGCAAGTAGCAGTGTAAGTAAGGGATAATGTATAGAACGCCGGTCATTATGGGGAAAATAAGTCCCGACAGGGCGAACCGGACCCCGACGCGCCAGCGGAGGGGTCTTGTTTCGCCCTGAAGGGGCTTATTTTCCCATAATGACCGGCGTTCTATACATTATCCCGCTTATTATAGGCCTACGGCTACTTGCCAAAAGAAAAAATAAACTCCATGATATGTCTCTTTACACTTATTTGTTACCGTTTCGTTGTGGCTTTTGCTGAGAAATAAATAGTTCGCAACACACGCTGAACTTGAATCAATAATTCTTTAGAACAGTGTTTCTCAAAGTGTGGTCCGGGGACCACTGGTGGTCCGCAAGCTATCCCAAGTGGTCCGCGAGCAGACGTGCTAAAATATAATATAGATGAGTTGTTTGCAATATTGAACCAACTTGTATGTAAATCCAAACAGTTCTGCAACACTGCCTATGTAAGCTACGCCAGTTTAAATCATATGAATCTTCTGACACAATAAGCAAGGTGCAAAGACAATATAAGCAAGGTTGTTCAGTGAGTAGACCAATAGTTGAAGTAGGTCTACTGTTGTTTTTTAGCTAGGTGGTCCGTGAGATATTTTTTTAATTGGTTAAGTGGTCCTTGGTCTGAAAAAGTTTGAGAAACACTGCTTTAGAACACAGCTGATCAACCGTCTGCTTTCACTTTTGAATGAAGTTCCAAGCGCAAACTCCATTGCCATTGACAGCAGTCATTCTTGTTTTCAGAGGTCCTTTCCCAAGAAATAATGACCGCTAGAACTTTCGGAAATCCCATTCAAGTCAATGGAGCATTCTACTTGCATTGTGAAGAGCCGTAGGCCTATCGATAGGGTGATATCAGCTAAATTGGGCCACTTTTTGGTAAATCAGTTGGGAAAATAATATAATACTATATATGCCTTTTCCAAGTGTTTTTATGATTACTAATGACTGTTTTTGATCATTTTGTGTTGAAATTATGTCATAAAATATAATTATTTAGGCCCTACAGTTCTTGAAACATCAACTGTGCCAACATTTTTTGCATAAGCAGTTTCAGGTAAAATGGGCCAGCATCTAAGGTAAAATGGGCCAGCTGTTTCAGGTAAGCATTCGGCCAGTGAAAATGCAAAGGGAATGGTAATTTATCATCAATTTTAATTTCAAAACACAATATTCATATGTGCCATTAAAAAAAAACACATTTTGAGTGCAAACTCACATATTCAAATGTGCAATTAAAAAAGGCCATTTTGGAACAGCACAGATCAGTGAATAGATCAGTGACAGGTCAGTGTGTGTGTGTGTGTGTGTGTGTGTGTGTGTGTACAACACATTTTAAACGAAATGCGCAAATTACAAAAATTCATACAAAACTGGTAACTGATATATAAAAAATTAAAACATTGATATCATTATTCTCCTCTCTGCTTGTATCCTCTCTCATCCTTCCTCCTCTCATTTCCTCTCTCTTTCCTTCTCCCTCTCTCCTCTCCTCTCACTTCATTCGCATTTGCCATACTCACTGTAAATAAAATATTAACCACACACACGTGTGTATGTGTTTGTGAGTGACACAGAGGATGGCCCATTTTAGCTGAAACCATGTTAGTCTGAGCGAAATAGGGTTGAAGGTGGAAGTAAATACAGCAAAAGGATATTTGGTATCAATCGAACCGTAATTTCATGTAGATTAAGAATTTCAGGTGCCTACAGTGCAGATTTGTACCAGAAAAAAGATATACAGCTTTGAATGGACCATGGTATAATGATTATTGGTATATAGATATATATATATATATATATATATATATAGATATTAGCTGATATCTCCCATACTGGTAAAAGGATCTTTACCAAACTTGGTGTACTTACTCACAATAAGTTCTTGATGAAATTAGTAGGTGTTTAATGTCTTGGGGTCAAAGGTCAAGGTCACGTGAGGTCATAGTTGACATGCAATATTTGTTTTATACCTCTCAAGCAGATTGAAGGATCCTCATTAAACCCAACACAGTTAATTAAGCCTAAATTAACTAATAAGGCGTTAAAGATCATGGGGTCACAAGTAGAGGTTAAAGGTCATGAGGCTATAGCTGGCTGAGGCATAGAATCAACTATCTGAATTGACATTCAAAAAGATCAAGACATTTATTAAAGCGAAACAAACTTTATTTTCTGTATAAAAACAGTTGTTTCAACCTCCACATCTTATTTTAGTATTGTAGTAGTAGCCTCTCTGAAACCAGGGGAAATCTAAATAATTTGCTGTTTTAAAAATGCAAACATCTGTGTGAATACCTGTTTTAAAATAACTGTTTCAGTTCAGAGTTTTAGATTAAATCCAAACCATTTCTGTCAAACATCTGATAAACATTGTCATCTACAGCTATTTCTTTCAAATTAAATTATAACGCCAGACAATTGATGTAAATGTCTGTGTTGATAGAATACTGTTAGAAATAAAAACTACCCTTGCATCGCATTGCAATAGTTATACTTTATTCCCTGAAGTTGGTAGTAGGCATATAAGCAACAGCAGCAGCGGACTGATATTACCTAGGACTCTACTAGGTATTATGGTGGGTTTTCAGGATTTGAAGGGATGTAATCATGGGTTTCATAAAGTACTGGGGGTACCAGGATGAGAGGATCTCCTCCTTACATGGTTAAGGGAGAGGGGGTGTTATCAAGCTGGTGAGGACTGGACAGGACAGGGATGAGGAGGCCACTGTGCCTTACGAGTTAGGGCCTGTCTAGCTAGGAAGATAATATAAGGCCTTATTTCACCAAACTGGAAGGAAACAGAAAAACTTAGGGCTACACTATTTTACATATGTTACCTATGCATTACATAGGTTTGCATATAGTTTTATGCATGATGGGAAGATGGTTTCCACCAATGTAAGCGACCCTGCTTGGTACTGATTGGTGAAGGGTGTTGATGGAGATGGCGTGAGAGGGTGGCACTTCTCAAGGGCTGAGGAGAATAAAATATAGTGTACAGTATAGCCATCCGTAGGGGAGATCTTGTCGGGGGCCCCAGCTGATGACATCTCCTCCCTATTGCTTTGATGGTTGGTCTGGACTTTGGTTGGGCTGTACTATCATTGCAATACGGTGAATAAAGATCAACAGTCTTCGGAAAATCTTCTATCTACATTGTCTCCTTCGGACGCCTTGTTCCAGAGTGCTAAATTACTAAATAGTCAAGTGGTAATTGTTAATTGGACAATTGGATTTGGAAGTGGACATTTTCTAGCCTGAAAATCCAGACCCTGGTAATCTAGAAAGATTAAGGGTCCCTCCACGAACAATGTAATGGCCCAACTCGAGGGGCGGCACCAAGCATGCATTTGAAAATCTCACTGCACGCAATTGGATAACACTAGACCAATGTTTACTCCACTCACATCCATCTTATGGAGGATGACACATGACTGCAACGCCAACAGTAGTCTTACCTCCATCATCAAGTTTGATGACACAGTAATCTTGGGCCTGATTAGTAACAACAATGAACAGCTCTACTTGGATCAGGTTGATAAGGTGGCACAGTGGTGTCAATCTAACAGCTTGACACTGAATGTCAATAAAACCAAGGAAATGGTAGTGGATTACAGAAGGCAGCAGTAGAACTACAGTTACACCCCACTAATGATCAGCGGGCAACCTGTAGAGAGAGTCACAAGTTTTAAATACCTTGGTGTCCACATTACTGAAGACTTAACATGGACTGTTAACACTCAATATGTTCTGAAGAAGTCCAGACAACGACTCTACTTCCTTCGTCAGCTAAGGAAATTCAAAGTTTCTACATCCATCACGAAGGCCTTCTACACTTCAACGGTTGAGAGTGTTCTAACTGGTAGCATCATCACCTGGTATGGGAACTCCACAGTTAGAGATTGTAGTACTCTGCAGAGAGTAGTGCGCTCAGAACGTACTATAAGAACTCAACTCCCTGCTCTACAAGATATCTATTCCAGAAGAGTACTCCTAAGAGCTCAAAAGATTCTAAAGGACTCTTCTCATCCTAACAATGGATTATTCCTACCGCTGAAATCAAGAAGACGCCTATGTAGTCACAAAGCCAGAACTGAGAGACTCAGAAGAAGTTTTTTTATCCCCAGGCCATCCGAACTCTGAACTCACACTATACTGACTTTGCACACATTCACTCCTCAGCACTCTCAGACATTTCCCAACTCTGAACTCACACTATACTGACTTTGCACTCATTCACTCCTCAGCACTCATGACCCCCCCCCCACACACACACACACATACACACACCTACATGACTTTTAGCACTTTTACATCCCTCTCCCTATGCTACAGACCTTTTATTTATTTTCTTATTTCATCACACGTCAAAACACACAAACACACACACACACATATCATATCTGACTTTCTCCAACTTTTGCACATCTCCATAGAACTTTTTATTTATTATTTTTGATTTCATCCTCCATCTATCTACCCATGTCCTTGATTGCCTAGCCTTTCTGCCCCCCCCCCACCCCCAACACACACACACAAAAAACACACACACTTACATCATCACTGTCATCACCTCACATACATACAGCACACTGCTTGCTGCAGTAAGCCTCCTCTACATACTTGCTGCACACTGCCCCCCCCCTTACATACACAGCACATTGTCTTCAGGATCTTCTCCAACACACATCCCCCCCCCCCCCAATACACAGCACATTGTCTCATGAGGAAGCTTCTCCAACACACATATTGCACACTGCCCTCTCCCCACATACACAGCACACTATCCCATCTCCCTTGTCATCCCCCCAACACACACACCAAGACCCCTGGCAGTTGGGTTAGCCCCTTGAGCCGTGGATCTGCCCAAGGTTTCTTCCTTGGTAAGGGAGTTTTTCCTTGTCCCTGTTGTTCTTGGGTGCACCTTGTTGGTGCCCCCCCCAATCCCAATCCTCCCCCACCTTCTTATGCAGCCCTTGCCACTAAATCTACTAAACCCCTCTTCTACTGCACTTTTTACCCCATAAATGCACAAATAGGCTGACACCAGACATAATTTCACTGCATTTCTTACTTCCAGTAACTATATGCATGTGACAATAAACTTCCTTGTATCCTTGTATCTGGGATCGCTTCCGTTGAGAGTGATTTCGGGACCAGATTTTATGGTAGAGCCAATCAGGACGCAGGGCGGGAGTTTCATAGATGTGACGTAGCGTAGAAGTGACTGTGAGACTGTTCTCAGCGTCACGGGTTGGCTTCAATGTGAGTGGTTGAAGTAGCATGTTAATAGAGGACGGACAAGTGGCTTATCCAATCATACTGTATGCAAGGATTTTTGATAAGGCCCAGCCTTCTGAAGCAACACTCCAATGGATCGATCCCAGATGGATTAGTGGAGCTAGGCGGAACGAAATTCATCTGACGAGAGTCAGGTTAGTCTCATCATCCATTGCAGTGAAATGGAAAATAATGAATCAAGACAGTACTGAGCAAAACTAAATACTGATATTCATCCCAGGGGAAAATATTGCTTCTTACAACAGTCTCATTGTAGTGACTGTCTTACCACAAATCAGACACTCGGCAGGGTGAGGGCTAGATCCTGTTTTTGACGCGCTATAGGCCTGTCCACTTCGGATAAAATTGAAGTCCACAACGTTTAGAGTCCTTGGGTGATGTTCCCATTTAATAGCAAAGATAGTTTACAGAGTTCAGACTAGTATATGCAAACGTGAGGGCTAATCTAGCTGTGGCGTGCCAGCGGTAAAAACTGTGCGATCTCCCCGCCACCCTAGCATCATTACCCCCCCCGCTACACCTGTGAATTAATTACCTGGCGTGCCTGTGCCACCGTGACCTATGACCTAGCTCCTGTAACACAAGCACACTGCCCTCTAGTGTAGACCACCACCACAACATCAACAATAGCTAATGGCTCCCACACACCGGCCCCTAATTGGGAAAGTGTGACCAATTAAACTACAAAACAGGGAGCCACACAAAAAATGTCTTCAGGTCTTCTTCCTTCTGGATTGGATGTTAACCAGCGTTGGGTCATGACCATTACACGGCTTCTTGCAACAGGAAAAGCTTGGAAATAGGGCGCTCCAACTGCACCGTCTTAGTCTTCAACTACACGGCACGTACGAAACCCTTCTTGTCTGGGTAAGTCTTTGTCACTCTACCCATAATCCATGATCCACGGGGAGCAGTGTGATCCATGATAATTCAAGGATGTTCCTTTAAATCCAGCTCCACAGTCAAAAACCACCCTTAGAGATTTCTTTCTTGGGTGATACACCCCATGATGAGGGAGATACCACACATGGCCTTCTTTACAGTCCAGCTGGTCTTTAGGCACCACTTCAGCATATCCGCTGTCAATCATCTGTGAGAGAAACGCTGTATACTCCTCCTGATAAGATTTGTTCCTTTCAAACTTTCTTTTTAGCCAGTTAACACGCTGTTCCACTATGCACCGGTTATTTGGCATGGTGATGTCATCAGTCTTAAAGGGTAAATCCATGCAGTAATGACCTCCTTGCAAGTGTGTGGACTTCTCAAGGACCTCCATGAACCTCAGGTCTTCCCTTGACATCTCCTGCCTCTCCTCCAAGGACTTCTCATTAAAGTCTTGATTGTACTGAGAAACCAATTGCTCCTCCAGCCTGGCAATGGATATCCTATTGGCATAGACGGTTGAGCAGCTTCTCTTGCAACATCCACTATTGCCTCTCAATGGACCGTTGATGACCCACCCCAATAGGGTCCTCATGGCGTAGGGTCCACCACCTTTGCTGTTGACAATTTCCCAGGGCTCCATCAATTTTGGTGCATTGGTCCCAATCAAGATTTCAACATCTGCATCCAATTCTGGAATTTTAACATCTCTCAAATATTCCCATTTCTCAAGGTCTTGCTGGGTGGGAATGTTGCTCTTTGACACTGGAATTGCGTCCTGTGTGTACACCTCTGGGAGGTCCAAGAACTGGCTGCCACCCAATTTGGACACCTCCAGACCTGGAACAACTTGACTTTCAACAACCTTCTCTTGGCCCATGGTGCGTAGTAGAATGTTGGTCCTTTTACCCTGCAGATTCAACTTCTTCAAGAAACTGTTGGTACAAAATGTTGCTGTACTTCCAGGGTCCAAGAAGGCATATGTCCTAAGCACCTTGTCTCCTTTCTTAGATTTCACCTGTACAGGAATGATGGAGAGAGTACAATGTACCCAGCCCCAGTACAACCACATGTCTGAAGCGACACCAGTGCGTTATTTACTTCTACTTCCTGTGTCTTAGTCATCTTGTCCTCATTGTGGATGTGCAAAATAGTTGGATGTTTCAGATTGCATTCATCACAGGTCAGACGACTTCTACACTCTTTGCTCATGTGGCCCACTTTCAAGCAGCCAAAGCAAACACCCTTTCCTCTCAAGAATTCAATCTTCTCCCTGTGAGGAATTTTGTTCAAGCCTGGACACTTGGGCAATAGATGAGGCTGCTTACAATAGTGACAGAATTCTAAGCCTGACTCCTTCGAAGCACTGGGCTGGCTTGGCATCGCCAAAATGTTAGTTGCAAAACTGCTTCCTTTGATATTACTCCTAGACACTGGCCTACTACTATTCATAGCCTTCAAAGCGCTGGATTGTGTGTCTGCAATATCACCAAAAAGTGGATGAGACAAGATTTTGACTTGAGTCTCGAGAAAGTTCACCATATCAGGAAAGTTGGCTCGATAGCCTCGTCGCTCTTGTAGCTCACAGGCCGTAGATCTCCATCTGTCCCGCAGCCTGTACGGCCATTTCATGATCACATTCTTCATATTTGATGGAATGTTCAATTCCTCCATACATTGTATCTCAGTCATAACATTGCAGCATCCTCTTAGGAAAAGTGCAAATTCTTGCAATGCCTTAACATCCTCAGCCTTTACGACAGGCCATCCGAACACTTTGTCCATGTAGGCTGTTGCTATCTTCTGTTCACTGCCAAAGTGCTCTCTCAGAAGACATTTTGCTCTTTGATATCCTTGCTGTGATGCCATATGTAGGCAACTTCGAACCAGCTCTCTAGGCTGCCCTGTAGTATATTGCTCTAACAGGTACAGACAGTCTTGATAGCTGCTAGTTCTCTCCTCAACACAGTGTTCAAAAGCTCTAACAAATGAAAGAAATTGCAATGGATCCCCATCGAATATGGCTATGTCTTTCTGTGGCAAACTTGATGACATTTGTTGCTGCACAAGCATTGCTGTAATCTCATTCTGCTTTTGCAAGATTCGACATATGGCATTCTGGTCCACAGTGCTTTGCATTGATGGAGTGTTCTGTGCTGGCTGAAGCCTGTGCAATTGCTGTTCTTGTGCAGCTACTGATCCAACAGGCGCAGTTATTAAGGTTGTAGGAACATTTTCAAACTGATGCTGTCGGCCAGTACCATGTGTTCCATTGAGTGACTGTGACTGCAGTCTGAAAGTGCTATCCCTTGCTGATATGACACGACGCTGTTCATGATCCTGTGAGCGTGCAAAAAGGTCCTCGCCATGCGCAGGAGACACAGGTGGTTCTCTTGAGGTTGGTTTTGTAGTCATGGTGCTTTGTTTAGGAACATACGTGCTTGCATTTGGATTAAGTTGAAGACTTTGCCCTTTACGTGCCTTACTCGCGTATGAGTTCATTCCATCTGATGCGGCCATTCCCACATCACTGCCTTCCAGTACTGAAAGCCTTGCATCTGCCATAGCAATTTGTGTATCAAGTTCCAACTGTTCCTTCCTTTTCCTCAGCTTGACTCTTTTCAATCGGAGTTCCTCCTCTTGTTCCTCAAGCTGATGCTTCCTTTGTAAAGCAGCAGCCTTCTCCATCAAAGCTGCCCTTTCTGCCTTTGCCTTTAGCCGTGCGGAAGATGCACTGGAACTGCCATGGCTTCGTTTGCTTGATCTTTTGCTGGACACATTAGACACACTGTCCCCTGGCTTAATGTCATCTTGACACACAGATTGAGCATCTTTGTTTTTCACCTTTAGTTGTGCACCCTGGCCATCATCATCATCATCATCATCATCACAATCATCATCAGAAACAGCACCATCACCGCCACCATCAACAATGTCAGCAGCATCATTCACATTTTCATCATCACATGAAGCTCCCATCTCCTTCAACCATTTATACACTTCTTCAACAAATGCATCATTAACAGACCTTTTTGACTGAAACCATTCTTCCTGTCTTTTCTGTTCCTCTTCAGGCAGAGAAAACTCTGTGAGCAATGTGTTGTGAAGATCAAAGGCATTTTGACATAGAGATTTAAACCTTTTTAGCTTTTGTTTAACATTTGTGACATTTGCAGGAACATTTTCAACAGAAGACAAAAACGGGACGATGTCTGCTTTTATTTTGCTTGTTTTTTTTAAAATCATACTTCTTTCCTTTTGAAGCTTTTCAATTATTATAACGATTCCTTTAGCAGTAGGCTTTCTTGTCCTTTTTTCGCTACCCTCACGTTGCAACTCTGTAGCTTTATTTTCATCATTGCCTTGTGTGTCACTCATTTTCAACAGATTACTTTGTAAGATTCACGGGCCTTGTTATTGCGCTATGTCGACTATGCGGCCTCTCCGTTTGCCTAGGCAACACACTCGCAATACGTGACCTATGCTCAATATTATTAACACTGCGTCAATTGTGCAGACGTAAATGTCTTTGCAGCTCACAGTATGGTAATAGGCCGTTCAAAACAGTCTTTTTTATAACATCGTAGTCGACAAGTCTTAATTGAACAGTCTTTCAGTTCGTAGCCTGCTTATCAGGAACGTCCAAGTTTTCCTTTGCCGGTCGATGATAAAAAGATTTATCCTACCTTAGGATTGGCGATGGATGACCCAGTTTATGGCTTTACCATGCTGCGGTTTCAAGTTCGATAAAGTAATCCGTTTGCTGTTTCAGCTTCCAAAGTATTCCAGCGAAATCCAATTGTTGTCCAACTTCCAACGTATCCAAACGATATCGAACATTAATCCAACTTCCAAAGTATCCAAACGAGACCAGATTTTCATTTGTTCTTCTTCCAGGACATCTCAACGAGATCAGAGTTTTTACTTGTGTAGTGACTGTCTTACCACAAATCAGACACTCGGCAGGGTGAGGGCTAGATCCTGTTTTTGACGCGCTATAGGCCTGTCCACTTCGGATAAAATTGAAGTCCACAACGTTTAGAGTCCTTGGGTGATGTTCCCATTTAATAGCAAAGATAGTTTACAGAGTTCAGACTAGTATATGCAAACGTGAGGGCTAATCTAGCTGTGGCGTGCCAGCGGTAAAAACTGTGCGATCTCCCCGCCACCCTAGCATCATTACCCCCCCCCGCTACACCTGTGAATTAATTACCTGGCGTGCCTGTGCCACCGTGACCTATGACCTAGCTCCTGTAACACAAGCACACTGCCCTCTAGTGTAGACCACCACCACAACATCAACAATAGCTAATGGCTCCCACACTCATCTTTCAAAAACAAAATTTAGAAAATGAACTGCTATCCTAATACTTTGTGTCCCTTAATGTGCTTTGTAAGAAATTATAAGGTGGCTTGTAACATATTCGTATTTAATTATATTATTGATATCTACCGTCAAATCTTCCAAAATGTTTAGATATTATTTTTTGCCCACCCCTAACTTCAACTGAACAGATAACAACGGACATGCCACATTACTAACATCAAAACTGGAAGACAATGCTAGTCTTCAGGGTCACAGAAATTGCCAGGAGAAAGTGGACAACACCTTCCATGAAGGGAAAAAAATCAAGGGCCACAGTTAACAGTCATACTAACTTATGGAAAGTCACAACAGCAGAGAAAGCTATAATTTACAGCTGGAAGTAGCACTGCTTGTACTGTGGAAAGGACTGCATGGGCAATATTGAAAGAGATATTGGTCAGGTCATGACTATGCTAGTGGAAGTATTTCACTTATGTAACTGCTAAGCACATTTGCCTACAGTAATTGCAATCAGATACTTGATTCTTATATACAAAGGAGGGGTATTAAACTCATTGTGCTGTAGATAGGGACTCCCCATGTCAAAAACAACCAAGTCTATGTTGTGCAACATAAAAAAGTTCACTATATTTACAGTAATTGAATTGAACATGGCATGTTGATTAGCATGTCTCCACCGTCTATAACCTTGTATGTCAGGGGATGAAACTGACCTTAACCTTTGACCCCATGGCCCTGAGTCCCTAAGTTCATCTAACTTGTATAGACAATAAATGTACTAGAGTTAATAAAGATCCATCAGTCAGCTTTGGAGATATGAACCAAATACTGCATATGAGTTATTTGTGTGACCCCTTGTAACCTTGACCTTTGACCTCAAGACCTAAATTGTCTTGCCAGCTCTTTGACAACTTGTAGTGGGTAAGTAGACCAAGTTTGATGAATATCTTTCAATTGGTTTAAGAGATATCAGCTAATATCAAGATGTACTAACATACGTTTTTGGCCCAAAAATCATTGTGCCATGCTCCATTCAAAGCCCTATATATTTTTTTCGGTACAAATCTGTGCTGTAGGCACCACAAATTCTTAATCTACAGAAAATTACGATTCAAATGATACCAAATATGCTTTTGCTGTATTTACTTCCACCTTTGACCCTTTTCTAGGCTAATTCGCTCAGACTATGTGGCCCATTTTACCTCAGTGGGTTAAGGTAAATTGGGCCGCTAAGAAAAACATCACTTTTACAAAAAACTAGATGTACCGCAGAGCGGTACAAAATATGACTGCCGCCCAGTCCAGCACATTTTTTCCACAAAAAGAAATCACGCTGAAAGGCCTATATGATTCTAACTGTCTCACTAAATTGCATTATCCACACTCAATTCTCACTGGTATCTGCTAGACAACAAGTACCAAAACATTATTAGTTCATAGATTTCACATGTAAAATTCATTTTATACAACCCCACCTCCATCTTGCCTGTTCATAATTCTGAGAAATTCTTGATTGTTTGTGTTATGTTTATGTTATGTGTGTGTGTGTGTGTGTGTGTGTGTGTGTGTGTGTGTGTGTGTGTGTGTGTGTGTGTGTGTGTGCGTGCTTGTGTGTGTGCCTGCGTATGTGCCTGTGCATGCAAGCGTACATATGTCTACTGTGTGAGTATGTGTCATACGTATGATTACTGTGAATGTATGTGTGTGTGTGTGTTTGTATCTGTTTGTGCACATGTGTGCACATGAAATGGGTTAACATGACCCCTGGAGGCAAACATATGGAAAAAAATGGTCATCCTAGGCCCTATAGTTCTCAAGATATTCACAGAGAACTGTGTCTGCCCTACCCTCCTTTTGGGGGGTCCAGTCCAGCGGGGGGGCTACAGATCAAAACGAAAAATGACGGTTCCATGCTATCCATGTGGGGTACATGCCCACCAAGTTTTGTGTACCCCGGTCTTTCAGTGTCCCGGGAATCCTTGTTGGTGTACGTCACTAAATGTACACATAAATTATTTTATTGTAAGGCCCCCCATGAACGAAAGTACACAAAACTTGGCATGCATTCGGAGGGTGTCATAATGATCCTACACTTTTAATTTCGTGCATTTTTGACCTTGTCAGCCAGAGATATGTGATGAAAACACCTAATTTTTTGCTTTTTAATTTTTAACTAGGTGGCGCTATACATGAAATAAGTGGTAATGGGATGGGTTGACATGCCCCCTTAAGACCAACATACATAAAAAAGGTGGACCTCCTAGGCCCTACGGTTCTCGAGATATTCACAGAAAACTGTCTCCGGCCACCTACAGGCCAGTTGGTGTATAGTTACATAAATTAATTTATTGTGTGGCCCCCCATGAACGGAATTCCACGAAACTTGGCGTGCATTCAGAGGGTGTCATAATGATCCTACACTTCCAATTTCGTGCAGTTTTGACTATGTTAGGTCACAGATACCTGCGATTACAACACCTCATTTTTACTTTTTTGTGTTTAACTAGGTGGCGCTATACATGAAATGAGTGGTTATGGAATGGGTTGACATGGCCTCTTGAGATCATCATACAAAAAAAAACGGTCCTCCTAAACCCTACGGTTTTCGAGATATTCACAGAAAACTGTGTCTGCCCTACCCTCCTTTCGGGGGGTCCAGTCCAGCGGGGGGGCAACAGATCAAAACGAAAAACGATGGTTCCATGCTATCCATGTGGGGTTACATGCCCACCAAGTTTCGTGTACCCCGGTCTTTCAGTGTCCCGGGAATCATTGACGGAAATTTGGGCATGCGAAAAAGAAAAAAAAAATAAATAAATCTGACTAAACCTATATGACCGCCGCTTCGCTGCGCGGCGGTCGTAATAAGTTCATATACCAAACTAACAGCATTATTTCTGGTGGATGCCATCAAGACAGATATTATGCACAGTTTTTTTTATGTGCATGTTTGTTTTTTATAGATTTATCATCCTTATAATAGTTTAGTTACATTTGATATGCCAGGCCATGCAGCTTTCTGGTGCAGTCTCGATTTGAACTATTGCCCCGCCCACCATAGCAACCATAAACCAATCAAATCACCTATTACTTGTCAAGCACAGTTATGACAACAGTCTGAAATCCTTTGCAGTCATTGGCTCTAAATTCCAGAGGGGCTGGGACCCCCAAACCTTAAATGGCCCATTTTAGCTGATGGCCCATTTTACCTGATATCACCCTATAATAAAAAAAAAATAAATGTTCTTCCTTCAATTACAGGGGTCATAAATATTGGCACCTCTTTTTGGAATTAAAATAGCCCCACATCATCACATAGCCTACCCTTCACCACATACCTAAAGATTGGCATGGTTTTATTTCAGTTAGCCTATTAGCTGGTTAGGCCTTTATCACGGCAGCTAAAGCAGGGCTGTTCACATGTTAGCAGGCAAACCACAGGTGTTCCTAAAAACATTAACGAGGCCTCTGGTTGAAGTAACTGTGGCCGAATCTGACACTTAATTAGAAACACCTGTGCTCACACAGGAGCAGGGCTGTTCACTTTCTACTTCGGCTGCCGTGATAAAGGCCTAAAATAAAACCATTTTATTTAAGCTTTTTCACGTTAAGGATTTTACAGGGTTCCCACGGGTGATGGAATTTCGGGAATATCATGGAATTTTGGAAAGTCTATTCCAGACATGTAAAGTCAGGGAATTTTATCATTTTCGGGGCAAAATTATGGGCACATATCAGGGAATTTCGAATTCAGAATTGGTGTATATCTGGTTAGCTTTACTGCTTGGTTGAGTAGCCTACTGTAGTTGTGGTAAGGCCAACTTTGTTCATTCAATACCCATGTATTCATCTATCGCTCTAAAAAAAGTAAAACAATTCTTGAATGCTATACGACTGTTCTGAAATCTTGTAGCCTACCCATCATTACGTAGGTCATGGAAATGTAGGGGGTTTTTTTGTCAGGGAAAGTGAGGGAAAAGTGATGGCATTTCAGTGGGAACCCTGATTTTATTAATTTATTTATGGTACTTGCGCAAACCCTGGATACTTTTATTGCCACACAACTTTGGTGGTGGTAGGCCTATTAGCTTCAGAAAGCACCGCTTCAGAAAGCTGCACTGCTTGTGAAAAAAGGGGGTGGGGGAGGCGGGCTTAACGTAGCTTAATGTCCCAAAACGTACATTACACATACAACGAACCTACAAACATTTTCATGTTCTCCATCGGACTACTTCCTGAAACACACCCACAAGTCAGATGGCATTTCGCATTATCCTGTGGGTGGATCCTATCCCGAGTTTCATGTAACATTAACCAGTAAGTGCATTGAGTCAGTGCTGCAGAATGAAGCTGTCAAGTAGCCAGTGTCTCGTGTGATGTTTTTGAGGCGTTATACTCGAAACTGAAATTCGTACTACAGTACTAGGCCTACAGTAGTAGGCTACAGAAAAACATCGAGAATGACTTCATCTTTGGGCGACGGGGACCCGCTAGATAATGGAAATACATCGATGACTGATACCTACTGTATTGTTTGTATGGACAATATACAAGACAAAAAAACCTTGAAATGTTCCCATTCTTTTTGCTCAAGTTGCATAGACGATGTATTCAGAGTAAAACCCGCGTGTCCGGTTTGTAATGCGTTTTATGGGACCTATTATGGTACTCAGCCTCGGGATGGAGTCATGAAAGTGACCCGCACTTGGCAATGTTTACCTGGGTATGAAGGCTGTGGAACTATTGTTATCAACTACAGTTTTCCACCAGGCATCCAAGGGGTGAGTTTGGTTCATTGACAGATTTAATCCTTGAAGAGTTACCATTTGAAATGTTTCAGATGCAGATAATGGGCGTTTCGCATGGGGTTTAAGCAATCAAATTTGCTGACACAGTGCATACGGAAAGTATTCACTCACTTTTTCCACATTTTGTTATGTTTCAGACTCATGGATTCAATTCAATGTTCTCATCAATCTACACACAATACTCCAACACCCAACAAAAACGCAAGTGTTTGGAGTGTTTTGTAAATATATACAAAAATAAAAGACTGAAATATTCTATTTACATAAGTTTTCACACCTTTTGTTATGACACTTGCCATGGAGCTCTGGTGCATCCTACTCACGGCCGGTTCTCCCTATACGCACACTACGCAAGTTGCGTAGGGCCCCGCAAGTTAATGAAGGTCCCCTTCCCCGTCTCCCCTTGAGTCAAGCTATAGTGACAGACAAGTATACAGTTATAGCGACAGTACCTCAAACATTAAGAAGATGAACATGAAACCATTTAGGGCAGTGTTTTTCAACCTTTTTTGTGCCACGGCACACTTTTGACACTTAAAATGTCCCATGGCACACTAACATCCTGTGTGAAGAAAAAATAAACATACCATAGCCTAAAATTTCAAATAATACACAGATATGGCCTTATTATGGCTTCTATGCAAGACCTGCTCAATAAAACAAGTGCCCTCTGTTTCATTTGTAGGTGACTATATCTAATTTAATTGTTGTTATGAACTGGATATGTGATGATTCTGTGAATACTGGATACGGGGCCCCCGTTGTACAATGCCTGCATACCAAAAATAGTGCAATCATACAATCAATGAGAGCATGTGGTTATAAATTCTTTGATGCAACAGTTGCTTTTCTGGACCAGTGAGTGACATTTGGGTAATTTTCTGCGGCACACCTGATGATCTCTCACGGCACACTAGTGTGCCCCGGCACAGTGGTTGAAAAACACTGATTTAGGGCATGAAAAACGGAAGGTACGTCACGAGAATGAACAGCAGGAACAGCAGTCGGGTAAACTTGCGTTCCAACATGCATCTCTGTTGCTGGGTGTACTTGAAGCCTAGGCCTACCTAACACGGAAGTGAATTCCCTGATATGTCTGTGGCTTGCTTGCCAGTTGTGAAATATAATCGCATATCCGTTTTTTTTTAATGCGGGCGACTTTAAAAAAAATAACCGCATCTTTAAATGCGTTCGTAGCCTCCATCATTCTCTAATGGAAAAGTTTGGAGCAACCAACAGTCTTCCTAGATCTGGCCGCTCAGCCTAACCAAGTAATCTGGGACAAAGGGCCTTGGTCAGACAGGTACCCAAGGACCCAATGGTCATTATGAATGAGATCTAGAGTTCCTTTGAGAAGATGAGAGAAGAGGGACAAACATCAGTGCCTGGTTTCTTCCATTGGGAATATTGTGGCCAAATAGTCTTTGTTTTGTCCTTTTTTGTCTTTACGCTTCTTGAGTCCTTGGTTACCTGTTTGACCATGGCCCTTTGTCCTGGATTACTCATTTAGGCTGAGCGGCCAGATTTAGTAAGACTGTTGGTTGTTCCCAAACTTTTCCATTTACAAAACACTCCAAACGCTTTCTTTTTTGTGGAGTGTTAGAGTATTGATGAGAAAAAATAATAATAATTGAATCCATTTTAAGATGAGTCTGAAACATAACAAAATGTGGAAAAAGTGAAGCGCTGTGGATACTTTCTGTATGCAATGTATCTCCATGTGGAATTATGAGGAGCACAGCCATTCCAGAATTATCACAACAAACCCAAACTTAGGAATGAACTAAGGAATGCACTGCGCTTCATGCAGTTAAACTTGTATTTTAGGAGATTTTACCTGCAAGTATATATAATTGTGGGACATGATTTTGATTAATATTTTAATTATGTTGGACACCACAGCCTGAACATCCAAACCCTGGCAAACGTTACGCAAGCACATCCAGACAGGCTTTCCTACCTGCCTGTGAGGAGGGTGAGCAGGTCCTCCAGCTGCTGAAGACGGCTTTTAAACGCAGGCTCATCTTCACTGTGGGAACCTCTGCCACCACAGGACTCTCCAATTCCATCACCTGGAACGACATTCATCACAAGACTAACATCGGTGGAGGCCCTGCACTGTAAGGACCCTATTAAACCAAGGCCAAGGCTGTGTTATGATTTATTTTGTAGGCTACCAACCAGGGGATGGTCATATAACATGTATACAATGAAATATGCATCTTTTAAAAATGCAATGTCAGTCATGCTACTTTCCAAATCTTTCTCTAATGATCTGTAACAGACATATTCAGAGTGACAAAGGTCAAGCCTGACCGTACCCAAGAAATCAATGCAATTTATATTATAGTTTGTTACACTTTTATTATAAAGAGTTGTATCAACACATCATAATGCTGTGTCTTCTTATCCATATATCCAGCTTTGGGTACCCAGATCCAAGCTACCTCAAGCGGGTTAAGGAGGAGCTGTACCTGAAGGGAGTTACTGAAGCAAGCCTGGAGGACTCACCCATGGAGAGCCCAGTTTGAGAGGCCGTCGTCAATGTTTACCAGAGCCCTTATCTGTTACGATCAAAGCCATATTGTGTCATAAGACTTCAAAAGCAAAGTACTGGAATGGAGTACAGTGGAGTACAAACAGTGACTCAGAGAAGGGTGTGCCTTTTTAATGTTAATTGTTGTAGTGCAGTGTTCTCTGTCTTTCAGTTTTGTTACATGTTGGGAAAGATTCCATAATGAAATAAATAACGGTGTCACTTAATGTATCAGATATCTATAGCCTTCTGTACTCTTTGCACATAGATGGTCTTGGAAAGCTTTTATTTAGATTTATGCCATCTTGCCCTATTTGTCCACCGGGGGGCGCCACACCCCTTTTAAATGGAGAAGTATGGAGAGGAGCATGTACAAGCACGGCTCAGCTGACCACTCTGCTCCTCCCTGCCTCCCTCACTCAGGCACAGCCTCAGTGGACAAGGGTGAGGAGAGTGAGAGATGCGCCAGTGCTGCTGATGATGACTCATGTTTCCATGGATGGACCTCTGTTCTTTTGGGACATGCTGGTAATCTGAACCATTTGCTGCCGGCTAAACTGCCTCTTGTCATCATTTGGTCTGTCCATCTGTACCCATGTGGTGAACAGACATTTGATGTTAATGCCATCGTTATCATTTTGATACTAGGGTTGTAGCACTTAAAAAAGCCAGTAAACTTACACTTTTAGTCAAATATGGGTGCAGCTTCTGAGTTTTAATACATCCGATATAGAAGCTGTTATTTAAGTGCCAACAGAAATGCTTACTGCCAGGTCATTAGCTGAACCAAATTGTACCTGTGCTATTCTCATCTGTAGCTGCTGGCCTCTGAATGGGGATGAGCTGTGTGTTATAGTGTTTTGGGGATTGCTGAGGAGTAGTGTTTCTCTAGTTGTGGAGGTTCAGAGGTTTTGTGGTTTCTGGTTTGTCCTTGAATGAATTATTTATGTGTGTGAATGTTTGTGCCTCTGACCATGGTAGTGTGATTTGACCAGTCATGTCAAACTGATCTCATTTAACAGTGGGTGGGCTACACAAACAATAGCATTGTGTTTACCAACAGCACAGCAAACAGTGTTAGAAAAAGAAGAAAAAAACTGGTTTGAAGAGAGCAACAGTGACTTGTCACTGGAATTGGAGTGATATGCTCTTTACCCATATCTGACATTGTCTCATGCAGTGTACAACACTCCTGTCTGAAGACATCACTGCATCTCAGTCTTGCACAGCGAAACCATTCATCTGAGAGGATACATGTCAGGCTCTGCCCGTGTAACAGGCTCATGGAGTTTTTCTTTTTTTGTAAGGGGGGACGGTGGAGGTAATGGAAATGTGTGCACTCTTAATTGATATCAATGTAATGTTTATATCAATGTTATGTTTATATCAATATCAAGTTATTGTTAACATTTTAAATCAGTTTTGCTCATGGGTCAATCAGTATCAGATCAGATAAGGTTGCTCCTGTACTGTCTCTGATTTTTCAAACTTTGTCTATAATATGAACATCATGGGTCCCAAGGTCAGTAAAACAGTCTTCATATTTTTTAAGCCCTTGATATTACCTAAATTTGGCAGCCTGAAAACACATTATCTTGGAAGCTATGTTCGGCCATTAATATCTTGAAAATTATTACTCATAGCCAATCCAACCTTTGTAGGATGGAAGACAAACCTGTTCTCGACATCACCATTAAACGTTTGTATGGCATGCTCATTGATCAGCAAGGCCCTGAAAAAAGAGCAAAAAGAGTGACATTAAGGGTTATTTTCAAAAGACTAAAGTGGCACGTGGGGTAGCTAACTTGGAAATGTGGAAGTAGCTCAAATGTATGGACATTTAGCGTACAAAGTATCAATGTTGTACCATAGATCATAGGTTCTCAACCTTTTTGGTGCTCACCAAAGATCATACCAAAATGAAGGCACATTAGCTTATGGTTACTGATTGTAAAGTATGGCACACACATTATTATTACCTAGGCAATAATAGGAGTTTTCATTCTCATGCCCATATGTTTCTTTATACAGTATGTACAGTGTGGGCAGCCGTGGCCTACTGGTTAGCACTTCGGACTTGTAACCGGAGGGTTGCCGAACCCCGACCAGTAGGCATGGCTGAAGTGCCCTTGAGCAAGGCACCTAACCCCTCACTGCTCCCCGAGCGCCACTGTTGATGCAGGCAGCTCACTACGCTAGGATTAGTGTGTGCTTCACCTCACTGTGTGTACACTGTGTGCTGTGTGTGTTTCACTAATTCACGGATTGGGATAAATGCAGAGACCAAATTTCCCTCACGGGATCAAAAGAGTATATATACTTATACTTATACATGAGCTGAGACCACAGTGATAGGCATATGATCACATGATGTTGATTGAGCTTTTTAATCAAGAAGCTGTATCATTTATGTATTTAAAATATAGCTCTATAACCTATTTCATGAGTGTATAAATGTATTGGGTTCCTCAAAATTCCACGGCACACCTCACTTTGCCTCACGGCACACCGGGAGAACCACTGGCATAGATAATTAAAGTTCCTCAGGAACAGGCATGAAGAAGAGGAGGTAGTGTGTTTTTATCTATGAAGGAAATATGGAATGACAGTGAGACTAATGATTAAACATTAAACTATTCCCATATAGATTTTCAGGTCCTTTTTACTACCCTACATGCTATTTTTGTCCTATAAAAAACGACCAAAAAATGCAACCACACCGAGTTTTTTCCTTCAATTTCTCCACGTTCACATGCTGTGGATACTGTACCCAATATTGGCACATTACAGTAATAGAGTATTATATTTACTGATTGATACAAAAGATGAGTTCATAATACCCTCAATATCACTCTTTTTTGCAATTAGTTCTGAATCAGGGCCTAAAATCATTGTGCATGCATAACCAACTTTTAATGGCCCAGTCATACTGAGAATTATTGTTTTCCATCATATAAAGAGAATGCTAGGAATACGTTTTAAGTAGGGCTGTCAAAATAACTGATTAATTTCGATTAATTAATTTGAGAAAAAATAACTGATTAAAAACATTAACGCAGATTAATCGATTCTGTATGACCTTTGACCCCGAGCCGTTGTAGTCAGTAACCATTAGACTGTAAAATGAAGAAGAGAGAAGAAAATGTGCTGCCTAGATTTGATTGGAACATTTACTTTTCAAAAAAGGCTTGGTGGTGTTGATAAAAATAAAGTGTTGATTAAAATAAAGTCCTCTGCAATGTATGTGATTAAAAAAAAACTTTTTCCCGAAACACTTTTGAATTTATTTCCTCAGCATTTTAGGTCATATCATAGATTATTATGGCCATTATTAAAATAATAATAAAAGAGTTTTTGAACTTTAATGTCACTAATGCTGATTATTCAATGATTCATTTGAATTTAAATATTTAAAATACTTTCACAGCAAAAAATCATAATTAGATTAATTAATCACAGAGTATGTAATTAATTAGATTATTTTTTTCAATCGATTGACAGCCCTAGTTTTAAGATATTAATGTTCAAACATGGCTCCCAATAAAAAAAAGCATTTTTTGAGCAAAATCGGATATTGTGCAGCAACCTTTTTCCTGGATTCTGGGACTCTCATGTGCTTTGACTTATCTCACACACCTGTGATATATTCTTGTCCAGAGGTCTTTAGGGCGTGTGCCAATTTGTTTGAGCCCATTTTTTTCTTCTATAAAACAGAATTACAAAAAAAACATGCTCTATAAACATATGAATGTTAATAAATATTATTTTGATAGTTAAACACTATTCACCAAAAAGTCTTTTTTATAACATCACACAACACTATACACATCATTGTTGAACAGACATTTTTGTATGATATGTAATTAAGGGGTCTTTCCACCTTGTCTCTATCAGTTTAGGGGTCCTTTGCCTAGACTTAACACTATGCACCATATAGTAACAAAACAACCCTAAAATTTAGGCATTTTTTCGCTATTGAGCAGGCGCCACTGGGCAACTGAGCGCATTGGATTTGTTTGCAAAAATACACAGCAAGTAAGAACTCTCCAGGAAGTTAATAATCCTTTGACTTTGTGATGTACCTTGTAATGCCCTTTGTCTGTGCAAGAGCAGTACAAGGCTTGGGGGTTATAGTGTGTATGAGTATGTTTGTGTGTGTGTGTGTGTGTTTGTGTGTATATGAGTGTGTGTGTGTGTGTGTGTGTGTGTGTGTGTGTGTGTGTGTGTGTGTGTCTGTGTGTGTGTGTGTGTGTGTGTGTGTGTGTATAAGTGTGTGTGTAGGCAGCCAGTGCGGTGGCAGAGAGGATCTCTAGACATCTGCCCCTCTCATAGAACGTGGCTCGGCCCATCTGGTCCATCCTCTCTCTGTCCCCTGCTGACTCCAGGCCCTGTCCTCTATCAGGCATGTGCTTTCTTCCGCTCCATCTACTCTTCTGTCCATCTATTAAACCATCCCTCCATCCATCCCTCCATACCTCCCTCCATCCCTCCATCCATCCCTCCATACCTCCATCCATCCCTCCATCCATCCCTCCATCCATCCCTCCATACCTCCATCCATCCATCCCTCCATCCACCCCTCCATCCTGCCCTTTTATCAGTGCATGCCTCTACTTTGATATCATAGATATTGACTATGGTGCTGTAGTGTATGGGACACTGCAATACAATTGTTGCCATACCAACAGCACAGGTATACAGTGGGACTGGGTGTGTGGTATAAGGTGTGACATTTGAGGCTAGGCTAAGAAGCAGAAAAAAGTCAACTATGATCAACGACGTCTGCATGTCGCCACTAGCAAATAAGTGAAGTGCGACAAAATGTGTGGAAATGCACTGTAACTATACAACGTAAAGTATATAAAGAATACTACAGGCTACAGAGGTTTGGTCTATGGGGCGTTCATTAAAAATGCATGCAACATGGTTTTGCTTGATACAGTTGCCAGTCATTTCTCTCCCCCTGGCATGCCCACACTCTTTCATAATCCCATCTGGACAGAGGCAGGGCCACCACTGCAATACAGAAAGAATGCTAATTCAGATATATTATTCTGTACTGAACTACGCTGTGGTGGTGAAATGTGAACATTATAGAATGCCTTTGAGAGAACACAAATGTTATGTTTTATATAAATGTACATATTTTCAGTGTAATGATAAGCGTACTGGGTGGCTAGGTCACCAACCTATGATAGTATTTGCATGTAGGTATTTGATTTGCAGAATTAGCGTTCAGGCTTTCTTAAACAGGTTTTCATTATGGACAGACAACACAACACCTGAGGTCATTGGTGCGTTATCTGAGGCATGCTTGACCCCCTGTGTGCATCCACAAGATCTTGTCTTCGGTGTGGCCATTTTCTTTCCACAGCTGCCCTTCTCTGGCTGTCAGCGAGGGCATTGCTGTCATTCTCATCGGCCATTCCTGTCTGCCACTACGGCCTCTATTTCTCCTGGGTGGATATTTCTGTCTCTGGATCCTTCTGCTGTGAAATTGAACTGTGTTTTATGAGACAGTGGCATTGACATTTGTGAAGCTGTTTTCTCCCTCCCCCCCTCCCTCCCTCCCCTGCAGCAGAGCGCCATGGCTGCCGCTGGCACACTGTGCTCCTTAATTATCCCCACTCTGGGGGAATGGCCCTGGCACACCGCCGCTCCCACAGCCTTTTGTCTCCTGCTCCTGTCCCAGCTACGGCATCCCCCGACAGCCACAGCTGCCCACACTGTGTATGTATGAGTGTGTGTGTGTGAGTGTGTGCGTGTGTTTGAGTGTGTGTGTGTGTGTGTGTGTGTGTGTGTGTGTGTGTGTGTGTGTGTGTTTGTGCGTGTGTCCGTGTGTGTGTGTGTGTGTGTGTGTTTGTGTGTGTGTGTGTGTGTCCATATTGTGTGTATTTTTGTCCCAGAGAGAGAGAGTGTGTGTGAGAGTGATAGAGAGCTAGAGGGAGTAAGAATAAGAATGTCTCCTGTACATGCTCCACCTGCTAACCACAAGTGAGATGCCATGTACTCTGGGTGAAATTATGCCATAGATTATGGAAATGGAGGTGTTACCCTTCACACCATTTTGTCCAATGGCAATATTTATGGCACTATTGCATCTCAATGTCTGTATTTTATATTCTGAACAGCAGCAATAGCTAACTGTTACTATGCTATTTGAATGACGATACTATATGTGATGAGGACAAAATATAAAAGTGATAGTAAAAATATCATAGCTAAACTTGAAAATAAGTTAATATGATAACTTAGACTGTCTAGGAATTCAGTATCATAAATCACAGCTCTGGATGCGTTCCCTCAAGGAGGAGATAACGAGTTGCCATTGCATTTCAGTGAAGGCAGAATGGTCATGTTTTTCTGTGCAGCTCCCGTCTCACTCAGTGACAGAGACTGAGCTGCAACATGTTCATAAGCCATGCCTGCGGCAGTTTACCTCACAACGCAGATGATGTGCGACTCTGTCACTGTGACTGTGTGCATATGTGTTTGGGTGTGTGCTCGTGTGTGTGTGTGTGTGTGTGTGTGTGTGTGTGTTTGTGTGTGTGGGTGTGTGTGTGTGTGTGTGTGTGTGTGCGTGCGTGTGTGTGTGTGTCTCTGTGTGTATGTGTGTGTGTGTATGTGTGTGTGTGTGTCTCTGTGTGTGTGTGTGTGTGTTTGTGTGTGTGTGTGTTTATGTGTGTGTATGTCAGCGTGCATGGTTGTGTGCGTGTGTACCAGTGTACGTGTGTGTGCGAATGTGTCTGCGTGCGTATGTGTTTGCCTGTGTGTTTGTGCATAATAGGCATGAGTGGGTTGATGTGTGTATGTATGAGTGGACGTGTGTCAGTTTCTCACATCGTGTTCTATGAGCCACAGTGTTCTGTGGCACGTTCCTGCACTTGATTTAACTGAACGCACTCCGCGTGTCTCTCACCCACCAACAGATTTACAGACTTGCAGCCTCACCATTAAGGGCAGGAGATCAGCCTTGGCACACTTTGTGTTTTGGCTCCGGTTTCTCCAAGACAGATTGAAAGCCGGACTCAAGCTGTTCATTATTAGCAAAAGCCAATGTTTCCACTTTGAGAAGACAGGAGCCACTATCAGTATCCCTTATTTTGGGGGACTTCAAGCAGGAACAGTCCTTTATCTGGTCCTTAGAATCATTAGTGGGACAGAGTTACCGAGAGGTGTGTGAGGTCAATGCCGATAGAAACTGACCATCACATGCAGCATAGATTGGTACAACAGGTTCTGGTCATTTTTAGATGCAGTTATTTTGTCCAGTGGTCAATGGTGCATAGCCAATAAGGCACAGACCAGGTGGTGGTGTCTATTGGGGTCTGCTGGTGCACAAAAAGCTGCTTTTATCCATTATGTACCGAAGCTATGGAACAGTCTGCCTCTGTACATCAAACAGGCCAATTCTGTAAACATTTTTAAAAGAGACCTGAAAACATACCTGTAGCTATAGGAGAGCTTTTAGTTAACCCTATTTCTTCGCATCAATTCACATTTTACTGATGCTTTTTAATGCTGCTATTTATAGGCTCTTCCTATTTTCACTGCATTAAGTTGTATCTATCTCTCAATCTCATGTTTTACTTAACTCTAAATCTGTAACGTTTTATTTACTGATTTGCTTGTTTGTTTGTTTGTTTGTATTATTACGACTTTTCTTTTACTTCTCTTTCTTTTCTCTCTATTATGGTGTTAAATGCTCCAAATGTGAAGCACTTTGAACTGCATTCTGTGTATGAAAGGTGCTATACAAATAAAACATATTATTATTATTATTATTATTATTATTATTATTATTTTTTTTTTTTTTAAATATAACTGCCTCTTAGTCTTAGCCAACCATTTAAAAACAAACTAACTTTAATGAGGCATTACAGTCATGACCTTTCAGGAAATACATAACTGCTTGGTTGTTTCTGGTTTTGACTCTGCTTGGGAATAACTGTAGTGCTGTATTGAAACATGCTTCTGTAATGTGCCATTACTGTGGTGGCTGGCTCTGCCTGCGCCAGAGCTGAGTGCCACTACCATGGAAACGATTTTGTTACCTGCAATTTACTCAGCAGGAAAAGGCAAAGCATGATTATATTCACTGACTTCATAAACCTCTTTACAGGAAATTATTCAAGGGCTCAGCTAAAACTATTTGTTGTGATAACAACAATTGGGGAACAATACTTCATGTAAGCTGTTAAGCTATGTGCAATTTCTGTTTAAAATGTCATGCAGACGAACATCATTTCAAACTAAGCCTTTGTGTATGTGTGTGCATGCATGTGCATCCGTATGTGTGTGTGTGTGTGTGTGTGTGTGTGTGGGTGTGTGTGTATGTGTGTGTGTGTCTGCATGCACATGTGTGTCCGTGTGTGTGTGTGTGTGTGTGGGTGTGTGGGTGTGTGTGTATGTGTGTGTATGTGTGTGCCTGCTGGTCCTCACTACACAGCACTGGCATGCTGCCCTAGACTTCAGTCACCTGTGAGTAACCTCCACAGCCCACTGCCCGGAGTGGAGAGGCGGTGCATGTGCCAGGAGAGAGGAACTGGGCAGAGTTGGGCAGACGCCCGCCCACTCCCCCATGCAGAGAGATGGTGACAGTGAAAACTAAACGTGCCAACTAACCAAATAATCTCATTGGCGAACCATGTGGCTACAACCTTCACCATATAGTCTTTTGTTTTGCCCAGGACTATGTCACATTCCTTAAAACCATAGAATGAAGTATTCTGATGTGGCTAAGTATTATCCAAGAGAGTGTTGAGGTCTACACTCTCTA
>NW_027468881.1:34371508-34374008 GCF_046254945.1 Alosa pseudoharengus | reverse complement strand
CCACAGTTTTACATCACTCACATTTGTATGGTGTCAGTCACTGAACAATCAGTTTTCCTCTGACAATCTTTTCATCAGGATTTCTTACAAAGATTATATAAAACAAGATATGTACAACGGGTATAACCATTAAGAGGACATGCTTGAATGCTTAGCTGTACCCCAGTACCACACAATGACAGCACGTTGGCCAAAAG
Organism: Alosa pseudoharengus; assembly: GCF_046254945.1. Lineage (NCBI taxonomy): Eukaryota > Metazoa > Chordata > Actinopteri > Clupeiformes > Clupeidae > Alosa > Alosa pseudoharengus. Next base: position 34,373,811 of record NW_027468881.1, on the reverse strand, counting down.
GTTCAAGAAACAGCTTTCTTTTCACACATGAGCCAAGGTTACTGCTCTAGTTAACGACCTCTTAACAAAAAGAGAGACAGATCATTTCAATAAAAAAATAAAATAAGATAAACTGGACGGTTGCAATTCTTTTCACTTCTACCAGAAGCAAAGAAAGAGTGTTACATCTGGAGCAGTGAAGGCGAGAGTCTCTTCCCCTCTTTAGCCCCCCCTTCCCTCCCAAAACCAGGGAGCCAATCTCAGGCACCTCTCACTACAACTGTTGCTAGGCAATGTGGAGGAATTTCTGGTGTGACCAAAGAACGGAGCCTTACAAATCACCACCTGAAGTCGCACACTGCCAAAACTCTCCTCCGCCCCAGAGGTAACACAACCTCAGAGACAAAATAAAAACATAAATATTGACCATGAAAAAGGAAAAGCAGTAAACAAAGACAATGCTTTGAATGGAAAAATAGCTTTCTTTACACAGGGCCAGCCTGTTAGTTATCTTTTTTAGTCATTTGATCCAGTGAAAGTCCCTCAATCCCGTGAAACCCCCAAGGCCTTCTCACATTGTCGATTGTTCTTTACACTGGTCTCCTATACCCTTGCTCTCCTAAACAATAAATGATTCAAGATTCACTACACTTGCTGACTTCAACCCTCCCAATTTCTATTGTTGGCTTTCCTCGTGCTTGGAGGTGTAACAGAGTATAAATGGATTCTGTTGACGAAAATGAAATATCCCAATACTTCTGTTTTGTTCAGCTTTACTGGCTTGCTAATAAAATCCTCCCTTGATACTTAGCATTGTTTCACAAATCGGGCACCGTTGAGCCGACCTCTTCTTTGGCTACTGTGAGAGGTCAACAGGGTGCAATCACATTATGGTCACTAGTTTTTTTTAAAGCAGGAATATAGGCGTTGCTATACAAACGTCCACAAAGCAGTTAGCATGACATTAAATCACAAAGCAGAAGTTTTTATTGCCACTGCCTAATATACGTCACATAACGAGCACTCAAGTCATTATTGCTTTGTGGTTAAAAGCAGATTTGTGTAGTTTTTTTCATCTTCCAGGAATAATGTTAAGCGCACATTACTATGAAGCTTAAGAGTTTTAAGTCTGAAAGAGTCGAGTTTTAGTTACACACTGGACTGTCAACTATCACTGTAGCCACCACAAGTGCCGGGTATGCATTCTGAAGTAAATGCAAGTACTGTACAAATGGGCATGAGAGCAACGTTACTGCTGTCGTGGATGAGCAAAAACAAATGCCGATGGAGTGCTACATCAGAGAGTTGAAACTGCCGAATGAATAATTTGTAAAAAATAATAATACAAAAACAATGTAGCCTGTCCCTACAGATTAGGCCAGCTACAGCTCTCAGTAAAGACAATCCAGCCTGACAAATGAAACCAGTATATGTAAAAACTGCATATTTTTTTCTTTTCTTTCTTTTTTTTGCCTTGTTGATTTGCATTGGCATCAACTACATGTTGCTACAACTGCTTTCCGGAAGATCATCCTCTGGAGATGGAGATATGACGAGAGAGAGAGAAAATAAAACCCTGATAAATCTGATGTGCTCAGCATGTTAGACTTTCTCATCCTCTAAGCTCAGCAGCCTCCCCCCCCCCCCCCTTTTCAACTCCCCTCTGGTGGATGATAGCCTTGGCTGATCTGGGATCTCCCTTTCATACCTATTATTCCTGCAGTCTCAGAGCAGCTGCAGGCCAGGCGATACCAATCATCATGTTAATACGATCTCACTCCCCACCAGCACCAGCGGCAGCTCTGCCCTCTCCCCCGCCGGATCTTATTGCCTCTTTAAAAATAGAAGCGTGCAGATCAGGCAATATTTAACGAGTGGAAAGGGGACTGGGGAAGTGGTGATGGTTTAAACTTTGGTAGCTTCTAGAATTGCCCACGCGTAATCCTCCTTCCTTGTTTTTTTTTCCCCTTCAGTGTTTTGCTTTTTTTTTTTTGGGGGGGGGGGGGGTTCTGACAACAAAGGCGCTGCTGGGAGCAGAGAAGGGCATGTATCCTCCTCCCGCTCTTAGCTGGAGTCTGGGCAAGCAGCAGCCAGCAGAAAGAGAACATCAACACTACTCGCAGGCTGGACTGAGCCTGCTATTCAGTTTTGACCAGATGCTTCCTCCCTCTCCTGACAGGCTAGCCCACTATGAGCAGGGGTCAAGCCCACAGCTCCGCTAGAGCCTGCTGGATAGACTCAGACCAGGCTGCTCCCTCCTTTGTACCCCATCGTGCATACATACTATCTGTGCAAACAATGTCTTAAAATGGCTTCCCCACTGC
>NW_027468881.1:34341508-34369008 GCF_046254945.1 Alosa pseudoharengus | reverse complement strand
ACACACACACACACCCACACACCCACACACACACCACCCAGAGGTCATCTATCTGTCTCCCCCATCGCCGCAGAGCCTTCCCTCACTGTCACCAGCAGCACATACGCCATAGAGAGAGGAAACTGCGCCCTTCCCCTCTGCCTTTCTCCCTTTCACTCTATTGGCATTTTAGAGGAGAAGAAAATGACAAGTGAGCTCTAAATCCTCATTGATCTTTCCCTTCTTCTCTCCTCTCCTCCTCATCTCTCGCTCTCTCTATCTCTCGCTCTATCTCTCTCTCCATCCAAACAGAGGATTACGCAACCGGAGGAGCGGGGAGAAGCCGGGGGCCGGTAGACGCCTCCACTCTCCTGCACTGAATCCTTAAGTAAGCCCCCCACCCACCCCCCGTACTATCACACCAGCCCCATATGCAGCAGAAGCTATGTCTTCAGTCCCCTCACAGTTACCACAGCAACAGCATTGGAATCCTCCATCCGCTATTTTTTTCCATCATTCTCTTCTTTTTCCTTTTTGTGGTGAGCGTGCCTTCCTCCTACCCCTTTGCAAGAGGAGGCTTCTCCTTTAAATGCCAATCAATCGTGCAACTACACCCACCCACCCACCCCCCGACACCAGCATCACCACCCAAAATAATATCCCCACCCACTTGCTGCGAAGGAATCTTCCTGCTTTGTGAAGACACCGATGTAGAACACACCCTAGTACTTTTCCCCCCTAGCCCCCCACCGATGTAGAACACACCCTAGTACTCCCAATCCCCCCCCCCCCCCCGCTCCCCTCCATTTTGTTAACTTGTCACAGTATGAAAATCAAACTTAAAAACTGACACAAAAGAGCGGCTAGCCAGCAACGCTCTCGGCTGATCACATGGCCACTCTGGCTGAGGGAAGAGGAGAGATAACAGGACGTTGTTATATGGGCGATGTTGGAGCGTGCCCACTGAGCGCGGGATGAAATATTGAGTTCAGGGGAGGTTATTGGATTTTCCATGTTACGGTCGGGATTAAAGAATATCTGCTGGGAGACTTGCGCAGAAAAGGGGGAGAGCTGATGGAAATCCTTTATCTCACGTCAAGGTTAGCAAACCAGCACGGCTGGCTCCACTACAGAAAAGCTTTTACGCTATGGAATTGCCCATCAACCAGTGATTTGGTTTATCCCCCTCCCCTCCCCACACACACACACACAAACACACCGGACCAATCCTGATATGGGAATGGAGGGCCGTTCATATGCATCAGTTTCACAGCCTCCTAATTTGCGGTGGAATTGCAGCCCATCCTTCCCTCATAAAGCCACATCAGCCCTTCTGTTGACAATCTGCAGCACAAGGCGGCAAAGCCCAGAGGCCATCTTTGTCAGTGCGAGAGGCAGAGAGCGGCATTCCAATTAAGGTGGTGCAGCTATCAGAGGGACAGGTATCTGCTCCATCAGCTGGGCTGGGGAGAGGGTGCAGAGGGGGGTGGGGGTTGTGGTGGTGGTAGACTGGGGAGGGTGGGGGGCTATAGCATGATGTGTACACAAAGGCTAATGTCTGTGTGCAGTGATAGCATCCTGCCAGAGATTGAATGCACTGGGAAAAAGCTATCTGTTACTGATGGGCTCGAGGGAGGGGCGTGGTGGGGTGGATGTCAGCCCTGGGTGTGACTCTGCATTAAATCTAAACTGATCTAAACGCGGAAATCGATGGGCATGCACAGGGCAGGAAAGTACCGAGCCATTTCAATTAAAGTTGTCAAATTAGTCATACTGCCATAGCAGTGAAAGATACAGAGGGAGGGAGAGAGAGAAAAAATATATATATAGAGAGAGAGAGAGGAGAGGAGAGGAGAGGAGAGGAGAGGAGAGGGAGAAAGGGACAGAGAGAGCAAGTACAGAGGAGAATGAAAAACATGGTGTGCATACCAACATTCCCTTCAGCCCCTGCTAATGCCGCTGATGCGCTACACTTGCTATGAAAATAGATGAAAAAAGCAACAGGATCTGCAGAGGGAGGAGTGAGAGTATGTGTATGAGAGAGGGAGGGGGAGAGAGAGAGAGAAAAGGAGAGAAAAAGAGAAGAGAGAGAGAAAGATAGGAAGAAAAGACATTTTTTGTGTGTGGCGGCGAGACCTCTCAACACTAATCCCCAGTGTCCTCCAGTCTGGGATCACAGAGCACCGCCATCAAAAGCTTCCACCGTGACACATCGTGTGCCAAGCGCACGAGTCCCGGCACGCCAGTGTGTGCGTGTGTGTGTGTGTGTGTGTGTGTGTGTGTATATATATGTGTGTGTGTGTGTGTGTGCGTGTGTGTGTGTGTGTGTGTGTGTGCGTGTGTGTGTGCGTGTGTGCGTGTGTGTGTGTGTGTGTGTGTGTGTGTGTGTGTGTGTGTGTGTGCGTGTGTGTGTGTGCGTGTGTGTGTGTGTGTGCGTGTGCGTGCCACATGTTCCCCAACAACAGCTAGCGTCTGTCTTGCTACACAACATCCCTACAGCAGAAGGCAGAGGCTGCAATGCATGGGGATATGGGTTAAAAAGACAGGCAAACAGGAGCCAGAGGGAGGCTGGGTAGGGTTGCTGAAGTGATATGATGGAGGTGTAGCTCCACCATGCCTGCAGTTGTGCACCGTCTCCTACAGCAGGATTAGCCTCTCGGGCGCCGAGCAACGCAGCGGAGGGGAGAGGGGAGAAGTGGGCCAGAGCCGGCTGGGTGATTGACATGGGAGGCGCGGCACCTTGGGCACAGTAAAGGCCTGATGTCGGCTAGCAGATGGAGGAGGGCTGGCCTGCTTTTGTATGCTTCATATAGAGTAGCAACCAACCCCCTCACCCCCACCCTTCATCTGACTGACACACACATGCACACAGATACACACACATACACAAATATACACACTCACACACACACACACACCCATCACATCACAGCACTTTCCATGTCATTACCCTATTTCCTTTGACAAGAGGGAATTTCATGGGGCCAGCTGGGTTAACGATGCTGGCTCCTTTCAGACAAAATTCCAGGTTTCTGGAGGCCCTCCCATGTCTTCAGGGCTTGATGCATGGGAATTCCTGTTTGCCAAGCTCTTAGCAAAGACTTAGTTGGCAGACACAGGGTCTATCTTTAAGCTAAGTCTAAATCCACAGGGAACAAGCCATACCTCCAACTCCAGCTCTTTCTAGAACAAAAAGCCCTCCTCAAGGCACCCCACAGCTGCAGTAACCCTACCGCTCCCCAATGGTACACATTTCAGTCTGCCAAACAATAGCTTCCCTATAGACCGCTCCGACGGGCCAACCGCGCACCAAATTGGATGGCTAACCTTCAACTTCTGCTGGGCCTTCTACTTCAACCTCATTGAAAGGCCATCTCCTCGCTGCTACTCTGCCTCATGTGAACGCCATACAAAAGAAGGGAACCTGAGGTCAGAGGTCACGGAGGAGGAGAATGGTGGAGGTCAGGGGGATGGTGGTGAGGAGTGTGGGGAAGCAGCAATCCCCCCCCCCCCCCCCTGGGCCGGGGACCTCTGGGAACGAGCCTTGACACATTCCCCCTTCGCCTTCCACCCTGCCCCCAACCCAGTGGCGCAGGGATGCAGGAGAAGACCCATCACTGAGCCCCGTGAGGAGGGAACAAAGCAGCCCTTCTGACACCCCTCCCACACCCCACGTGGCGTGACACCACTGGCCATGACCCCTGAAAAAGTCCACCCCCCCCACCTCCATCACCACCTCCACCACCATCACTACCACTTCAGCAAGTGCTTCTTGAGAGCTGCCTCATTTCCATATCTCAACAGCTGCCAGGCCTGCCTCCCTCCAACCTCATCCATATGCACTCATCACCACCACAGATCAGTCAGATAAAGCTCCACATAGAGAGCATCTCAAATGGGCCTTGCGCGCAGGACTTAAAGACAGCTACAGCCTCCTTTAAACCCTACAGCCTTGTGGACAGCCGGCCTGTTATTTTCACAGCACTCTCTCCTGCTTGTTTGGAAACATGACCTTAATAATGTGAACATGTTTCTGTGTCAGTGCCGGACCGGGCTCTCGTGGGAGGCTCTCTCGTAAATCCTCGGGCACGTGGCCGGCGGCCCTGTCTGACGACACTTTGGGCCCATCAGTGTGATGAAATAAAAGCAGCGTAATCCATGCGGCCACTAATACCTAGTCGTAACCTCCAGCTGAGACGCGCGTCCCCTGCATTGGCACCCAGAAAAGGCAGGCCGCCGCCAGCGCCAGTGCACCCCTGAGTGCCTGTGACCTGTCCGGTGGGCCTGTCTGATTAAAAGTCCAGATTGATTTGGGCTTGTAAATCCCAAACAGGCCCTCGACAAGCGACGCTACCACAGCACCTGATGAGGTCAGCCCAATCAATGGGCAGAAGCCCTTGCGATGGGGACACTCAATCTGCACCTCCCCACAAACAACAATAAAGATATACTGCATCAGAGAGAGAGAGAGAGAAAGGGACAGAGAGAAGGGGGTGGGGGAAGAGACAGGGAGAGAAACAGAGAGAGAAAGAGAGAGAGAAAGAGAGAGAATGAGAACCTGCATTCATATAATGAGTAGAGGACATTTCCATCACATAACAACAGGTTATTATGCCACCCTACCACACTCAAACAGCACCAGGATGCATTGCTCTCTGGAACGAAACTAACAAAGACAGCTGCCATTTTCCCATTTTCACCCTGAAGCAGGCAGACATGGCATGAGAATCGGCCTGTGTGCATACCGGAGCACATTCTTTAGAAGTCATTATTTTAAGTTCAAAGGTTTTTTTTAACCTGTTCGGATGTTTGGGTATGGCATGGGTGTGATTTGGGGCTTACAGCAAATATTCTTTTGAAAGGGGCTCACCAAGTCCCTTGACTGTTGTCTCACTACCTTCCGGAAAAAAAAAAACATAAAGCTCTTTTTTCTTCACCCTCGAAAGAGCACTTTGCCTATCAACCGGCACATCTCCACACAGACCAATCAGATCAAAGAACTTGAGCAGAGATTAAAGAGCTCAGGGATTTGGGAAGCCCCAAATTCTCATTCAGCTTTTTAAAACACTCTGCTTGTGGAAAATGAGTAAATCATGCTACACTGACTCTAGAGTATACTGCAAATCACAACAAAATATGACATTTTACCTGTTATTATGATTTTAAAAGTGCTATTTAAAATTTCAAAAGAATATTTATTGCAGCTATAATAATATAGACAAAATATCCACATTTAGGTCAACCATAGCATTTTTACAGCTGTGATATATTCAGCATCTGTCTGAGAAGAATGGTAGGCACCAAGAGAGAGAGTCGCTCCATGACGTGAATCTAAACTGAGCAATCCAACACAAACTGCACAGTGCACACTAACAACACAGTTTACAGTAATCAGGTCAATAGGCTAGAATGCAATGCCCCTGGGGGATTTAACTGCATGGCCACCCATGTACTCTCCCACAATATGAGGCCCTCTCTCTCTCTCTGCCTCACAGCACAGGCCTCTATTGCCGGCTAGACAACCGAGCTAAGTGGATGGTCTGATTGGTCAGTCGCAGTGGGTTGAGGGACACCACTAATGGCTATATTAGGATGCTGCTGGGCCGGTGGACTGCTCAGGTTTTCCCCTTGCGGCGAATGAGCATGAAGCCACATGTATAGCATGACCCAACGCCGTCTGTCTGAAATCAAGCGCCGCTCGAGCTAAGCCGAGCATGTCGCACTCATATGTGCTCCTTCAGCAGATGCTCAAAACCTTCTAAGTGATAGAGTAGAGCACAGCACAAGCGTGCAGATAATCAAAGGAATCAGTGGAGGGAGAGGGGCCATATGACCAAGCTTTGGCTTTGGCTAGATATGGACAATAATAGATGTGAGGACGTCAAAGGAGCTGCATCTATCAACCACACTAAAATGCAGGCGCTACAACAAGCACACTAAAATGCAGGCGCTACAACAAGCACACTAAAATGCAGGCGCTACAACAAGCACACTAAAATGCAGGCGCTACAACAAGCACACTAAAATGCAGGAGCTACAACAAGCACACTAAAATGCAGGCGCTACAACAAGCACACTAAAATGCAGGCGCTACAACAAGCACACTAAAATGCAGGCGCTACAACAAGCACACTAAAATGCAGGCGCTACAACAAGCACACTAAAATGCAGGAGCTACAACAAGCACACTAAAATGCAGGCGCTACAACAAGCACACTAAAATGCAGGCGCTACAACAAGCACACTAAAATGCAGGCGCTACAACAAGCACACTAAAATGCAGGCGCTACAACAAGCACACTAAAATGCAGGCGCTACAACAAGCACACTAAAATGCAGGAGCTACAACAAGCACACTACAACATTAAACATACAAAAGTGGTTACAGTAGAACCATATGGAAAGTTAACATAAGTTCTGAATTCGAAGCGAAGTTAAAGGAATAGAGATTTGTATTAGCCTGGTTGGCATTCTCTTCGCCCAGACAAAATTAATTAAGTGTTTGTACCCAAATTAGGCCACTTGTTAATCATTTGGTGTGATTTGCATAAAGCCATCATGACTAGACGTCTATTACAGCCACAGTCTTCAGACATCTCTCTAAGCATGATTCAAAGAACTGTTGAGGTTCACACGTTTCTTCCCAGGTTATATTGACTATAGCTGAGAAGGGAGGTGCTGAGTGTTGACATCAGTAATGCAAAACCAGGCAGAGGGAGAAATGAACCAAAACAAATAGGTCCATGCAAGGGATGTTCACCAGACAACTTTCACTTCCACGTATGGCCCAGAATAACATATTAAATGATCACGGCTGAGTCAGCTTAGAAAAAGATGCTAATCAGCCAGCAAATGGAGGTCACGGCACCCTAGACTGCAAACCCTAGACACGGCACCCTAGACTGCAAATGACCCACTTTCCAACATACGATGCAGTCATTAATCTGTGCATGTTAGGCCACCTTGCCCTTGCTGTTTGATTAGTGGAGTATGGGCAAAGCTAATCAACTCCTAAGCATCTGAGCCCAGATTGGCATCCTACCACTGCGTACTAGCTCACTTTAGATGTCACATGTGGGTCCAAATCTGACAGGAACGCTGGACATCACACTGTTGATACAACCATAAGGTAAAGCAGGCCATGCAATACGGATCACAAGACAAAGAACACAAATAGGATAGATAGAAGTGAAGTAAAGATAGGGATCTGAATTTTAGTGGTGTTATGGTGATTTCATTTTTTTACCAGACTGATTTCACTGTGTAATTTCATTATAACTGACTGACATGATCTTGTTTAGCACAATGACAACAGGGCTACTCCATGGTATAAAAATATGTAATGCATGCCGTGTCAGTAATATCATATCCATGCATCACATATTCATTGCACTTACCACGGTAGGCTCTCACCTACCACAAATACAAAGAGCAAATACTTCCTATTAAATATCTGCAATAATGAAACGGTAAAGATTTACCTGATGTGTCCCACAAGCTCAACTCTACCCGCTGGTCCTCGAGTTCCAGACAAGCGGTGTAGTTCTCAAATACGGTGGGTACATATGTCTGCACAACAGCAAAGAACCTTATCACAAACAGGTAGGGTAACGACGTGATGCCACTGCTGGGCAGTCAAATAAACTACATAATACTCGATTAAGAAATAAAATTGCAGTTAATTAAAAAAGGTCAAATAAACTAATGATAGCATACACAAGAGATTAAAATGTGAGTAAAAACCACAGCAGATTCTGAAAACCAACCCGTCTAAGACATATGGCACGAACATGAGCTCCCTAATTGAGGGATGCAACTACTAGGCTCCTGACTCAACTTTAAACATCATTAACAACAGGTTAGATACCGTCAAACTGCCTTAAATTGTCTATCATAAATAGCTCCACATGAACGAAGAAAACAGTAAAATTTAATTTAGCCTTTTCGTTCTCAAACATGATATTCCAGTACCTCGGGATAGCAGTCCTTCGCCAGCACTTGTAACATTGCCGTTTTTCCGCATTGGACATCTCCAACAAGCACCAGTTTACATCTCACCACCATCGGCTGAGTGTTTCTTCTTTCTTTCATGATTATGTTTAAATGCGTAATGTTCAAACGCTAAAATATACGAAAACGATAAAACTCGGAACACAAAAGCCACGGACAGAAATGATGCGAGATCGGGTTCAGTGCGTACTCCTAGAAAGATACCCGCAGTTGATGTGATTGAAGTAAGTGCCGCAGCGTTTTATACACGGCATCAGCAGCCAATGGGCTCACGGGATTTATTCCTGACTGTGTCACATTTGGTTCCACTGCCCCTGGATGCATTTTCCCCAAGATCAACTCATTCGGGAAAGTTGGAATTCAACATGATGGAATTACGAACACTACAAGAATGAAATAAAGCCTTTATTATTTCCCATTTTGCTAAATCGCCTATCTTATTCAGTCAGTCATTTCTCCCCCTGAACTCGTTAAGGTTATTTAAAACGAATTGTATCTTCTTAAAACCTCTAAATAGGTTATCTTATTAGAAATAACACAGGATATTGAAGGCTATAAAACAAGATTTTCTTTGATACAAATATCATTTGACGTTGCCCTGTCATTTTCTTTCAGCTCATTGGTCTCGTGGGGGTTTTACTGTCTTTAGACTGAATCATCAGATTGACAGCTGATTGTAAATCGATTGGTGGATTCGTGGACAATTAAACCCACAGACCATTTTATTCCTCCCTAATGAACTCTTTTTCATGTTGAGGGGGCTGTGTGTGTTTGTTTTAACACCTCACCTGCCATTCCTCTAGTGCAATACACAACAGTGACGGCCAGCCAGTCATTAACACCACAGCTTTCTATTCATGTTAATTTAACTATCTGACGGTTATTTAATTAGTGTTCAAGACAAATTCCCAGACAAAGGACACAAAATATTTTTCAAATGTGACGTTCCAATATTTGCCTATCATTAGAGTTTTTCAGACTATATTTTACCCTACTATTACTATAGACTAGAGCCTATAGGCCTTTTGTTTCAAAGATTGAACTGTAATTTGGCAGCTCATTGATTAGAGGGCAACTTTTTGAGCAATGCTCCTGAACAACTAGATGATCATGATAATTTGCCGAGTGATGATTAAAGTACTTTCTCCAATATCAGATATGTTGCCTTGCGTATGGTCAGCCTTAGGTCTGGGTGATTTAGATATGAGGCAAGCTGGCCTTTGACCATTGACTGTTTGTGTTTGCTTAGCTGAGTGGGATTGGCCTGCTGAGAAACTATCTTATGAGGCCACAGTCACTATGTGATAAAAATCCCCACAGGGGGCATATTACTCTCTCTTAAACTGGGTGACAACTTCTTTGGCTTTGAATGTAAAACAGAGACATCAGACAGGCAGGCAGGTTCAACCGTGCCATGATAGTGATATATTATATATGTATATATATATATATATATATATATATATATATTAGATAGATATTATGATAATATACTTTTTGATACTTTATAATAAAATATAATACACACAATTTAAGGACAGCAGTCAAGCAGATAGGTCTACTGTCTAGTTCCTCCTATAAATAAATTGTAAGATCGTCTCTCTGCCATATGACATGTTTCTTTGTTGAACAAGTAAACAGTAAGTAATCCACCAGATTGTCGTCCTCTTAGACCCCAAAATCAGATTTTGGAGATGAAACTCATTTCGCTCAGCCAATGGTGTTGGACAGTGCAGGAATTTGTCATCTAATCCCTCCTGACAGCTGCCTGTAAAACAGTTTCATGGTTTTATGCCATTACTCTGGGATAACCACAATACTGACCAGAGGCCTTGCTGAGGAGGCAACATCTGATTTACCATGTTGGATATCCATAATCTAAAGGGATAAAGATGGAAAAAACTGCATACAAACACAATTCTCTCCATCAGCGGAGGAAGTGATTACAAAAGAAAGAAAGGAATTCAAATCTGGCATGGCTGCTATGCATCTGATCCTAAAGGAGGAAATGTATTGTGTTCAGGAGCAGTGCCATGTTCCTTGAGCGCCACTGGAACCACCTCCAGCAGGGGGGCATACAGTATGCAGGAGCCCAGAGTTCCCCTGATACAGAAAAGGGCACGGAACAGAGGGGGCAGGTGGGCCTGCATAAATCAGAGGAACTAAGTGACGTCTCACAATCTGCTGCGGAACAGGGGAGGGAGGAAGTGCAAAGCCAAAGACGAGAGGTGAGCAGGGGGTCTCCGATAATATATAAATACATACACAATGCTCAGGCCATCTGGTGAAGTTTTTTATTCATTACATTGTCATCTATGTAGAATACAGTGATTTCTTTGTTATAGGTAAGGATACGCCTCTTGATACGGTGGATGATGAATAACAAAGTGGGGTATCCAAGTACTTACTGCCACACAAAGGGCTTAGGGCCTGATTCTGAGTGAGTCATCTACAAGAAAAACTACAACATGACTTGAGAAAGATGAGGGAGATGCTCATTTGAAATGCTTCATGGGAACCAACAAGAAGCTTACATAGCCTGGTTACAATATGAAATATGTATCGCAGGATTAGTAGGAAATAGCACCTGCGCTTGTTGAGAGACCAGAGGCATTTGGCTTGTTCGCTGCAGTGGCCATCTGAGAGAAAAATGTAGCAGTGCCTATTCTCTTAATATGACAGATGGCTGTGTCATTTGGAAAATGAAAAACACACACACACACACACACACAACATTTGATCAGCGAGCTTCATAAGGGAAATGGAGCATAAATTCAGGCAGAGAAGCAGCATATGGAAACACTGCCTGGTTCTAATGCGTAATGTGACAGTGCCACGGCAACAGTCAAAGGTGAACGGGGATCACGTGCGAACAGCAGGGATCACACGGGGGACAACTAACCCTCTGTCCTCTCCTAAACCCTCTTCTCTTTCCTCTCTCTCTCTCTCTCTCTCTCTCTCTCTCTTGCCGTTCTGTGGCGGGTCATCCAGGGTTTGGGGACAGCCGGTGGAGCAGCAGGCCCTGATTACGAGTGCCCCCTGACGAGCTCTCTCTGACACGGACCTCCGCTCCGCCATCAGCACACAGCTGGGCCAGAGAGCCGCCGACCACCACTGACAGACCACACCACCACCCACAGACTTTTCACCATCACTGTTCCCCTCCACAGGGGAAAGAGACAGTGAGAGAGCGAGAGAGAGAGAGAGAGAGAGAGAGAGAGAGAGAGAGAGAGAGAGAAAGAGACAGTGAGAGAGCGAGAGAGAAAGAGAGAGAGAGAGAAAGAAAGAGACAGTGAGAGAGAGAGAGAGAGAGACAGAGAGACAGAGAAAGAGACAGTGAGAGAGCGAGAGAAAGAGAGAGAGAGAGAGAGAGAGAGAGAGAGAAAGAAAGAGACAGTGAGAGAGAGAGAGAGAGAGAGAGAAAGAAAGAGACAGTGAGTGAGAGAGAGAGAGAGAGAGAGAAAGAGAGAGAGAGAGAGAGAGAGAGAGAGTCGCCCAGTGCAGGTCACTGGCAGCCGTTGAGTGTCCGGGGAGGTGAGAGGAGTCTGATTAGTAGGTGCTAATGAACATCTGAGCCACTGGACCTGCAGAGTCTCTCCCCACTCAGCCACCCCAGTAGCCCCACACACAGCCAGTCTGAGATGAATGCACAATATTTACAATCAGTCTGGTTCAGTTACCTGCCACATTTTGTTGTGCTGTACTGTATGTAGACCAATGCTTATCAAAAGGATTGTACATAACACCGTAATAACTGTAACACAGTATTATCACTGTGTATGGTTTGTAACAAGGCCTGTTATACAGAGACTTATCACCAAAATGGAAAGAATAGGACACATGCTTTGTACCTGCTATCTCATCTCACAGGCAGCCATCGATATTTGGCATAGACATCAATGTTGGTCTATGGGTCCTTCAGTACAAAGGTTATTTCAATCATTGTGAATCTCCAATGAGTAACACACTGCAAGGCATTTATTAACAGTTAGTGATTTAATTGGGAGAGCACAGCATTTTCCATTGTAACCAAGTGCTCCTATACTGCCCTCTAGCGTTGATACTACTGACACACTGATGTGAACACATTATCACCTTCCAGCAACACATCTAGCATTAGCTTGCATTTCTGTTGGACCTTAGTAAAAAAAACACAAAAAAAAACACTGAGAGACTTTGAAAATGACTCAATCTTATCCTCTATCATTCTTTATTAAATAGAGAGGCATTCTATACAGCATAAGATAGAACATTTTATTCATTAACACTTTATTGATTCAACTTTATCTTCCAGAAAGGGGAAATGTCAGATTAGAACATTAATGTAAGTATCAGCAGGGAGTACTGTATTCATCATCAGTGCATTTATTGCATTAGAAAGCAGACATAGAAAATGAAGATAGTGCAATTGTGTTGATCCGGACCTCTGTTGCAGTGGAGGAGGCAGTGGTAGACTCAGTATTGCATACAGAGTTTGGGTAGGCCTACAGTATATCTATCAATAACAGACGTGAAAAACAAATACTCCACCACCAAAACATAATTGTGCTTTGGGTTTCCAAAGAACACGTCTCTGGATTGCTGCTGTTGTCGAAATTACCAAGAGAGGAAGTATGCCATGACAGGATACCACAGAGAAAAGCAATTAACTGTGCTTCAGGGTACATGATACGATTCCATTCTTTTCCAGAAAGAGGGAAGACCACAGGAATCCTAAGATGCGTTATCAACTATGTTCCCATGGAAGCTTGGTGTAAACGGCAACATTCTATTAATATGCACGAGTGTGTAACATCTGTTCTGACCTCTATGCAGTTTTGTGCTGATACATCAGTGGCTATGACTTCAATGCAGCTAAATGCCAGTATGAGTAGGATATAGAGAAAGCTGTTTATCTACCTGCTACAATAACATCCATTGTCTCCTCATGCAGCCACTGCTCATGTGTTTACATAGGCTATGTGTTTCAGTTATCACAGGATGCGTATTTGTGTGTGCTATTTTTTTTGTCTGCTGATAGAAGACGTCTACCCCAAAAGCTCGCTGATAGATATGGTGTGCGTTTCCACACTATGCAATGTACTTAGAAGAAAATGCCGGCAGGACTAAGGAGGCCAGACCAGTGAGCTGTAAGCTCGCTGATAGATATGGTGTGCGTTACCACACTATGCAATGTACTTAGAAGAAAATGCAGGCAGGACTAAGGAGGCCAGACCAGTGAGCTGTAAGCCAGGAGGTGTAGTTCAGCTGTTTGTAGATGACAGAAGCAGGCGAAAGCAATCATGCTGTAACTCCCTCACAGAGCAGGAGAACATGTCAGACACGGTCTCTCTCCAGTCTCCACCCCCCATTCCCATCCAAATGATAATATGCCAGTGTAACTGATGCTTTACAACAATCCAATATAATTAGACACTATAAAGCAGAGCTGGCCATTTGTGCAAGTCACATATGATTGAATTAAGCACCATATACTATGAGGCCTCGTCAAATATTACTGAGGTGTTTCTTGACTAGCTTTGGGGTCAAATACAAGTACAGCTGAGGACATTTGAGCTCATGGCATTTCCCATTCTGTTCTGGTATGGGCAAGATAAAAAACATCTTTTTTTTAATTTTCTGTCAGTTTGAGGAGAGTAAAAATGATTAGGCTAACTGTTGCTACATTTCTATAGGCTGTGCAATTGCATGCAACAGAAGAAAATAGGAATAGAGATATGAAAGATAAGGGACAGCAAAAAGGTTGAAAACAGACATAAAGTAACGGTGGCATCTGTGCATTTGATTGTCAAATCTCTCCTTAAAAATATTTTCCCATCTAGTAGTTATACTAGTTCAAATTCTAGGTAATTTAGTTGAGTACAACCCTGTCCATGACAGCATTTTATCCACCACTAGATGGCGCTAAGATCCTTGTACTTGATCAGAGGGCACCTTAGAGGGACTGAGGTGTACACAGTGGTAGTGTAAGACATTAAAATCAGATGACACTCCGGTGCTGGAATGTTCCATGGCCAGACTACAGGCCATACAGTGGTAAGGCATGCAAGAGTACTGCACATTCTGGCTAACTCCTCTGTAACAGTGGGACTATGTGTGTGTGTGTGTGTGTGTGTGTGTGTGTGTGTGTGTGTGTGTGTGTGTGTGTGTGTGTGTGTGTGTGTGTGTGTGTGTATGTGTCATCTGTGTGTGAGAGAGAGGGGAATAAAAAGAGAAAGAAATCAAAAGATAGGGAGACTGAAAGAGAATTTGCAAATTAGTTCTGAAGGTCAAACACTTGTTGATGAATGTTGATGTTTAGCTATGTTCAGATTAGGAATAGAATCATGACATTGTTATTCTTTTTGGTTATAAACACTATTCCCTGTCAAAATGAGTAATTTCTGCCACACCACCACATCCATAACAGTGTACTGTATCTAAGTTCCAGCACAAAGTTATTACGGACAAAAATAAAAAAGAGCTTACAAATTCACAGATTTCCTAGAACAGAGGTCTCTGAAAAACAGCGTAAATTCATATTTTTAGGGAGTCACTTTTCTTTTGCACAAGCCCAGTGTCAAAATAAGACAAAACAGCAAGAAGCGACAGAAAAGCTGCTGTCATTAACTCACAACAGCAGTGAAATTGTGTGCCACAAAATACTTCAAGATGTGATGCTACCGAAAAAGAAGTGACCACAGTGTGAAATAACATAACTGCATAATTATCAGCACAATAACCAAACACATGCAGTTGAGAATTCAATATGAAAACTAAAAAAAGCAGTTGGACTGATTTTATGCCACTGGTTTGAAATACAACACCTAGGCGCTTTAATTAACAAACAGTAATGAAGTAAAGGTGACTCCATTCCCTGAACTCTACAAATTGTTTGACAAACTGGCAAACATAGCAAACAAAAGCAAATTTAAGGAAAGTTGAACTCTCATCAAACTCCCATCAAACTCTAGTTGAACCATTTTAACCACTCATCTGGAATCACCCCTGAATCGCCATCTTAAATAAAGTCCCCAGGTATTTTATTGCTTGCCTTTGCTAATGCGTTTTCATAAAATGTGGCTTTGTGTTGCTTGGCTTCAAGTTTGTGGTAGATTCCCCTCTGTAGTGTCAACTCCCAATCACCCAGTGCTACTAAACCAAGACTGGTCAGGTACGCCACGACGCTGCTGAGCAGGCCTCGTGGTGGATGCTAATAGCAGTGGGCAAATGTGGACACTTACTGTACGTACACACTGCCGCCGACTTGAGCTTCTAATGATTCAGGAAGTCATTCATTTTCAATGGAAGCCGGCTTATCTCAGTTGCCAGAAGCGGCAAATCCGTCGGCGTCACGATTTGGGCGACTTGAGCGTCAAGCAGAAAGTTGAAAGTCAGTCAACTTTATGGTAATGAGCTATGACGCGGTTCAGCGACCAATGACCAGCAACCATATTGAATAGAATAAAGTATTAAGATAGAACACGATCGAACGTAAAATGCTGTCACGTCAGAGCGGCCAAAGCGTCCAAAGCTTCCCTAAGTTCCCTATATTTTTTTGACAAGCGTCCTTGACAGGGCGACCAGAGCTTCTTTGGAAGATCAAGTCAGCGGCGGTGTGTACGTACAGTTAGAGCAGCGAAGCAGAGGAGCCACGTGCTACCTGACTGATAGTGATGTTAAGGGGGACAGGGTGTTCTAGAGGTCAGCTGGCGGCCATGAACAAAGCATCTATCTGTTCAACCTTCTGTGACATGGACGCCGGTCCTGGTGATGTACGGACGGTCAGTCCACTGTGTGTATATGTGAGTTGTGTGTTTGTGTGTAGGGTGGCAGGGAGTGGGATTAGGGATATTGTGCTGCAGCAGATGCTCCTGAGTCATGTGTTTTCCTGGGAGTGGGGGAGAAGGGGCAGGGTTGGCAGCTTGGATGGGTCTTTAGTCACGTCTGTGCTCTTAGATTGGCAGGAGCCCGTTCTCCATCTCCTCCTCCTCCTCCTCCTCCTCCTCGTCATCTTCCTCCTCCTCCTCCTCTTCCTCCTCCGTTCCTCCTCCTCCTCCTCCGTTCCTCCTCAGCCTCCAGCTCTCCATCCTGCTCTGCCTCTGGGCCCCCTGCTGAGCCTTCGGTCGGGGAGACTGAGATCTACAGGCCCTGGAGAACCAGAGGCTCCAGTCAGCAACGGTCTGGAAGCTTCTTCTCCAGTTGGACCCACCTGCCAGAGAGGCAGAGCAAAGGAGAAAAACAATAAGAAAAAAGATACAAGGGGATTAGTAATCTTACAGTGGAGCACAATCTGATGATAGATTGATGTCATTGGCGTTAAATAAAAATCTTGGATTTACCCAGATCCTTGAAGTGCTCATTCAATCAATTCTTGTGTCTCTGAGAACTGATGAGAAGAATAAAAGGTAATCACAGTAAGCTCTTAAAAATATTACTATTATTATATAAGTATAAATGTATGGGGATAATCTAACTAATTTCAGAGCAGGCCATCGCTATATGTGTCTTTTATATAGTTAATGGAAAGTATTCGTTCCACTTAAATTTGAATTTTGGTTTTACTGTCTCTTGGCTTCTTTCACATCTTCTAATAAAATGCTTAACAAGGTTCAGCACGTGCCTACTACATTCTCTGAGTGCAAGAGGAATGCCGCACAAACAATACAGATGACGGAGAAGTTCACACACACACAGTGACCATTAACATCAACAGTCAAAAGTTGCAAGATGGATTTGATACACTGCAATGACTGCTAATGACTCCAGATATAAAATGAACTTTCCTAACAGCCAGTACTAATCTGCTGCCTATCAAATGGGTACAAAGTTCAACTCTAAATAATGAAATGATCATGCGCAGTTGATGCCATAATCACACAGGCAGCTCAGCAGACCTGTTGGCTGGAGTTGGCTGAGGGAGGAGTGGCTGCGTTTTGCTCTACTAAAGGATAAACGGGAGCAGATCCGGGAAAGTGCGTGGCCCGCCAGTAGAAGTCCAGATACTCGGCTAAGTGCTCACAGGCGTCCTCCAGCTGATTCTCATCCAGAATAACATCAAACATCTCCTGAAATGGACATCACAGCATAGGGTGCACCGTAAGATTACTGGCCTCAAACAGTCACACCTTAGTGTACACACTGTACAAGAGATAATGTCACCTTGAATAAACTTAAATAAACTGAATTCATCTAGGTGCTGATTACGAGAGCTGTATGTTCAAGTTCATGTTATTTTTATATAGCACATGATCACACACAGCGGTGGTTCAGTGTGCTTTAACATTATGTGCAGTATGGGACATGGTGTTGAGGTCTGCGCATTGTTAAGAGGCCTGTGTACTGGAGCACATGAAGCATGAGTGGAGACCTCGCCGGCCTTACCGGAGGACACTGAGCTAGTTTATCACCAGCCATCATCTGGACGTTGAGGTGTTTGCTCTGTGATTTCCCTCTGGACTTTATAAGTCTATGCAGGACCTGAGATGGAGGGGTGAGGGGGGGGGGGCGGAGTGAGGCAGGGGGGAGGGGGGTGAGAGAAATATAATTCAATAGGATGTGTAAATTCAAATGAGTGAATACCAACAGCAGATGGAGAGGAAAACACTGCACCATTGGGAAGGTGTTTTTTACAGTCCGAAATATTATATGCACCTGGAAGGACGCTCATTTCATAAATGAACATTTTGCCCTTTTTTTTATAACAGTCTCTTTCACATTTCTACAGTGACATGGAGTTCATAAAGTTTGTACCTTTGGTGAGGACACCTTGACGTAGACGATGATGGGGGCCAGGGAGGTCTTGAGGAGCTGTGTTGGGTGGTTTATGGTGTCGGCGTCCAGCACCACCAGCTGCAGGCTCTTCGCCAGCTCAAAGATTCTCTCAATCTCACCCTGGACCTCCGCTGCAGTGCCACATAAACACATGAGGGGGATTACAAATATGGCAGCACACATTGTTATATGACAGCACACATTGTTATATGACAGCACACATTGTTATATGACAGCACACATTGTTATATGACAGCACACATTGTCAAATGACACAAACACAAATAATCTGGACACAATATGAATAGCTTTTACATACAGATACAGAATAGATACAGAAAAGTTTTTTTGTTGTCAAGAAGAAACTGAAATAAAATATTGAGAAACAAAACAAAATTGTAATCATTGTTTTTGTTTGCTACCGTGAACCGTCAGTTCAATATGCATTTTGCTGATGATCCAAGTGCTTGACTCACCCAGACTGGAGCGAGTGTTGGGCCTGTCTATCATGGGTTTTTTGATGACGGACTTCTTGGCTAAAGACAGATCTGCTGTCACCCGCGTGATCGAGATTCTGCCAAAGATATGAAAATAAGATCCCAACCCAACTATGCCAACAGAGGACATACAGTATACCCTCCAGAAGTATTGGCACCTTTGGTAAAGTTGACTAAAAACGGGTATAAAAAATAATCTTTTGGTGATTTATCGTACTCTCACAATGAAAACAAGGAGGAAAATCCACCCTTGAAAGGAAGCAAATTTATTCTGAGAAAAAGGAAAATCTCATAAAGAAATAATATTTTTCACAAAAACAAAAGAAAGACAAAATAATACACTAATTTTAAATAAAAAAGAAAGTGTGATGACATTTGTAAGTCAGGGAATAAAAAAATACTTATATTTACAGTTAAACAATGAGTAAAAGGTTCTAATCAACTGGAAATGTCCAAAATGATTGGACAAATACTGGTTATCTTGCGCCCACGTACAGTATATGGAGGATGGTAAGATAGGCCAATTCCATAAGAACCACTGTTGGAGAGTTACAGAAAAAGGGTCACCAAGACCCCCAAAAAATCTTCAAAAGTGACCTCACTGCTCGTAGATTATTTAGAGGGCATGCCACATAAAAGCCTGTCCAGACATTTAATTACCAATGTAAACGGAAGGAGTTAACTGAACGGTACAGTGGCTTTGCCTGGAAGTGTGGTCTATTGTCAGATGAAATGAAAATTGCACTCTTTGGCTGTTTTTGGCGTACATAGAAGAATGACTATACTGAAAAGAACCCCATACCTAATGAGAATTATGGTGGAGGGGCTGTTTTTTATTCCCAAAAGACTTGGGAACCTAACTAAGATGCATGGTATCATGAACACCAAGAAAAACATTTTCAAAGGAAATCTGTCAATCTCTGCCAAGACACTAAAAGTTGGTCATGATTGGATCATTCATCAGGTCAATGAACCAAAACAAACGTCCAGATCAAAACAAATATGGTTTATTGAACACAAAATCAAGCTTCGGCCATTGCCTGCTCTAAACTAAAATCTAAAATCTAAAGCTAGGAATCTGGACGATCTGGGGAGATTTTGTAAAGATGAATGGTCTTAAATCCCTTTTTTGTATTCTCCAACCTTATAGGGGTGTCATAGGAGAATAGTACAAGCTGTTTTATTGGCAAAGGGAGGCTTAAGAAGGTATTACAAGCAGGGGTGCCAATAATTGTGAGCGATGTATTATTGTTAAAAATATTTATTTCCTTTTACTTAAAATAAATTTGCTGAACTTCAAGGTTGGATTTTTCCTATTTTTTTTTTTCAATGTGACATTACAATAAATTACCAACAGATTTATACCGGGTTTTAGTCAACTTTAGCAGAGGTGCCAATAATTCTGAAGGGTACTGTATACTATGATGAGACAGTAGCTCTTACCTCCCATCAAATCTGTGCTTTAGGAAGTCAAAGAGAGCTTTCTGCATCATGTCTGTGACCTGTGGGTATGATAGCATGACAGTCATAAAGACTTAACTTCATGAGTTGATATGGAAAGTTTTCAATTAATAGTGATGTAGTGGGTCTATATTAGGAGGTACAGACACAAGTCAAGCAGCAATTACAAGCTGTCAATGTATTTTCAACCTTTTGGCACCATCAAGTGAGTATCTTAAAAAATCACTACAATGACACCACGTATGTTATCAGGGAATGAACATGACACTCACATGACATTGATGACTCTGTCACACAGATCAATAGATCATTTCTATTAAAACTAACTGAAAGGAGTGGATATTGGAAATTAAACATATGTTTTATATGTAGATTAAAACCCATATTAATCAATATGGTTGATCCCAGGTGGGTTGTCGGTGTCCAAAAAATATTAAACATATAACATAACATATACTAAATACAGTATATGCTTATCTTTATTAACTGATACAGGCAGGCAAGCATTTTGATTTTACTATAGACAGAAGATATTTCCCTCAGTGATAGCAAACATGTAACTGTATAGTAACAGAATTCTAGACTAGTATAGAATAGTACCAGTGAATTCCAGAATAAAACAACTGCTCCAAAGGAACGCATTCAACTAAATGAAATGATGCCATCTTTGCTCACATGCTTTCATGCTCTCTGTAAACCTCAAAAGGGAAGAATGCTGCAAGACGGAACATCGGGGCAGAGCAGAAGCAGGCAGGAGCGAAGACAAGGCGGGGGACATTGGCCAGGGAGCACTGAAAGTTTAATGTGCTTTGTATGAGGTGGTGGTGCTGTGGTTTAATTTAGCCTGGCGATGAGAATGGATGTGTCCTGAAATAAGGGAGAGAATCACTGGTGCTGCTCCAGCTCCAGCTCCTGCTCTCCACTTCTCTCCTCCCCACTGCCGGGGAGAGAGCAGGCTGACGTGTGCCTGTGAAACATTCCCGGTGCGTTTCAGTGGAGCAGGGCATGAATATTTCACACACACACACACGCCCACACACACACACACACACACACACAAACACACACACACACACAAACACACACACACACACACACACACACACAAACACACACAAACACACACACACACACACACTTGTGCGCGCGCACATAGACACACAATCACACTTTCTCACATACACAAACATATAAACACACATACACCCACACACATAGACACATACACACACACCACATACACACACACACACACACACACACACATACACAAACACACACACACACTAATGACTGATGCAGAGGAGGACTGAACATCTACACAAAAACGCGCCCATGCATGCATGCACACAACTAGACACATGCAGCTTCATCAACTCAATATTTAAAGGGTAGGTGTTACAGGGGGCTTACCTCGTAGCCTTTCAGGGAGGGGCCAACCAACACCACCGGTCTCATGGATGGAACCACATCATATGGCGGGACATGTTCTGTCTGCAGTGGAGACCATAGAAACACACAGATGATTTCCCCTCCAAAATACTGATGTCTGACCCATATTTAGACGCAGACTCTGATGGTGGTATTTTATCGTGCAAATATACGGATCAGAGCTTTATGAATTATGGATGATACTGATGCCATGGTTTGACACAGCAGTCCACAAAACAAACATACCTGCTTTTGCTTCTGTTTGGCTTTCAAAAACAGGAGAATATAAACTCAGGGAATATGCACAAACTGGAACATTTTGAGATACACATTCATGAGAGCTTATTTATAATTAAACTGTCAGTGAAAGCATCTGCCTTCTACCATCTGAAAATATGATTAAGAACCCATATTAGCTCCAGCAAGCCCCCACCCCAGCATGCTCACCTGCAGAGGGTGGTGTGGAACCCCAACCTCTGGATGAGGCATTTCCAGCTTTCCTGCAGGACAGTGCGCCTGTTACTGAGTGGTACTGACTGCTACTGTTACAGACTGAGCCTGAACAGAGTGAGACTGAACAACATGCTGTGCCTTTCAGCTGTCCTTGCACACGTACAATACAACATTTGGGATCAGCTATAAGCAAACTATACATGAACTCAGTAATTCAATAACATGTCAAGGGGCAGCCGTAGCCTACTGGTAGCGCTTCGGACTTGTAACCGGAGGGTTGCCGGTTCGAACCCCGACCAGTAGGCACGGCTGAAGTGCCCTTGAGCAAGGCACCTAACCCCTTACTGCTCCCCGAGCGCCGCTGTTGTTGCAGGCAGCTCACTGCGCCGGGATTAGTGTGTGCTTCACTTCACTGTGTGTTCACTGTGTGCTGAGTGTGTTTCACTAATTCACGGATTGGGATAAATGCAGAGACCAAATTTCCCTCACGGGATCAAAAGAGTATATATACTTATACTTATATACAATAAATCAGAAACTCCCATTACAAACACACACACGCGCAGACACACGCACACACACACACGCTAACCTCTGGGCTGCTTTCTGTTCCTGCTTGATCCTCATGGCTTCCAGCTTGACGGGGCTGGGGATGAAGGTGATGTCCGCCCCTTCCTTCACCAGCCGCCCGATCCACCAGTCATTGTTGTACTTCTGCAACAGCATAGGGCCCGTGGACTCATTAGCTACCTAATACTACTACGCTCTCATAGAAAAACTGCCACACGGCCATTGATATAGTTCCATAGGGTTGCAAAGAAAGGTTGTTTTGCATGCTACACATTCATTTTGAATGCCATGGAGTGGTTTACATGCTTCCTTACTTACGGTTGACCTTGTGGCTCTTTCTCACCTCTTTGATGTGTAGGAATTCTTTGGTTTCAAAGTTGATGGCCGCACCCTGGACAGGACAGTCGTCATCCAGAGCCCCACAGTAACTGACATTCGTCTTGACGGCAAAGGCTACTGGTTTGGCCTGCACGGAGACAGCAAAATGACCATTGGCATGTAAACATTGGTCTTCTGTCTCTGTGTCTGACTTCATTTACTGTAAAGGTGAGCACACTGCCCCACTCTGAATACTAAGCCGAGAGGAATCCATGCTGGAGGTCTTGCTGTCAAATTGACAGGGGCAGGGAAATTAAATTACTGCCAATGCAGCAGCTGATGAAGGCAGGCTGTGTGTAGCAGGCCGTGTGTAGCAGGCTGTTGGCAGGTACAGGTACTGTACGTGTTATGTGCAGGTACGTGTGTACTAGTCTCATCTGTAGTTGTGCAATGGTGGACAGTGCTACCAGAACAGGGGCATCCCTCTCAGTCATCAAGAATCTCTGAAGACCCAGCTCTCAACACACACCTCTAACCAATGCAACACTTCCTTCTCTATCTCCTACTATCTCCTGCTCTCTTGAATGCACACCTTGGCATACTTAACTCTGCATCTTAATATCATCATCTGCTTATTTTGTATTGAATGTAATGTCAGTATTTATTGTTAAACTAAGGTTTCCTATCACACTGTGATTTGAATGCTATTTGTCTTTGTATGTTGCTTTGGATAAAAGCTTCCGCTAAAGGAATCAATGTAATGTGTACATGTAGATATGACGTTTTCTGTTTTCAGCAACTTTCAGCCAATTTCATAATGGAAATGCACAAAAAATGCCTTATTCTCATTCGGCATGCAAATGAAGCCTATAAGGACTTGCATCGGTCATATACTGTCATTCGAGGCTTGTATTCCAAATCACTTTAATCACTTCAAGACAGAGTCCATCTCCGCCACACACCTTGGCTCTGTCGAGCTGCAGCTGCGCCTGGCGCTCGGCTTCACGCCGAGACGCCTCCTTGTCCTCCTCCAGGGACAGGTCGGAATCCGAGGGTCTACTCGTGTAGGAATCGGCTGAACCCTGCGCAGGGGGAGGAGCAGAGAGAGAGAGAGAGAGAGAGAGAGAGAGAGAGAGAGAGAGAGAGTGAGATGGGCCAAGCACCCTGTCAGCACCCAGCACAGAGGGAGAGAGTAAGAGGGAAGGAGGTAACACCAGCCCTAACATTAATAGGCTCCAGCATCAGCTAAGCTGAGGTCAAAGCATTACAGACAACGAGAGAGAAAGAGAGAGAAAGAGAGAGAGAGAGAGAGAGAGAGAGAGAGAGAGAGAAAGAGAGAGAGAGAGAGAGAGAGAGAGAGAGAGAAAGAGAGAGAGAGAGAGAGAAAGAGAGAGAAAGAGAGAGAGAGAGAGAGAGAGAGAGAGAGAGAGAAAGGGGAGGGAGGAAGCTGACTCCAATATGTCCAAGGTTAATCCCTATGTAAGCATTCTACAAGCACCTCGACCCTCAACTCTTCGAAATTGCTTACTGTACAGCACAAGCGCATGCATGTCTCCAGTTACAATATGACCCCTGGCACTTGAACAGATGGGCCCTGAAAGTCACAGAGACCTCACGCCTGGCACTCATTTGGGTTGCTTCACTCACAGGTAACGTACATACATACAGAACACACATGTATTATGAGATAGGAAATATGGACTGTTGTGATAGATTTGGAACAAGCTGTAGTAGTGATGCTAGCCCTCATCATGGTGTGGATGCTGTAGTAGTGATGCTAGCCCTCATCATGGTGTGGAGGCTGTAGTAGTGATGCTAGCCCTCATCATGGTGTGGAGGCTATAATAGTGATGCTAGCCCTCATCATGGTGTGGATGCTGAAGTGCTAGATACAGATGTGCCTGCACAGCTGCTAGAGTGATGCAGCCAGGAAGGCAATGAAAGCACTCTATCTGGATGTATTATTGATGGCGTCTGTCTGACAGAACAACAAAGTGTTAACATAAGCACATTTAACTTTCTCCTCAGCACACACACTCTCTCCATGACATCTTTCTCCTCATCACTCTCTCTCTCTATCTCCATCACATCTTTCTCCCATCTCTCTCTTTCTCTTTCTCTCTCTCTCCATCACATCTTTCTCCCCATCACTCTCTTTCTTTCTCTCTCTCTATCTCCATCACATATTTCTCCTCATCACTCTCTCTCTCTCTCTATCTTCATCACATCTTTCTCCCCATCACTCTCTGTCACTCTCTTTCCCTGAGACCCATCTCTCAGTGGCTATGGTGGCCCCTCCAGGTAAACGTGAGCAAGGTGTTGTTTTGTCCTCGTCACCAGTGACTGCTGGGTTGGCTTAGCAGTGAGTCATTCATGGAAAAGTGTGAATTACAGCCCCCCCCCCCCCTCGCCCGCAAAGGCAAGTGCATGGCTGCCGTCCAAATCGGAGCCATCACATGCTATGAGCCTCACCTACAGAGGATCTGAAACACCCTGACAGCCGTGCAGAGGGTTGACAGAAAATCAAAACGAATTCTTTGAGGCAAATGAATCACCAATCTGTTCGGTTTTCTTGCTTCATCATGTAATAAATCTAAAAAAAAAACCTAAAACTGCTCTTTTTAATACCTAAGTAATCATATGCAGACATAATGCCGTAATAATTAGCAACTTAGTAAAAGATCACGGTCTTAAAAAGGATCAAAGTCTTTCTCGTTCTCTACACACACACACACACGTTCATGCCCACATGCACACACCCATAGATGCACAGTCCTTGAGTCGGAATAAGACCAGCCCCGCTACTGCAACTGTAACTCACCAACAGAATCTCAACACAAAGGAGTAAATCCCCTGGCGTCTCCTATGGTCCCATCTGGGCACTCGGAGAGGAGGAGGACGAAGACTTTCTCACATGCCAGACAGATGCACCCACACAGGAGCCCCAAATATAGCACAATAACAACCTCCGCTTCTTTCAGTCTCTCCCCCTCTACCTGTCTCCACCCCCTCCATCTCTCTCTCTCTCTCTCTCTCTCTCTCTCACACACACACACACTCACTCCCTCTATCCTTCTCTCACTCGCTCTCTCCCTCTCGCTCGCTTCCTGTCCCAAAAAAAATCCGGCAGCTCCAGCCAGTGCGTTAGTGTGGATATCATTTAAATATCAAAGGCAGCCTGAGGGGCTGTGGAGTCTAAAGATACCACTCCAGGAAGAGACAAAGCATAATTAAGAAGACATGCTCTCCGCTAAGTGCAGCAGATGAGATTCCCCCAGTATGATTAAAACATATCATCTCTGATCGCGGGTGAAAATGAATATCTTCACTGAAGGTCAGATATTCCTATGGTAGAGGGAAAGAGTTATCACAGACAGTAATTAAGTTACAACAGCACCTTTTTAAATGGAGATTTTAAAAAGTGGTTTGTCTGCTCTTGCCTGTCACTTGGGCTTTTTTTTTTTCCTCGTAGCCAGTCTGAAACCCTGTGGTGACTAGAACTCCTAATGGTGCGGCTGTGTGCTGTATCTCTCTGTACACACTATTCATCAGATAAAATAAGCCAGCGTCTGGTGCATTCTTCTCAGATGTGCCTTCCAAAAACATAAAAGCTAGCCCTGATTCTGTCACTTGTGGAGAACAGACGAGTGCGCTCGGAGTGAGTCGCTTAGTAGAAAGAAGAGCTAGTGACAGGCGAGAAGAGAGGAGATTGCGGATGCTCTGCTCCCCTTTGGCTGATCATTAACCTGCTCTCCTGCATGGAGAGCTGAGCACTGGCTCATCCAAAGCCCCATTCAAATCTACACACCACACACACACTCGGATTCATACAGGGCTAATTCAACACACACTTTCCAAATTTAGCCTACATTGACATCTGATTT
Organism: Alosa pseudoharengus; assembly: GCF_046254945.1. Classification (NCBI taxonomy): domain Eukaryota; kingdom Metazoa; phylum Chordata; class Actinopteri; order Clupeiformes; family Clupeidae; genus Alosa; species Alosa pseudoharengus. The sequence goes on along the minus strand of NW_027468881.1, from coordinate 34,342,652 downwards.
CTAATTGAAACCTGTTGGTATGTCTACACAGATAGATACATGTTCTGCTCTGGCCATCATACTGACCACACAGTGTGCGCCATGTGGTGTTCACAGGGAGCCTTCTTCTATGAATTATTGAGAGGGCCTTGAACAATACTAACTGAACATCTCTGGCAGACCACACACATCGTAAGCGACTGCACTGAACAACAATAGTGGAGGACAAGGAGCCTTAGTTGAGCGCTCGGGGGTAACAAAGGACTGCTTGTGTTACAGCATCAGCACAGCACTTCCCTGCGTGCCCATCACACACACACGCGCGCACTGACAGGATCAATACAGTAATGCAATACTTTTAGAGTCCATATCCAGTAACTCCTATGGTTAAGTGTGTTTTTCCGGAGTCCCTCGGAAACCTCTGCTCATGCTCAGACTCATGATTCACAAGACACAATGTTCTGTACCGACACACTATAGCAAACGCACCGACTGTTCTGTTTTAGATTACATACTGTAAGAGATGCATTAGTATGCAAGAAATTGTGGTAACTTAATATAATGAACCATGTATATTGCAATTTATGAATATGTATATTTGCATTAACATTGAATTGCTGTTTTAACATGACTGAATATGTTACATCAAATATGGAAAAGAACAGGAAGGACTGCGAGTAGGATGGTCTACTAGTGTCTATCTGTTGATGCCTATGTCTATGCTACTGTCAATGCCACCAAACTGGGTAGCTTTTGTTCTCTCCACTGCACTGAACTGTACTACTGAACTGTTGATTTTCAAGGAACAATGACACATCATTACTAGTTATGGGCTGCTGCAGTTACACAGCTCAGTCACCAGAGGGGGCCACTCACATCAAACAGCAATGTCCACACACCCCCACTCGCCGTCTTCCAGCTCGCCCCCCTGCAGTCAACAATGTGTTAGATAACCCTGCTGATTCTCCCGAGCGCTTCAAAGAGTTGCATGCCCTATTTCAGAGCAGGCCTACCCACTCCCCAGTGCTCCTGCCAGTTAAAGACATTCCCTCCATGTAAACCTCATACTGCGCTCAAGAGGCAACAGTGGGGGTTGGCTCTCTGCAGAGGGGTGCTGCCTGTGTGGGAGGTGACTTTATGACTGACGCATCTACTGTTTCACATC
>NW_027468881.1:34311508-34336508 GCF_046254945.1 Alosa pseudoharengus | reverse complement strand
CACACACACACACACACACACACACACACACACACACACACACACACACCTTTCCTCCATTTTAGATACATCATTATTCAGGAGCCATCACAACACTGTCACAAGCGCTCCTAAGACTACAGACTTAAAAACAGAAGTGGTCAGATGACAAAGCAGTGACCTGACGGTGCTGTCCTGAGGGGAAGTTCACTGGGCGGCGGGCGGTACAGCGAGCTCCTCACACCGCCGGCAGGCCCGGCTGCCACTCTGGAGCGGATCGATGCGAGAAGCGCACCGATTGATACCTCATCCTCTTCCGTTGGCCGCTCCGTTCCCTCCCTCTCCTCTCTCCTCAAATTACCTCTCCCTTCCTTTCCCCTCTCACACTCTCTCTCTCTCTCTCTCATCATCCATCACTATCCCTCTCTTCCTCAGAATAAACCACTCCAGTGTCACGTCACTCTCCTGCAGACTTACTGTACACAACAATTATGCAGCCACAGCATTCCTTCAGTACACAAGGCTCGGGCAGCTCCAAGGACACCTCTGCCTGACAAAGGGCTTGTCCCCCCGGCTGGCTCCTGGCATCTCAGAGGCAGGACGGAGGCAGCATCTTAAACAATACCGGGCTAAACAGGGCTCCACATGGACACCCCGTCACCAGCACCCAAAAACACTCGACAAGGAGGTATTGTCCTTTTGGTTAAGGCTTACATATACGAGCTGAAAGGTCACAATCACTCATCAAGATCAATCATCTCACACTAAACTGCATGGCAACCTCCAGAATTCATGACAGTGAATGCCTGAATGAGGCAGTGCTCACTACAGCATCTGAAAACAGCTCACCAAAGTGCACACACACACTTCATACACTACACAAGAAAACAGCTCACCAATGTGCACACACACACTTCATACACTACAAACAGTCCATCTTGTCAGGAAACTATAAGTTCCTCCTTTTAACCAATAAAAGAAGTATATGACAAATCAGCAGTGAACTCATTTGCACAGGTAAGAGACAGATTCACACCCACACTCAAAGCATCTAAGAAATGCTCCTGCTGGTCTGGGTGTTTGGCAGGGTAGGAATTTCACAGCGGCCACGACGGCCATGGCCGTCGTAGCCCCTTGCATCAGCCGTGAGGCCCCTTTGAAAATCAGAGGTTTACAGGCCACGGTGGCCTTGGTGCCCCCTTCTTTCAATATTCTGCTTTGCGTCCTACTAATAGCGATTTTTATTTAGCCTGTGGCCTGTCAAAATAATCTTAGCATTCACGGCGCAAATTAATTTAGTCTTTTACGCAGTGGAGAAAGTGACAGCGCAAGAAAGAAAGTGCGTCCAAATTCACCCTTTTTCAGTTGAACTACTCGCGAAGTAGCCTATTCATCACACAGACATCACAAGTATCACATGAAAGAGCTTTTTCTCAGCTTTTAAACGATGTTAGCCGATAATTGCTGTGTTGAACGGTTCGCGAGAAAAGTAAATAATATAATTCAATTTAATCATACATTCTACTGAAGGTTTTGCGTCCCATGATCTCCCTACCCATTCATCTCGGTGGAATACTTTACGAACCCTTCTTTTAACACATGACAAACCATATATCAGAATAAACAGGAGACCTTACCGAACACAAAGGGGTAAAGCAGTCCACTGTACAGTTAGCCGTTCCAGAGTAATCCAGTTTTGAATTTGCAGTAAAGTTCGACATACATGGATGTCTCCAAATTTGGGCTTTTACATTGTTCCACATGATTTCATAACGGACCAAATACAAAATAAATGTTACAAATATCGCCTAGATATTGGTAAATCAGAGGACAGCTGACTAAGAGTTTGTGAAAGTAGCCTTAATGATCACAAAATGCTAAGCATGCATCTAGGCTATTTGAGTTTCTTAAAGTTGAGCTGTGCTTAAATTGTATACATGATTTCTTACATAACAGGCCAAATATAAAATAAATGTTATATATAGCCTATATATCTGTAAATATTAGATGATCAGATGATTTACAGTTCTATGTAATATGTCATGTTTCATGTTTTTGTAATGTTTCATACAGTGATGCAGGTCTACTGCAGTGAATAGGCTAAATACAACTTTGATCATTTTTATAGCCTGTAGGCTATAGTTAACTTTGGCCTTGGTGCCCTGACATGTGGCCTTTGTGCCCCCCACCAAATATGCCCAACTGAAAGCCAATTGGCCTTGCCCCCGGAATGGTGAAATTCCAAGCCTGGTGTTTGGTGTTGAAGCCCCCAACGTCATCTTCCAGGCAGCGCTGCACGAAAGGCATTAGGGTTAGGCAAGGGTTAGGGTTCAGGTTAGGGTTAGGTGCCTTGAAGTCGACGGTCGCAGCGCTGCCTTGAAGTCAACGGTGAGGGCTTAATACACCATCAAGCCGCACTGTTGGCAAAACAGCACAAAGGACCAATAAAGTTTCATGTCTGCCATTTCCACTCATGACTCTCCACAATTGATCCCTCACACATGCCCTGATCTAATTAAAAGCTTAATTGCTGTTTTATAGCTGTGTAGCACTATCTCCCCCTGTGTTCATTGTAAGTATACACAGTTGGAAACAGTGGCCCTGGATCATTGATTTCTTCCCTTTCTTTTAATGCACACATGGTCAGCTAAATGATGAGCAATTGAGGAGCAATTTGCTGAACTTGACAAAAAGTGTATTTGATTAGAATTGCAGATTATGCCTTTGAAAATATTACATTGAGTGTTACATACAGACAAGAAGAGGGGGTGCATATATGACAGCAGCTGAGTAGCCACTACTGTAGGTGTGTGTGTGTGTGTGTATGCGTGTGTGTGTGTGTGTGTGTGTGTGTGTGTGTGTGTGTGTGTGTGTGTGTGTGAGTAGCCACTACTGTAGGTGGTGCAGCCAGGAAGCCTCTCAAGAGTCCTGCTATTGTTCTGAAGTAACAATCATGATCAAGATCAAGAAATGAAATGTGATCATTCTGAAGGGGCTTCTACGAGTGGGGGGGGGATACAGTGAGAGAGAGGGAGAGAAAGGGAGAAAGGGAGAGAGAGGGGGAGAAAGAGAAGGAGGAAGACTGGAATCAGGCCTCTCCACCTCTCTGCACTATGCTGGTTCATCAAATTTAATCAAGGCATTACACACTGATGACACACACACACACACACACACACACACACACACACACACACACACACAAAGCACTTCTCACGGGACAGGCTTTTAGTGCTCTGGCTCATGCAGTATTTACTTGCCCCTACTCAGGAAGCCCAGTGGTTCCAAATGCACTCCTTCCCCTACACACAAGATGAGCCATGAGAGAGAGAGAGAGAGAGAGAGAAAGAGAGAGAGACACTCCTTCCCCTACACACAAGATGAGCCATGAGCGCCTGGCGCACGCACCCGACACAGAGAGAGAGATGGGGGAGAGAGAGATGGGGGAGAGAGAGTGACAGAGAGAAGTGAAGAGAGAGAGAGAGAGGCATCCACCCATTACCTCCAGCCCCACACAGCACGGCCCAACCCACAGCACGTCGCCTTCACACAACCCACCAGGACCAAGCACAAACTGACCCAGCATGCACAAACTGACCCAGCCAAGACACGCTTGGGTAGGACTGACCTAGCAGGGGTTACTCCAGCCACCTGCATGTGGCCCTTAAGTGAAACAGCAACAACACAAGCAGACCTAATTATGGCTGGAAAAGACTTCTTTTTTCCCGTGAAACAAGAAGAGGAAAATTGCAATATGCTCCACTGCTGCCGCAGGCGAGATCCTAATGAGGCTGACTGGCCACAATCCCATTTGGCTGAAGGCAGATGTTGTTCTTTCCCAGCGCTAATGGCTTGTTACTGTTGTGCCTCAGTTCTATTCCATCTTAAACTGTACACATTGACCGATACGTCCAAAAACTAGTGGTCATCTCAGCTGAGTAAGTGAGATTGGGTGAAGTCTAACTAGAGTGTGAGGCGGAGGAGAGAGGTACTCACTCAGATGGAGGTTGGAGAGAGGGCACCCTCTGCCTGCTTCTGCTACTCTCTCATGGTGCTCTCCCTCTCCTCTCCTCTCCGGGGTGGCGGTGGAGTGAAGTGTAGCGTGCCTGTGCACTCAGTCTTTCTTCCTCTTTCTCTCCCCCCCTCTATGTCCCGCCCCTCCCTCCCTCCCTCTCCCTCTCCCTCTCCCTCCCTCCCTCCCTCCCTCTCTCTCTCTCTCTTTCTTCTCTCTCACTAGTCTTTTTCGCTCCCTTTCTTTCACTCACCCTCTCTCCTCACTTGCAGTGCTCCCTCAAGGTACAGCATTAGAACTCGCTCATGTGTTTTTATTTCTTTTCTCTTTGAACAGGGGCCACAATAGTTAGATGTATTAGGAGGATAGTACTAGGAGCAGCATAAATATCACCAGTCATCAGCGCTTATTTCAACACGCCCTCCAAACATACCAGCGAAAAGCTGAAATCTCGAACATAACAACATAACAATATAACAACATAAGATTGAACAGTCCTAACCAACCCAAACAGCCAGAATCAGTGATACATCTAAATGCATTTCTTTCCTGCATATACCTACATGGACAGAGAGGGTAGAATAGGATAGAGGGGGGACTCTGGGTGGAGTCGAGTCACTGGGTGTGGAAGGGTGGAGGGTTGAGAGGGTGTGGAGGTGAGGAGGGTGGTGCTATGGTAATGTGGGCTATGGGATGTAGCGATGGCGGATGTCTCTTGTTCTCACAGCGTGTGTCAGATATGTGGACGTATCCCCTGTGTGGCACGTTGCTGTGGCTGCCTGCATGGTTGACTTTACCCTGACAGCCAAGGCACTCCCCAGACTGGAGAACACGCAGTGGCTGACTGGTGTTGATACAGTACATGTACTGAAACACACATACACACACACACACACTCACAAACACAGACAGTCAGACAGACAGACACACACACACACACACACACACACACACACACACACACTCACTTAGACAGAAGCTCTTCTGTACAGACTATCTCTCCCTCTCTCTCTCTCACACACACACATGTGCATTTCTCTCTTTGGCAAACTATCATGAGTGCTTCCAAATCAATTTCTCTTCCGCATCCACTATAGATCCAAACATCATCCAACACTGCCGTAGCAAACAAGAATAAAGGCAAAAGTGACAGCACATTTTTCTGCATATCCCCTTTGAATTTTAACGGACTCCTGTTGTAGTCAGAATAAAACATTTAAGGTCTCTGTAACCCATAGCTGAATGCAAACGAACGCCCTCGTTCCAAAAGAAGGCCTGAAAGCAGCATTAGCAGCAATGCCCAACTCTTTTCCTCTCAAATCAAATCCCATTGGCTATAATCACTGCTTTGTCACCACATACGTAAAAAGAGCCCAACACATTACTGGCTGATCTGAGGGCTAACCTACCTACCCACACATATGATCTTCAGCCTGGTCAATTTGAAATCTCCAGCAGACCTAAGATCCATAATTGATGAGGACATGTTGCTCACTACAGTCAGGCAAGAGAAGAGAAAGAAGGGGGCCATCAATTCGAATTCTGCATGAGCAGTGCACGTGAATAAAACATGAACCAAGAGCTTGAAAGCTAAAAAACCCACAGACTAATCTGTTCAGACACACTCTAAATGGTAAGAAAGAGAGAACGAGAGCAAACGAAAGATGCAGTGAGGAAGAGAGAGAGAGAGAGAGAGAGAGAGAGACTAAGATAGATAGAGAGATAGAGTTAAACAGTTAAATCCTTGGCAAAAAGTTGGCTGCCGCAGCCCCATGAACTGCACTCAAGCATTCAGTACAGATGTCTGTCAGTCTGTCCCAGAGCTTTGAGGTGCTCTGTAGGGAGAGATCCTCTGGCTGGGGCATTATGCATGTATGAGAGAGAGAGAGAGAGAGAGACAGAGAGACAGAGCAAGAGAGAGCGAGAGAGAGAGAGTTGGAAAGAGAGAGAGGAGAGAGAAAGAGTTGGAAATAGAGAGAGTTGGAGAGAGAGAGAGTTAGACAGAGAGAGAGAGAGTGTTGAACAGAGACAGCACTATTTTAGGGAGTGGAGGGGAGCTCAGTGCGCCTCACAGGTGAAAGGCTCTGACACACGCATGGCTCAGCTCACCTGAGGGCCCACGTCAGAGAGAGGATAAATACTGCGTTCTTCCTCTTACCAGAGAGAGGATAAATACTGCGTTCTTCCTCTTACTGGGGAAAGTGTGCAGGAAGATGCACACAGCAGGAGGGGAGCGCATGTGAGGAGGTGTGTGGATGGGAATGAGCATGACAGTGGATGAGATGGGAGGTGAGTGTGTGTATGAGGGTGAACAGCCTGTAGTATACTATACTGTATATGTATGAAGGTGAACAGCCAGTAGTATACTATATCTGTATATGTATGAGGGTGAATATAGCCAGTAGTACACTATAGCTGTACCGTATGAGGGTGAATATAGCCAGTAGTATACTATATCTGTATGAGGGTGAATATAGCCAGTAGTACACTATACTGTATGTATGAGGGTGAATATAGCCAGTAGTATACTATATCTGTACCGTATGAGGGTGAATATAGCCAGTAGTATACTATAATGTATATGTATGAGGGTGGTTATAGCCAGTAGTATACTATACTGTATGTATGAGGGTGAATATAGCCAGTAGTATACTATATATGTATGAGGGTGAATATAGCCAGTAGTATACTATACTGTATGTATGAGGGTGAAAATAGCCAGTAGTATACTATATATGTATGAGGGTGAATATAGCCAGTAGTATACTATACTGTATATTTATGTATGTATAGCCAGTAGTATACTTTACTGTATGTATAAGGGTGAATATAGTCAGTAGTACACTATATCTGTATGAGGGTGAATATAGCCAGTAGTACACTATACTGTATGTATGAGGGTGAATATAGCCAGTAGTATACTATATCTGTACCGTATGAGGGTGAATATAGCCAGTAGTATACTATATCTGTACCGTATGAGGGTGAATATAGCCAGTAGTATACTATACTGTATATGTATGAGGGTGATTATAGCCAGTAGTATACTATACTGTATGTATGAGGGTGAATATAGCCAGTAGTATACTATATATGTATGAGGGTGAAAATAGCCAGTAGTATACTATACTGTATGTATGAGGGTGAAAATAGCCAGTAGTATGCTATATATGTATGAGGGTGAATATAGCCAGTAGTATGCTATATATGTATTAGGGTGAATATAGCCAGTAGTATACTATACTGTACCGTATGAGGGTGAATATAGCCAGTAGTATACTATACTGTATATGTATGAGGGTGAAAATAGCCAGTAGTATACTATACTATATATGTATGAGGGTGAATATAGCCAGTAGTATACTATATATGTATGTATGAGGGTGAATATAGCCAGTAGTATACTATACTGTATATTTATGAGGGTGAATATAGCCAGTAGTATACTATATATGTATGTATGAGGGTGAATATAGCCAGTTGTATACTATACTGTATGTATGAGGGTGAATATAGCCAGTTGTATACTACACTGTATGTATGAGGGTGAATATAGCCAGTAGTACAGTATATCTGTACTGTATGAGGGTGAATATAGCCAGTAGTATACTATATCTGTACTGTATGAGGGTGAATATAGCCAGCAGTATACTATACTGTATACAGTATGTATGAGGGTGAATATAGCCAGTAGTATACTATATCTGTATACAGTATGTATGAGGGTGAATATAGCCAGTAGTACACTATATCTGTATGTATGAGGGTGAATATAGCCAGTTGTATACTATACTGTATGTATGAGGGTGAATATAGCCAGTTGTATACTATACTGTATGTATGAGGGTGAATATAGCCAGTAGTATACTATACTGTATGTATGAGGGTGAATATAGCCAGTAGTACACTATATCTGTACTGTATGAGGGTGAATATAGCCAGTAGTATACTATATCTGTATACAGCATGTATGAGGGTGAATATAGCCAGTAGTACACTATATCTGTATGTATGAGGGTGAATATAGCCAGTTGTATACTATACTGTATGTATGAGGGTGAATATAGCCAGTTGTATACTATACTGTATTTATGTGGGTGAATATAGCCAGTAGTATACTATACTGTATGTATGAGGGTGAATATAGCCAGTAGTACACTATATCTGTACTGTATGAGGGTGAATATAGCCAGTAGTATACTATATCTGTACTGTATGAGGGTGAATATAGCCAGCAGTATACTATACTCTATACCGTATGTATGAGGGTGAATATAGCCAGTAGTATACTATATCTGTATACAGTATGTATGAGGGTGAATATAGCCAGTAGTACACTACATCTGTATGAGTGTGAATATAGCCAGTAGTATATACAGTATGTATGAGGGTGAATATAGCCAGTAGTATACTATATATGAAAGAGGGTGAATATAGCCAGTGGAGTATGTATGAGCATGACTTTAGCTAATGGTATGTATGTAAGAGGGTGAAGATAACTAGTAGTATGTGTGTATGAGGGCCAATATATTAATTGGTATCTATGTATGAGATTGATTGATCTATGTAGAAGTATATGTGTCTAAATCTATTCTAGGCTGAATCTATTGAGTGGTTAAAAAGAAAAATCATTCCACACACCCTATTTCCTCAAAAATGCCAAAAAGATCCTCCAACAGGAAATCTTAATGAAGGCGTGTCATTCTCTACACATGTATGCATAACAATTAAGTAGCTCCAGAGCTTCACTGCAGTTGGGTTAAAGATTTGACATGATAGATTGTGTTTCACAAGTGCACAAGTCTGAGTGTCCCTTTGCTCTCTCCCTCTGTTCCAACCAGCACCAGGATGTGTAGCTGCTCACACGCCATCAGCAGAACTCAGAAGACTCATGTGAGACTCAGTCAAAAGAGTGGGAACTGACTTTTGACTGTGACCTGACACATTTCTCTGCATGGCTATGACTTTCTATTATACATAACTTTTGTCATGTTACAAACTTATTTACAGTGATTTCATTAATTTAATCACCATGAACACTATACTTGTCTCATACGAATACAGTTTTTTACAACTGTTTACACACATTTTCAAAACTCCACACACAAAACCAACAATTGCTCACACAAAATGCAAAATGCCTCAAATCTCCAGCAAAATGACACACAACATTCCAAATGTCATAAACACTTTTACTCTGCTAATTACCACACCTGTCAACATTTAGCTTTCCAAAAACGGGAGGGGGGGGGGGCGGTGTTTATACCGGATCTGCATATTTAATACGTTTCATACACGTGTTTCAACACTGCATTTCGGTCGTTGCTTTTACCTTACCATTACCTTACGCATGCCAGTTATGTATCCACCAGCTGCCTGCCTGCAGCCTACTGTCAGATTTGGTTCCGAGGGCACAAGTTCAGTGTATCAACAACACTTGATAAAAGTTTATGTGATGTGTTAATCAATTAAATTCCCAACAATTTCACAACAGCTAGTTCTGGAGTAGGCCATTCAACTAGCCCGCTTGCTTACGTCGAGACTCAGGCTGCGCAGTCGGCACCCGCTTCCTTATTTGGGTTTTGGGTTGCCAGCCTATGACATAACGGTTGAAATTGAAACTAAGTGATCGTGTATGTGTAGGGTGTATTTCATACACAATCTGGCAACCTGGGAGATGTCAGACTAATAGAAAAAATGAATGGATCAATGATTTTAAAATGACGTTTGATTTTTCCGGGAGAAATAACAAAACGGGAGGGTGTTGACAGGTATGCTAATTACTCTTTCAGTAATAGAAAAGCTCACTGTTGTCCCATCGAAGCTATACTACACACATGAGAGACACAGAGTAATATTATTTCCAATACATGTTTAACGCAGTTCAACCCATGCATGCTAGATAAGACAGTACATTAAAAGCATGGACATGGCTAGCGGAGTTTATGGCTAGTTACGTTAACCAGTATGGAGAAACTTATAGTCAAAAGGAAAACATTAACAAACTTTTTGTCAAAACATGCTAAATGCAGTACAATCCTTACAGTGCATGTAAAATAGTATAACACATGGGAAACATCGAAGTTATCAACTTAAACATCAATAGAAAACTGATATACTGGGAGGAGTGCTTTGTACAGTGAACCTACTAAAAGCATAAGGCTACTCTGATCGGGTAGGGAACAGTGTTGCCAGATTGGGTTTAGTGATTTCCGCCCAATCACGCTCAAAAACCCGCCCTCTTCAGCAAAAACCGCCCCAACAACGATTTTGTTATAGAGAACCATTCAACTCAAAATTTTATTTGCCCGCCTGAAGCCCAATTGGGTGGGCACCCGCCCAATCTGGCAACACTGGGAAGCAACGCAAGACTACACGCAGCAGATCTGCAGTACACCATATGGCCAAGGGTGGCTCCCATTCACAATTATTAAACAAGGCTGTTTTACTTTGGCGAAAATCATATATAACAATACACTACATTTTTAACCCTGTTACACAAGCAAAGATTTAGTGTGTAAGCAATTGAAAAAAACTGTAATAATTTCAAATTAATTGATTTAGCATGATGCATTTTGTGTTGATATTGTTTCCAGGTTTGAAATATTCAGCCCAGGGTCACCCCAATAGATACGTCAGAGATGCCAATATGGGAGCCCCAACGCTGGTCGCAACATGAACAGCTGCAACATACACCTAGAGCCCACAAGGAATGGACCAGGAGGAAGGAGCCAGGTGCCCAATATCTGCATCCAGACAGTGATGACTGAGCATTTATGGGTCAGGGTCACATATGGCAGCACACCGTGATGAGCCACACACTGCATTTTCTTAATTTCTAAAAATATCTAGGCTACACACACACACACACACACATGCACACACACACACACACATGCACACACACACACACACACACACACACAGGCACAAACACACACACACATTCCTAACCCAAGTAGTGTCTCTGACATTAAAATACATTCTTCTCTAAACAGTGTCTAGTAGAAATGTTGAATTAGTGTTGTTGTTTGATGTGATCATTTAAAAAAAAACACCAGTAAGGACAAACTGTTATCAATGGAGAACAAAAAAAAAAAACATTGTCTACAACTGACAAATGTGCCACTAAACACTAACACATGACACTAACTTTCACTGAAGGAGAAATATACAGTAACTGTACGAAAGCCAACAGATGAAACATATATCTTCCTCTCATAATATCAATCACTTGGGTATTTGTCAATGTCAACAAAGATGTCCATGTTATAGTGACATGTAACAGCTTTAGAAAGTGAACTATAGGTTACTCAAAAATGAACAAATAGATTTATAGGCTATGATATAAAATCAAGATTGACTCCATCTGTTGGTGACGTAAGACTCACATCCACTTCACTAGTTTCACGTAACAGCAATGCAAAGTAAAATTGAGTTCCAGTTGGAATAGCCTATACACATACACAGGTTAACTTGCATTTCCAAAAGAAAAGATCATTAAAAAAATGATAATACTGCCAGGCAGTAAGCGTCCGAACACATCATACCGAGAAAGTACACTACTGGTGACGTTTCCCATTTCAATCTCACTCAAAGCATCACCACCACGTTGCTGTCACTCCACCCACGAATAAAAAACGGACTAACCTCTTTAAGCAAAAAGACGCTTGAATTGGATAGGGACATCCGCAATAAAACAAATATTGGTCGGCTCAGACCAAGTTCAGAAAGAAGCTACAGCTTAGCTGCAGCAGTGGAAACGAACTGTTCTCCGTTGACTCGTCTTCGAAAATAAATGACACAGGCTACATGCATTTTATTCAATTCAATTTAAACACCCCTTCGCGAATCTCTTTTCGGGTGTCTTGATCAATGGTGGCTCAATGGAGCAGAGTGCAAGAAGGGATAGATTACCCCCTCATAATAAATAATGTATCGGCATTTTTCACATCATCCCCCAGGATTCGAGTGGAGTCGGTCGTAGATTCAGTCTCGCGATTCTATTCAGTTACCGATTTTTAAACGGGCTCGTCATTCAGACGCGTATTTCACATATAATCGTCAGATGGAAAACAACATGCTATTTTAGTTTGAATTGAGTGTTTTCACCGTCTTGCGTTGGATGTGTTAAGTTACTCCTGTAGGCTATGTGTTATATAGTTTATATTATAGACTACAGTCACTTATACATTCCGCAGTAATATGCAACAGAAGCAGTTGACAATAGGCTACCTGCGCCAGAACAGCCTGTTTTGTCAAAGCCTAGCATTAGTGTCAGACCTTTAGTTAAGAAGCAATCCAACTTATCTGGTGCACAAGAAAATGGACATCCATGCCAAACTTTGAATGGAGCAGTGTATTCCAACATAGACAGTTGGTCATCGTTGTACTTGAATCTGCCAATTCAAATTCAATGAAACTGTAACCAGTAAAGCCACCTAGGCTGAAACTTTTCACACTGGACTTTACTAGTCTTATTTTCATGTAGCTGGATGATGTGATGGGTGTAGTGTGTCCAGGACAAATATGCTGCCAGCATTCTTCTCAGTTTTCACTGATCTGGCAGTTCAGGCTAAGTCTTGCTATGCTGTGCCTTTTTTGGAAACTATCAAAGTGCAAGTTGTACAATTCTGCCATCTACCATCACCTCAGAGTTTGACTTCCACAGATTCTGATTGGGGAAGTCCTCCTCTCTCTCATCACACACACACACACACATGCAAATTTTTAGGGAAAGTGTAGCCTATTCCAATAGATAACTATAGGTTGCATTTTTGTTGGTGATTGGTGGATTTAGGTCATTTAGGAATGCTAAAATTGCTGTCAGTTCAGATGAGCCTGTCAGTTCAGATGAGCACTGGTTTGATGCCACAGTAAATAGGCTTATTTAAAATAGTTACAAAAAATACGAAAATTATATAAAGAAGGCATTGTGGCATTATGGTTTTCCAATAAATTACGTTTGGAGCCAGAGTGTGCGTTACTCTCTCTCTCTATACACAGAATGCCACAGACACCCTCAGAGCTGGGGGGGGGGGGGGGCAGAAATGAGTACTGGAATGTCATATTGGGTTCTCAATTCTGTTATGTTATTCTGTTCTATAGGCTTACATGTGCCTTGTAATGTTCTTAAACCCGGAGAGGACATTATGCATCAGTTGGACAGTTGTTAAGTGTAGGAAGTTTGGACAGAAGTGTGCAAGTGAACTTATTAATCAGTGTAATGTAAGACACTTAACATTTTTCATTCATAACATTCGTCACCATTGTGCGTAATGTGCTGTAATCACGCAAATCAAATGTAGGCTACATGTACTTACACGTACCAATACTGGTCCTTTGCTCTGCCTCTTTTCATTACAAAATTATTCAATTTCGTCTTTACCTGTGAGAGTTCCTCCCCAAATGCGTTTGGAGTGATGTCGTGCGCATGAACAAAAAGGACAGAAGAAAGCTTATCATAGGACTGTGGCGCCAGCTAGAGGCTTCTAAACGCCACCAGGCCCACCACAAAATCTATATTGAAATTATTTTGGGGAGAATTTTAATGAAATAGAGCCTCAGTGTTGGTTTTTGTATAGGCCTAGTAAATTCTCGTACAAAGTACTGAAAATCATAATCGTTTCAAGATGGTGTAATAAACCCTTTACCTCTCAGACCATCTTCACATTTTTCATTGTAGTGCAATAATGAGACACTGGGTGACGCTGTCAGACTTCAATTGAAATACATGCCTTGGCGTTTTTTCAAGTCTTCCTGTCAGAGTATAAAACACAATCACTCTTTAGATTCGGGAATTGGGAATATGTTAAGGGAAGGAAACAAACTGAGAGGAGTCGGACTCGAGAGAGAAACGGGTAGCAGGAAAGGTGTACTGATTCAGGCAATAGTAAATCAGTGAAAGAATGACGCTTGTCTGAAGACAAACATTAGTTAGACTGAGGGGGAGTGACCTTAATTTACAGTGTACAGTTATCCCCAAAACGCTCACACAAACAGAGATATAAACAAGGATAATGTATTAGCCTGTATACTGATGTTATGTAAACAGCACGTTAACAAATCATGTGAGTATGTTAGTATAATAATCATGTGAGTATGTTAGTACAATAATTATTGGCAAAAGATGAAAGCACTCATGAGAACAGCAGCAGAGTACAAACTGCACTCAAAGTGACCATTGGCTGTATACTAAGCAAACACAACTTTTGTTTGCATTTTGCTCTGTTCCCGTTTGGTGACGCCAACCCTATCCCCTGCACAGATTGTTTTTATCAGCATGTAGCACTGCAAGAGCTCAGACAGACCAATTCCCAAGAGAAAACATTTTCATTAAAATAGCTTTACTTCGGTCTGCTATTTAGCAACTCTGTTCCATTTAACCAACATGATTGTCATATGCACCGTGTTATCTATCTGTCTAGTATATTAACGGTAATATATCTCTGAGAAGGACACGCACGCACTCCCCTCTCTCTCCTCCACACACACACACACACACACACACACAATCAAGATCAGGCTACCTCTAGGGGGACTCTCGACTTCGTGGTTTAAGGGTGAATGTAAGGGAGGGAGAGTCCAAGCAAGGGTGAGGAAGAACGTGAACATATCACTTGATGTAGCGGAGCTTGTACGCTATTGTACATTTGTAACCATCGCCCTGCCCCTGGATGCAAACTGTGTGCTTACAACCATCTGCGCGTCTTCGCATTGCAACGGACACGGCGCTGACAGTATTTAGCAGCAGAGGGATGAAGAAGTGTACTGCGGTGCAGAACCTAGCTTGTTTCTGGTGAGTGGTCTACGATTTCTCCTTCTGATACGCAAATGCTATCTTCACAGTCGCCAGGATTCAGATGAGAACTGTTTGTTGACCATCAAGTCGCATGACAGTGGCATAGTTATAATCGAATAACGAGAGAAAACTTGCCATCATAAAAACGAGTGTTGCCGAGGTTCCCTTGTGTCTGTGTAACTTACCCTAACGTATCAGTTGTTAATTTATAAGCTAAATACAGCAATGTACTGACACTAGGCAACAGCCACAATATTAATTCACTGTAACGAGCAGATGTGAAATGTAGCCTATCCATGTAGTAGCCTAAGTTTTAAAATCCGGCGTCATCGTTTGCCATTTTGCGATTGTAAATAGTGACTGCATCTCTCGTTACTATGAACCTGCTGAAACAGAAACAAAGTTTCGTAACCCAGTTCTATTGTATTCAAACCGGCATAGAGTAGACAAGTCTGCGGTGTAGGTCGTTATTGTGGTCGGAAGTTGACGACTCACAAGTGTGAAAATGTGCTGTTTAATCCAACTGAGAAGTTCTTGGACACATTGTCTATCGGCTTGCGGGGAACTTTGAGTTTGTGATGTAGATTCTGTCCCTAACTCAGTGTTGTAACCTTCAGAACTGATAAATGAGTGATATACATTTTCCCCGAAACAAGACATGACATTGCACGGGTAGGCTTCAATTCAGTGGAGTCATCCGTACGGCTGTCACACGCGGAATGTTCCCTGTTATGTAATAGCAGTGTGTCCCCTGGTAATGTCACACACTTGCGACCAAATTTTCCCAGGTGCGATTGCATTGACATATATCTTGGGAAAACAGCGGAGACAATGTGAAACCTATTATGTCATAGCTTACAACTCCCAGTGTACACGATGAGCTGTGTGTGAATGAGAACATCACAGAATGCAATCGAAATGGATGCTGCCTAAACCCACACTTGCACTGTTTGCATTACATAAGACCCGCATGCTGCTGTCTGACCGGTCCTAAACGTACCAGAAGAGAATTAATGCTTGTCTCGAAGTCAGTCTGAATGATAACGTGTTGGAAGGGTAATCCCAGCAATTAGAGCAATACATACCTTGTGTACAAATATACAAATGCTGCATTAATTTGCGATGGTTACAGAGGCATGTTTCGACCTGTCACTTCGTGGGAAGGTTTGCTCATTAGACTGGAAATGTAGTGCACTCTGCTCTGCTGTGCCGTAGCCAGCGACCTCTTGCCAGTGCAGAGGGCACCGAGAAAATAGTCGAAGAACAGACGCTGGACAATGTGATATACTGAGCTCAGGATGCGAAATACAGTGGCGTAGAGAGACACAGCATCTATGTTAGAAAATATGGCATATATGCGAAAACAGCATCAGAAATGTTTCCTTCGTCATAGCCACTACCTTAAGCCTCTCAATGATGAGGGTACTGATTTGTGCCGTGGTCTCGTTTTAGTCTGTGGAAAGTGTGGCATAGACCTCTATGGCTACATTATCGTCTTCCTACAAATTCTAAAAGCTGGAGCCTGGCTGGACTTTGACCAGCAGGTTGTGATGTTAAAATCCTTTATTTATTTTACTTACATTTGAGGCTAATGACCCTGACAAGCTGGAGACCACTCACTCATCCAGTCTAATTGGGGGAAGCACGGGCAATTTAATCTGTATTTGAGAGCTCATCGCCCTTGATGGCACCCATTCACTGAAGCCTTTGATGTCAAACAGAGCAAACTGACCCTACCCATGCCATGCTTATGTTTTGGGCAGCTTGCTTTGCCTGGACTCTCTGTGTTTGTGTTTCAAAGTCAAATGAAGAGGAGCGGTTGCAATCTTCCTTGCACCCCAGGCCAAAATATGTTTGTTATTAGCCATCAGATAAGTAGGTTAAAAATATTACAGTATTTTTTGTCACCAAAACACAGTGTAATGGGAACACCTGCCTTGTACTCGGATGCCGTTTTAGATAGTAGTATAGTTTGTACTCTCTCAGCTCAGCAGCACACTTTTCTCTGTGTCCTAGTTTTTGATTTGACCTTTTGTAGTCATTTTAAGAATCAGGCTTTACACCTTCAGTGGCATAATTGTGGGAATATGTGTCTATTCAACCTCTTTTATTGCTTCAAGGATTTTCTATGTGTAATAGTATCACAATGTCAAAATGCTTCATTGCAACCTACGTGTATTTTAGAACTGTGCTGTTACTAGTAGTTTTAAAGAGGCAAGCTAGTGACATCTGATGTTTTTTATGCTGCCTTCTGTCATTATTTTGTCTTTGTCAACAGACTCTTCTTGAATTTCCCCTAGGGATCAATAAAGTATATCTATCTATCTATCTATCTATCTATCTATCTATCTATCTAGACTCGGTTACCTGAGCAATGCAGAGGGTATAGGAATCGAAAGCCTGTATGAGTTTGACCTTAGGCGTGAGAGGCTAAAGGAGACGTGAGGCCTGCTCTCCTCGTGCTGCCCCTGCCTGACAGTATTGCCTTAGCCCATTGGGATAAATGAGGAGCCACAAAGACTCAGAGAGCACAGCTACAACTCACGAAAGGAGCCATACAGGTGAGGTCACATGCCATTTTTACCAGCACAAAATGTACAAAATGTTGTTTTCAATATCCTAACTGTCATCTAACTTCTGATCTATCTTATTGACCCTGGTTACGTTTGTTTTTAAAATGCGTCTTGGGTGATCAGATTACAAGTCAGCTCTGGGGGGTATTCCGAGTATGTGGTTTAGTGACAAACCTGGGTAAGTAAACTCAAGAGTAAGTGATAAACCTTCTACAACAAGACCCCTATGGCATTGTTTTGTTAGGAGAATGAAGCCATACAGCTCTTCTATTAGGAGGTTTACCCCTTACACTGAGTAACTAAACCACGTACTTGGAATACTCCACTGAATACAGGTGTAAGCCATTACCAAGACACATTGTGATCCGATCACTCAAACCACTTGCCGAGTTGGTCTGGGATGCATATGACCACATATCTTTTGGAGTGTAAATTCTGTGCGTTCTGATGTGACCCAGACAAAGGGAGTTGTTAATGAATGTGAGATTGGCAACAGCGCAATCTAAACACAACTGCTTAGTGACACCTCTGGCTGTACAGCTTGAATGCATGTGTAAACAGGGGTGTGTCCCATCTAACCAATTGTGATCATATCACCCAAGGGACTTTGGAAAAGCAAATGTAACAGGCCCATTAAATAAAGTGTCAAGTTATGCTCTCTGTGTCACTATAGCAGACACGCTTATGTGTTTTTAGCTTCAGTATCAAATGTCAGTTGTTGGTAAACAATAAAAAAACACCCTGAGTAAGTGGTTCTAGAGTAAAGTGGTATTTTTGTGATTGTTTTTTTTTGGTTCTAGGTTACAGGTGCTTTTAATAACATTTACATAGTGTTGTTAGACTCCATTCATTTTCTCTCTCACTCTCTCCCTTCTCTCTCTTCTCTCTCTTCTCTCTTTTCTTCTGTTCTGTACGTCATGTCTTCTCACGTTCACTCTTCCTCTTCACTCTTCCTCTTCTCCGCCGGCCGTCTCCTCCAGCATGTCTTGGGTCAGCGGCTTCTTAGTGGCCAGGGTGGACGACCGCAAGGCGGCCTGGGGGGAGCGCAATGGCAACAAGAAGGGCCGGCGCAAGGGCGGCTCCTCTCTGTGCGGCGCCCGCTACGTGAGCTGCCTGCGGGACGCCGAGAGCGCCGAGCCGGCCGCCTCCGCCCAGCCCCTGCAGCAGCAGCAGCCCGGCGCCAGCAGCAGCAACTTCAGCACGCGCTGCATCTGGCAGGAGGACCACTACGGCCGCAACAAGCCCGGCATGGGCCCGCAGGCCGTCGACCTGACCTTCGACGACGGCACCGGCGGCGAGTCCAGGAGGAGGACCGGCGCCGACGGAGGGGAGGAGGACGACGACGAGGCCGGGGACGAGGAGCGCGGGCGGGGAGCGGCGGCGGCGCTGGCCTGCTGGCTGCGGTTGGTGCGGGTCTTCCAGTCCAAGCAGTTCCGCTCGGCCAAGCTGGAGCGCCTGTACCAGCGCTACTTTTTCCGGCTCAACCAGAGCTCGCTGACCATGCTCATGGGCGTGCTGGTGCTCGTCTGCGGCGTCATGCTGGCCTTCCACTGTGCGCAGACCGTGCCGCCGGACCCGGCCTACGTGTCCACTCTCTGCGTGGCCATGGCTCTCTTCCTGGCGCTGATGGTGGTGTGCAACCGCAACGGCTTCCACCAGGACTACATGTGGATGGTCAGCTACCTGGTCATCGCCGTGCTGCTGGGCGTACAGGCCTTCGGCGTGCTGATGGTGGAGCCGCGGAGCGCGTCTGAGGGCGTGTGGTGGTCCGTCTTCTTCATCTACATCATCTACACGCTGCTGCCGGTGCGCATGCGCGCCGCGGTCCTCAGCGGGGTCACTCTCTCCACCATCCACGTCGCCACCGTCTGGACCACCAACCAGGCGGACAGTTTCCTCTGGAAACAGGTAGGAAGATGTTATTGTAGATATCAGCGTGTTTAAAATGTGACTGCATATGGTCAGAAGTGTGTGGATTTACTGTATGTGTGTGACACTGTGTGTGTGTGTGTGTGTGTGTGTGTGTGTGTGTGTGTGTGTGTGTGTGTGTGTGTGTGTGTGTGTGTGTACGCACATGTGAGCACTGCACATGTTCTCTGTGGCCTTGGGACGTTGGATTAAGTCATGGTTTTTGTAGTTTGGGTTGGCAGAAGACTATTTGTTTGCTTTTCAAAGTGAGATGAAGTCATATCTGGAAGCGTCCGATGTCTCCATCATCAAGCGTTTTCCTCAACTTGTCCAAGGGGGATGCAGACTTAAGCCTGTAGGTCTTCTGGTTAGTCTCTGAACAGAAGGTGCCTCGGAACTAAATAGCATGTCATTCATCTTCATAAACAATAGGATGTGTCCTGTCATAATAACCCACAAATATTTCTGAATGAGCTTTTTAAGGATCATCAAAATATGAAGAAATCCACTACATTACAGAAAATACAGGAACCTACTACGTTGTGTTCCTGGTTCCATTTCCTGTTGTGGGTTACTGAGAATCAGCACGGTTCTGCCCTTGTTTGTAGTTCAAGATTGTGATTGTGATTCATGGGGCACGTACTACGCCAAGCCACCTAATAGAGCATGTGGCGAAGAAAGAACACTTAACATCAATTGTAAAAAATGAAAGGGCATTAAAGTGAAGAAATCTAACCGATTCTCTGTTGGGTGTTCTCTTCTGCGCTAATTTTAGATTGTGAGTCACAGTGGCATTAAAATGGAATTTAGCCTCTTCGGTTAGGTCTCTGTAGGGCACTGTTAGCGGTTCCGCAGGGAATGGTGAGAGGTCAGCTCAGTTAAAGGAGCCTCTTTAGTCTGTGACAGCACTGGAATATCATGATAACATTATACAGCAGCATCCAGGCCTGCACTCTCTCAGACAAGGGCAGCATTGTAATGGAGTCCACAGGCAGTGGGCGAGGCAGCCTATTGAGCGAGCGCATAGCCGTGTAGTGGACACAGACGCACAATGGGAGCCCAGCCTGCAAGCCCTCGGTTCGAAATGCAAAGCAGTCCCAGCAGCAGGGGTGAAAAGAGAGAGAGAGAGAGAGAGAGAGCGACAAGAGAGAGAGAGAGATTCATCAAAATGGGTGTCATACGTTCTGTGGTGGCTGAAGCGCTAGTGGCTAATTGAGCGGGAGACGATTATGATATGGCTCCTTGTGGAAATGGGAAAGACCGGGGTGTCAGCTCTCGTTCTCTTTCGCCCGCGGACGCTCCAGGTCAGGCCTGTCAGGGGTGTTGATTGCTGTCTGTCATCGGATGATGCGGATGCCACATCACATTTTCCGACAGCAAGCTCCCACGTGTCAGCGTGCGTGATCGATACTCACCAGCGCTTAAGCACAGTATGTAGCTTCATAATGGCCCAAATAGTTAGTGCCATTTACCCCTGGTATTTTGACCTCCTTTGTGACTTTGCTTGGCTGCAACCTAATGTTGTAATGTTCCCACTATTGATTTAATGCCAATAGTTTATGTCTGATGCTGGCTGATGATAGCTTTTTTTAAGCTGTTGTACTTCTCTTGTAAAGTGAACAGACAGTGAGATCATTGCAGACCACAGTTTGAATGTGGTGCATGAAAGATCCTCAAAACGAAGCATTTGTCCTCTGTCTTGAACACAAGGATAGGAAAATAATAGTTTGTAAAGCCATTTTCAATTAGCCAGCATGTCGGAGATTTCTCTCTGGTGATGAATGGCAACAACACAGTATTTTCTCGCAGAAAGGTCAAGCTCTGAGCCACATAAACACAAAACATTAGATGTGAACTCGCCGAGGTGTTATTTGTTTTGACCTTGTCAGGACAAGGCCGGCCACAGGAATTCCAAACACAGTAAGTGGAACTGCCACGATGCAAAGCGGATTTCAGTCAATAAGTTCAGGCTTTTTTTTTTTGTGGTGATGCAATGTTTGCAGAAATTTGAACGAGCAGAGATAAAGGTGAATTCTTATTCCGATTCAGGTCTCGCTAGAGTCCGAACATGACCAGCTGTTGAGAGAAAAACCTTACGCCCCAGGCAGACTCTCTGGAGGCCACAGTATGGAGACCGTTCTTCTCTCTTTCCCCTGCCAGCCCCCATTGTACTGTTTACTTGTACACACACTCACTCTTATTACTCAGGGCCTGGACATGGCAGCACTGACAGTCATGTGTATATTATTAACTACACATCCAGGTTAACCTCCCCAAAAACAGCTGAGCGTGTGGATGACACAAAGGAATTTGTCAGAGGTGTTATTGACATGATGTTATGCATAGCGGTATGCATGAGATAATGATAGTCCAAGGGTTGGAGTTGTGTCATGAAATGGCCGATAGCTGATGTTTACAGTCATGGTGTGGTCAGATCCATGTAGTAGTGCCAGTTTTTCCAGCTATATTTATTTGGTTCAGTGAGTATTTATCTTTCTAGGTAAACGCCTGATTAGTTGAGCTGTATTCAGTAGGGCATTCTGGGAAGGGGTGGGAGGCTGCATAGTGTGCCAAGGCTCTTACACACCAACACGTTCTGTCTCTGGTGGTTATGTGCATGTTTGGCCCTAATCAGTCCAGGCTCATTCTCTGAGAGGGAGAGAGGGAGAGTGAGAGAGAGAGAGAGAGCAACAAACAGACAGAGAAAGAGATTTGAGATGTTATGTATATAAATGTATACTTTATTGCTGCGTCAACGTTACTTCTGTGATTTGGCAAAAGCCTGTAAAAGTCCTGGCAGGCAGCAATTACATCAACGTTTTTTGGTATATCCAGTTTTTTATATTTTTTTTCCTAAGTGTTTACAACTTAGTGTTAACTAATAATTGTTGCAAACTGGTACTACGAACAAAATATTAGTGCATTCCTGGATCTACATCCTTATGCATGCTTCTTGCCAGTTGGGCTTTTCCCAAATCATGGAAGTAACGTCGACGCAGAGGTATAGTAGCAGATCGTAGTGTAACGGATGCCAGCTAGCTTAGCTGTGCTTGTGGAACGTTGGTAAACCTCACTCCCCGACGCCTCAAGAGTGCTGCTGGCATGCGAGCCAGTAGCCTGGGCTATAATGATCTCATCAGTCACTATGGGGAACATAGGAGGGCCCACATATCTCATAATGGCAGCACCTTTTCACAAGTTTCCCCACAATTTCCATGCAGACAATCCTAAGAGTCTGGGAGAGGAGTAGAGTGCGTCTGTGATGGCCTTTTCTATAGCATGACAAGAGCACTTCACTAGCTTGGCCACCTGCTTTGATATCATCACTGTTTGTAGCAGTGAGGTGTTGAAACATGATTCCTTTCCCCCACTGACCAAGCAATAGAGCCTCACTTTTTGTTGACCTTGGCCGATGAAATAGCCCCAAACTCTACTATATCCCTTTAATAAAATTATGTCATTAGTGACTGATTAACAAAGAGGTGACATAGAACCTAGCAGAGACACACTGTCACACCACTCATAGTCATTCTTAATCTATGTAAATAGATCTATTGCTAGTGAAGATAGCATCCCAGAGAAAGAGCAACCATGCCTCACATCCCTACCAACCTTGAAGGGAGCATTTTAACCACCATTGATTTTGACAGAAAAAGAGAGCAAGAGCATTTTATGCATGCAGCTACTTCATGTGGTGAGACGGCCTAATCTGTGAAATACAGGTCATCTTTTGGCAACTTTTCAGCTGTGTTCTCTCCTCCTCGTTCTCGTTTAGAACTTCATGTCTTACTCTCCCTTTTTCCTTACCTTCCATCTCTCTCTCTCATTCTATGTTGTCCTTTATTTTGTGTTGTGTGTGTCCCCTTGTGATGGACGCCCAGGATGAGGGCAGTGCATATCAGGGCCTGATGGTTGGAGGGAACAAAGGGTGTCTTTGTGAGGTAGCTCCACCACGAGGTTGGGGGAGGCGGTGCCGAGAGAAACCGAGAGAAACACCAAAGATGAGAGCAGTGTCCCAGTGCTGGACCTGAAAAAGGCTGAACATCCCTCTCTCTCTTTCTCTTTTTTTCTCTCTCTCTCTCTCTTTCTCTTTTTTTCTCTCTCTCTCTCTCTCTCTCTTTCTCTTTTTCTCTCTCTCTCTCTTTCTCTTTTTCTCTTTTTCTCTCTCTCTCTCTCTCTTTCTCTTTTTCTCTCTCTCTCTCTCTCTCTCTCTCTCTCTCTCTCTTTCTTTTTCTCTTTTTCTCTCTCTCTCTCTCTCTCTCTCAGCCAATTGCTGAAGAACAATACGCCTGCTCGATGGGCATCTCATACTGTAAATACCCTTTCCTGAAGTGGCTTCCCTCTCACCCAGAGTGATCAAAGATAGTGAAACTCCAATCTGCAAGGTTTTTTGTTTTTTTCTCCCCTCGGCAGTAGTTCTGTCATCCGGCTTAAGGCCAGAGCTGTCCAGTAAAAAACAACACTGCCTGTACGTTCTCAAGAAATTACTCAGAGGTTTGTCAGCAATCTCTCGATACACAACAGGATCTGCCCAGTGCTTTCGGAAGTGGCCCGTGCTCTCTTTATTGCCCTGGTGGCCTGGAGGAAGTATGCATTGGCTCCACTATTGTCAGTATAACTGATGAGATCTGAACATCTATATTTATATCAGATAACAATAGATGTTCCCTCTTTCTTTCTTTCATTTTCTTTCTTTCCTTCTTTCTCTCTCTCTCTATCAATGTCTGGAACTGAACTCGCTGACTCTGTCTGCGAGAGTTGACAAATGATCTCATCAGTCACTATGGGGAACATAGGAGGGCCCACATATCTCATAATGGCAGCACCTTTTCACAAGTTTCCCCACAATTTCCATGCAGACAATCCTAAGAGTCTGGGAGAGGAGTAGAGTGCGTCTGTGATGGCCTTTTCTATAGCATGACAAGAGCACTTCACTAGCTTGGCCACCTGCTTTGATATCATCACTGTTTGTAGCAGTGAGGTGTTGAAACATGATAGACTGCAGACAATTTACACTTGAAGTGAAGTGGATGTCCTTTCAATCTACATTGCCTGCAAATATATAACTTCTACCTTGCAATAAAGTCATGTACTGGTTGGTGTGGATTGTAACTTTTACAATCCACATTTTATACATTTATACACATTTTATTTTATATTTTTCACAATTTTTATGCACCATAGTGCATCCGATGAAAACAAAACCTAGTTGTTTTGTGGGGATAAGAACACACTTTTCATTGTAGTAGCACATATAGTGGGTTACTATTTGTTTACTGAAAAGGGACTTAACTAAATAGCGTTCCACCTGCCATACCTATTCTACTTACGTAACACCCTGCAGGTCAGAATAGCAATGAGATTGAGAAGCTGCAGCTGTCAAAATCAGCTTGCTGCCTGACAGTGTCTGAAAACATCAGAAATGCTTATCTTGCACAAAGCTTCAAATCTTTTGAAAAAAATCCACATCGACCATTCCACATTTTGATCAGAAGGCAACACAGCTCAAAACCTCCTAAAATGTATTTTACCTTTGTGTTCTGAGAACTATTTAGTCCAGTGGCAGGGAAAGAACAGCATTTAGTTTTGCTGTGAGTCGTTTGTGGCCTTGCCTGACTGCCATTGAAAAGACTGTTTTTTTTTTTTTTAAAACGTTTAACCTCTTAAGCTGGATTTTTGGATGATGTCAGTGTTCAAACCTGGGAGGCTTTGCAGTAGTGGGCAAAT
>NW_027468881.1:34221508-34304008 GCF_046254945.1 Alosa pseudoharengus | reverse complement strand
TTGTCTTTTCCGCCAGTGCTCCGGGGAGCCCGGTGCCAGCGGAGCGCGGAATGTTTGGGGCTGCGTTATTGGATGATTCTTTTTTGTAAAGAATGAGCATCTTAATCCCCAGTGATTGAAAGATTTTTTACCATTATTATAATGTTGGGCAGGGGGTTGGGAGCAATCATGGTTGGGTTTTTGCGTTTGCAAATCCTTAACCCCAAAGGATTTCCTTTGGTTTTGTTTTGTTATTTGTCGGGCGTTTAAAAAAAACAAAACATTTGTATTCAAACTGTTCTTTCACTTTCTGTGCTCCTCCAATGACAGATGTATGGCACGTCCCCAAATCTGTTGAGCCCATGGAATCTGGTTCAATTTTTCCCAAAGATTACTCCATGGTCTCACAGGTCGGCTGAGACCAATTTTGGTTTGGCACGAGCCGTAATAGAGTGTGGCTTCCAAATGGCCTGGGCCCAGACTTCTCCCCTCTCCTCTCCTCTCTTCTCCTCCTGCTCTCTCACTCACTCACCCACTCCAGCCGCTCTCTGTGACTTCACCATTTCCCCCCATCTGCTCTCTCATGGTGGTTGGAAACGCGGCGTGCCATGCCAGCATCTTTCCCCTGTTCTCTGCTCCAGCGTTGCTGTGTGGCACTGGGTGTTGTAGCGCACATGAGGTGAACAGCACACAAAAAGCATCCTACTCAAATGACCCCATTTGGTGGTTACCGTTGACACAGAACAACAATTTACGTCATTTTTGCAGGGACCCCGTAAGCCTCATTCATTCCTTGAATTAGACCTTATTACTTCTTAGAAGGACCTCTTTGTCTTCAGCTGCGTGGAGAGTTTTTGTCCATATCGTCAGGCTCTCGCGTGCTGTCCAGCTTCAATTACCCCAGGATCTGGCTTTTGGAGTGGGCACTCTCCGCGTTGGTTTCCCTCTCTCTCCTGAGAGTAGGCTGAAGTCATGCTAGGATGAAAGAACACAGAGTCAATTTGATTTGGAATCTTTTTTTTTTCACCTCGCTCACAAAACAGAGGACCTTTATTCTGTTCAACTGCCCTTCCGAGTGGTGATCATTCGCAAATGATCTTTTGCCATATGAGAGACTGAGTTTGCGGAGGCCATCCCATTAGTGTTTTCAGATGTGTCCAGAGCCCTCTTCATTAAGAACCAACTAGGTAACCATGCAGGAACTCAGAGCATTCGCAAGTACGTTACTGTACACTGCGAGCCTGAAGGGACGCGCATCCTGCTGAGACACTCCAGGACCCACTCAGTCCGTTTGGAATATGGCTGTGATGTTTGACCTTTTGCAGCGACTTGAGAAATGGCCCCAAATATTACTTGCTGGCTTGCGGAGGGGCAGCAAGCAGCTCTCTGGTCAGTGTTGTGGATGCATGCAAAACAACACTTCAAAGTGTTCCAAAGGGTCTCTGTGTTCTATGTCTCGAGCCAACATCTCAGTCAACAGTCTCCGTAAGGTTTGTTTTTGCTGAGGAGTGGAGGTTGCTAAGATGCAGAAGTGGTTCTAATAATCCAACTTTGAAAATGTCACTGTGGCTGTAGTAGAGAGGATTTTGAAATCAGCATTACTTACTCTCTGTTTCATCTTGCAGCTTTTATTTCTCAGTCTGAAATAATAACCGGAGATGTGCAATGCTGAAGTTACCCAGGTTAGCACCACCTAAATCTTCTCAAATGCAGGGAAGAGTAGACCTGCTGCAAATGTTGTCAATTGGACTTTGGCCTCCCAACCCTGAACCCTGGTTCAGTGCTATTTTCTGTTCCGTGTTTCCCTCTAATCAAGATAGATATGATGGAACAATGCAGGTCCTTCCCAATCCTGTAGAGCCGAATGTGAAAGCATTTTGAATGCTCAGAGGAGTAGAAAACAGCATAATAAATGCAGTCCATTTGCAATTTACTTTTTAAGTGTTGTTTGATTTCCATGACAATTTGCCCTCCATACCCCAGGCTCATAAGAAGCTTGCTTGTTGTTCCGGACGTTCCAGAACTTTTTTTTCTCTGTGTCAGTCTGCATCAGTTTTAAATTTGCTGTACTGTGAGTAAGCCATTGTAACGGAGTGGCTAAGACTGAAATGTGGTTTCTCTAATGAAGTAAGCTGGCACATCATGGGCAAACAATGCTACTTAGTCTTTCGCAATATCGCTGGTCTCTTTCCAGCATAACGGTGGCAAAGGCCTGTTTAGCGGCTTCTCAGTTTCTATGGCAGCGAGGGGCTTGCTTCCAGAGTGAGACATAATGTAAGGTATATTGACCTGCATGCTGTGTTTAGGAGGCAGTCTGACATGAAACCATACACCATCTCAGTAGGTGATATACGGTACCACCCGACTTAATGCTCCCTCCTTCCATATGTTGATGTTATGTTACCACTAAGTTATATTTAGCAAATATGCTTAAACAACCCATACTCAGATTGTTAGATTGCAAGGCATCAATTCAGGGGCAGGAAAGAAGTTCACCCCATGCAAATGTGTACAAAAAAGTTCTTTATGTTCACACTGGATTGAATTTACAACACCATGAAAGAACAGCATGTATGAAGTGTGGTTGGGAATATCCTTTACATGGTGCATGTCATAGCCCTATTCCACCAACAGAGAACCACTTCTGTTCCTGTTCACAGACCAAAATTTGAACCGTTTGGAACATTTCCCCCAAACAAAACCTGGTTCAGAACGTGGCACTTTGGTTTGGAGCTGGAACTCCAAATGACAAGGGGCGTGGCCTCGACATGGGCGTGGCCTCGCCACGAACGTGACATCCACATGGGCGTGGTCTCCACGGGGCGTGGTCTCCACAGGGGCGTGTCATTCTGCCATTCAGAGAGGAAGGCTAAACGCCAGAGTTTCTCTCCATATCAACTGTTTCCATGAATAAACAAAACTAGTCAGCTAGCATTACACAGCTGGTGCTATCTACTGTAGCATTACACAGCTGGTGATATCTAGCATTACACAGCGAATAAGGCCTTGTTTCTGCAATTTTTACGGCACCACTGTCTTATCATTGTCTCCTCTTTATGCATATCATTAACTCTTGTTCATGCATGTAACGCCCTCTGTTGATGATGTATTCTTGGTTCCATTCAAAACTGGTGCTAATGCGGGTAGGTTCACTTGATCGCACCAATGGTCAAACAATTCTGAACCGAATCGGTTCAAGAACACGTTTTCTGTTGGTCAAAAAACACCCTCAGAGGGTCCATAATGAACCTGATTATCGGCTGGTCCTCTGACCTGGCAGCACCTTGATCTCTGGCTGACCAGCTAATCAGCGATTAGATGTGCTGACTGTCTCTGCTCCAAGTTGCAGATTTACCCAGGAAACGACTGATTAACCCACATTATCTCTGCCTCTGTGCACCAGTAACTATTTCAGCTTGCTGTTTGGAGGTCAGCGTTGATGGTGGTGCAGAAATAAGATGAAGGAATGCATCCAGATAAGGAAGGACAATTGAAGTTTCACTCATTCGGTGAAATTATTTCTCTCCCATCGGGAATTCATTCATGGAAAGAAGGGCGTATATTCTGCCATGGCTCTTATATCAGATCAGTGTGGAGCTGGCTGCTAGTGGAGCTGTTGAAATGGAAGCCCTTAACTCACACTTGAGGCTGACTGCCTGGTCACATGACTTAGAGACTTTGGGAGCAGACTCGGAGCCTGTGGTAGACTCTCTCCCTGCAGATCAGACCGCCTGGCTTTGATGTCACATTTTGGGCACTGACACAGTTTGGTTTTAACCACAAGGTCAAAGGATCATTGGATCCTCGTGGCTTCCAACAACTTGGTCGTCGATGCCACATGCTATTTGTGATGTTAACCACTGGATGACTCTTAGGCGGTCTCATTAACGAGGAGATTTTTACCTTTGAAATGGCTGTCATCATGTTGATGAATTTATTTTTCTGACTAACCCCTCTCTCCCTTCTCTCGCTCAAACTCACTGTCTCTTCTCTCCCTAATACTTTGCTCTGAGTGAACTGGAACGTTTCCCCATATAAGTTCATGTTTAGATCATTTAGCAAAGGTGTTGTTGCAAATGGAGCTGTCTGAGCGAGCCATGAGAACACAGATGTTCTCCACACACAGGCTTCCTCTGAGCCCCATGCACACTAGGGCTGCTCAACCCCATCCTTTACTCTCAGTGCCTCTCCACAATCAGCTCACTCGGCGGGGCTTGTGTGTGTGCGTGTGTGTGTTTTTTTTTTTTGTGTGTGTTTGTGTGTGTGTGTGTGCGTGTGTGCGTGCGTGCGTGCGTGTGTGTGTGTGTGAGAAAGAGAGAGAGAGAGGGAGAGAGAAAGAGAAAGGGAGAGAGAAGAGCGCCACCGCCTCAGATCCCTTAAACCAGAGCCAGGCCCAAAGCTATTTATATCAGTCATCTGAGCAGCATATTGTGGTGCGCTGGCCAGCCGCCAGCGGCCTGTTCAAATGTACAGTTTCCACAGTCCCATTCCCCCCCTCACTCGGGATGCTGTCTGCACCCAGCCTAGGTGCACCGCTAGCACGGTTCAAAGGGATAGTTCACCCACAATCGATTATTCTGTCATTATCTATTCAAACTTGTGCCAGTAGTTACCCATAAAAGGTTTGCCTCTCAGCGCAGCCCCAAATGAATTATCCAGCAGGATGTCAGTCACTGGGACGAGTTGGCTGGCGCTCACTTCCCTAGCGTAGCTAAAAGGGACGCGCTAGGCTGAAAGACTCCCTGCGTCTCCAGTGACAAGAGCGCTAACACAGGGACAGTGCTGCCATGAGGACGAGAGGGTAATGACAGTGTTTTCGTTTCCGTATGCACTGTCCCTTTAAGGTCAGCTGCAACATGTGGCGCGCATCACACACAGGAGTGTCATTAGATGACACTCAGAAACAGGCTCTCGGTTTACACCGGCCAGCTGACTTCTCTCACTGAGACTCTCAGTCTTTCTCTCATGCACACACACACACACACACACACACACACACACACACACTAGCACACACACACACACACACTCACAAACACACACACACACTCACACGCACACTCACAAACACACACACACACACGCACACAAACACATTCACAGATGCCATGCCTTGGTCGTGCTGGGCACCTCTGTTTAGAGACGGCTAATCCCGCACACTTAAGAGAGGCGCTGTGTGCTGGGGAGTGTGGCAGCTGAGACGCAGGCAGGCGCTCGCTTGTTTAAACACGGCCCCGGTAGTCGGCGGGGTGACTTGGGGGGAAGCGGCTCCTCGGGGCCACTGGAAGACGGCCGAAACCGACCGCAGGGCTGATTGAGCGGCCGGGTGACTTGAGCGCAGCAGGTGGGCTTGTTTATGAGGGAGTCCATCCGTCACGGGCGTACGGATAATGACAGCTGTTCAACACTCAAGTGATCTGATCAAATTAAGATGGATCTCTCCAGCCCATAGCCTTGTCTGGTCACACTAGGCTGTGTGTGTGTGTAGCTTGGGTTAGTGCCACAAGCACTGCAAACATCCGTGAGATGCTGTTTGTGTCATTTATACTCATTAGATAGAGCAGCTAAGCCATCAACTCAACATGTTAGCAAGTTATTACCAAAAATGTTTTATGAATATGAATTTATGCTGAAGCTGACATTGATCTAATGAAAATAAAGAAAGGGTCAAATTAACTATACAGTCATAAAGAAATGAAAGTATTCCTGGACCTAGAATAGTATTAGACTAATAATTATTCTACTAACATGGCACTATATTATGTCCATTTGAAGGTGTACAATGTATGTTTGTACCGGTATATATTTGTTTGTTAATCTTCGATACATACTGTATCCATTTGCCATATATTGTACTCCAAGCATTCTCTATGTAAACCTTGTGTTTAAATGCTCTGCTTTGGCATTACAAAAATATTTGTTATGCAAATAAAACTCACTTGAATTGAATTGAATATGTATGAATATGTAAATAGCATTTCAAGAGCAACAAATTCAGTCCCCTCAAACCACATGATTGTTTTTACATAAAAAATAACATAAATAAAAATAATGTAATGAAATAAATAGATAAGTTATAGTAGCTTATGGTAGATACATTTGGTAGTAAGAAATACTGACATAGTGTTTAATAAGTTCTATGAACTTTATGTGTGCATGATACACAGTTTACAGAAATGCGTGTCAACACATATCATAAGAATAAATTAGGTTTTTAAAACTGTATTTTAAGTGGCTCTGTAAGTGTGAACATTGTCATGTGTGTATGAAAATGGCTTGTTTGTGAATATCAGCCTGAAGTAAAACCTTCTGTTATGAAAACATCTCTCTCACTCGCTCTCTTTCCCTCTCTCTCCCTCACTCTCTCTCCCTCACTCTCACTCTCCCTCTCTCTCTCTCACTCTCACTCTCTCTCACTCTCTCTCTCTTTCCCTCTCTCTCCCTCTCTCACTCTCTCTCACTCTCTCTCTCTTTCCCTCTCTCTCCCTCACTCTTTCTCCTTCACTCTCTCTCTCCCTCTCTCTCCCTCATTTTCTCTCTCTCTCTCTTTCCCTCTCTCTCCCTCACTCTCACTCTCCCTCTCTCTCACTCTCTCTCTCTTTCCCTCACTCTCACTCTCTCCCTCTCTCTCACTCTCTCTCTCTCTCTCTTTCCCTCTCTCTCCCTCTCACTCTGTATCTTTCTCACTATCTCTCTCTCTGTCTCCCACTCTCTCACACACTCACCTTCTCTCTCACTCTATATCTCTCTGACACACACTTGTTCTCTCTCTCTCTCTCTCTCTCTCTCTCTCTCTCTCTCTCTCTCACGCACACACACACACACAGACACACACACACTCTCTCTCACTCCGTGTCTGTGCACTAATAGTATCACTGTTGGAATACACTAGAGTTCTTTTAGCGTGAAATTCCCCCTACACCTCTTACAACTAAAAGAGTCCAAATATGGACATTGTGATATGAATATCATATAATTTTCCAAATAATACCAAGATCCACGCACAGCCTGGTTAGGTGCAGGTAGATTGCAGGAACATACTTAATTAGAAAAATTGAGATAGTCCTACCGCACACTGTTTTGACGTTTCACTTGATTTTATTCAGAGCGAACAACGCGTTTCGCATATAGCGTCCTCAGGTTCGCTCAGAGCGAACCTGAGGACGCTATATGCGAAACGCGTTGTTCGCTCTGAATAAAATCAAGTGAAACGTCAAAACAGTGTGCGGTAGGACTATCTAAATTTTTCTAATCATATAATTTTGTTTTGTATACCTGATTATGAATGTAGATATGACAGAACAAGTGGTGTGTCATGACCCTTGGTCTCACAGTGGCAGGCAGTGCAGAGGTAGTGATGGCCACAATAGGGGATTATTGGTTCATTTTCACACCTGCATAGGTGAGCGTAATATAGTGAGCCACCCATCCCTTCTCTCTCACTTTTCTTGCTCACACTTGAACCATAGTCATACCCATTTTTTTCCAAAGAGGTAAGAGGTTGTGAATGTCAGGCTGAAGGAGGAATGCCTCCTGTTATGGAAACATGTGTGTGTGTGTGTGTGTGTGTGTGTGTGTACAGTATAAACAATAATCACCATCTTACTCAAGTAAACAAGCTGTTCTACCTCCTGCTGCAGCTCAGAGATCATTCTTTCACCCATGACATTAAAGCTTCAGAAACACTGGAATTGAATTACAATAGTAATAGTAATAATACATTGAATTACAATAGTACACTGCTTTGCTCTCTTTGTCTCTCTCATGAACGATAGAGAGAGAGGGAGGGAGGGAGGGAGGGAGGGAGAGAGAACGAGAGAGAACGAGAGAGAACGAGAGCACCCACACAGGTTTGTCCACATACTATCTCTGTGCTGTGGATGTTGGTCCTGATGTTGAGATAAGCTGGAATGGGAGATCTTTGAGGGAGAGGGCCCACTCTGTCTGGCCTGCTAATAACTGTGTCCAATGGAAGCCACGCTACAGCGGGCAGATGCCGCTGATTTAAGCGCGCAGGCGGGCGGGCAGGTCGGTGCCCGGGGATGACAGAGCCCAGGAGCTGGAGGGGGCAGGGGGCAGCAGCAACTGGCTCTCGCTCCATTCATTGGGGTGACTTCAATGAGACTGACCTCTCCAAAGGGCTGCTATGCTTTCTTGTCACACTATCTTCTTTTTACTTTCTTCCTTTCTTTCTTTCTTTCTCTGTTCTCTCTCTCTCACTGTCTCTCTCTCTTTCTTGGTCTCACAAACCCACAAGCACATACTGTACATGTGCGGCTGTACACACACACACACACACACACACACTCACACACACACACACACACACACACACACACACACACACACACACACACACTTTCTGTATGTCTCTCTCAAGTTTACATGACGTGTAATCCAGGGCAGAGTGGGATGAAGTGTCTGATGTATATATGGAGTGGGTGAGGATCAAATGGAAACGCTAAAAAAGGCTCAAGCAGTAGGCTGTGTGTCTATTCAGTGGAGGATTGTGTTGCTATATGTGTGTCTGTGTCGGTGTAATTTTTATTTCTTTTTCGTAGTGCTTGAAAGAATGCTTTATTGGGTCATGGGATCCGTATGCTGGATAGATGAGAAAAGGACTCTTACACCATGGATGTCTGACTTTCATTTCTCCCTCAGAGGCCTTTTTGTGATCTCTTTCCATTTCTTTTTATGTGTGTTTGTGTGTGTGTCTGTGTGTTTGTGTTTGAGTGTATGCATCAGCGTTTGCATGTGCGTGTGTATATGCTTGTTGGAAGACCTGTGTGTGTGTGTGTGTGTGTGTGTGTCAGTGTTTGTATTTGTGTTTGTGTACATGCATCAGTGTTTTGTTGGATGTGTGTGTGTGTGTGTGTGTGTGTGTGTGTGTGTGTGTGTGTGTGTGTGTGTGTGTCCTTTTGCTGTGCATGATTGATTCTGGTCCCAGTGATTGAGAGCAGCCGCTGCATGAAGCGGCATGTGGTCTGCGGGGGAGCGCGATCGAGAGCGTGAGCGTGAGCGTGAGCCGCGCCCTGTCCTCGGCCCAGCGGGAGCCGCCTGGAGTCTAGGCTTCAACCCCAGGCCACGCGCAGCTCCCCTGCTCACTATCACCCACCCACTATCACTGTGACCCAATCAGTACTAACAGCAGCGCGTCCACTGGGGGTCAGAGGTGACCAGAGTTTCCCAGGCTGTGGTGAAAGGACAAGAAAGGAAGGAGAGAGAGAGAGAGAGAGAGAGAGAGAGAGAGAGAGAGAGAGATAGAAAGAGTGAGAGAGAAAGAGAGAGGGGGGAGGGAGGGGTAGGCCATGGCAGGATGTGTATTGTACACACTGCACAAATTTCAGTCAAGAGCTTTCGCTCTGAGACTGTCCAATTCGCTCTGAGACTGTCCGAGCAATTTCTTTACACATCGTAGGCAATGACAAGAGGGTCAGTGGCAGAGGTCAGGTGTTTACAAGCGTGCCCACTTTAGACCTGACCACTTCACGGGCCACACCGCTCACTGCACCAACTCCTCTTTGCACAACGCCTCGCTCGCTCGCTCACAAAAGCAGCACTCAGGAGACGAGAGGAGAGAAGAGGAGAAGAGAAGAGAAGAGAAGAGAAGAGAGAGGGAGAATAGGAGAGAGGGAGAATAGAAGAGCTGGAGGAGCTGTGAGTGAGAGTGCGCGTTGTCTCTGCAATTGATTAATGCCGGCGCTGGCATCGGCGGAGTAGATGTCATCCATTATTCCTTATGAAACGCTCGGTGTAGGCCCTTCATAAACATGAAACGAACTGCGCCCTTGTGCGCCGCTGAGTGGATTTATGAAGAGGCCTTCTCCCGTCATCTCCAGCCCGCGTCTTTAATTGATCGACCCCATCTATTATGGATGCTTTTCAGCCGAGAGAGACGGCAGGCAGCACGTTTTGAGTTTGACGCGAGGCCTTGGGTAGCCCCGGAGAAGGCTCCTCTCCGCTTCTTTCCGTTCCGCCTCTGACTGACATGCGGTCTACCGGGAACCCGTCGGAACGAGAAGCGCCGGGCCACGGTGACAAATACAGCCCACGAGAAGGTGGCCATCTGTTGGAAAGATTAATGTGTCAGTTTCTCTAATGTCCCCTGTTTGGCCCATGCAAATGAACTGATTGTTTGGATCAAATGATCGCATTCTGTCAGTGTTCCTTACTTGTCTTTGCACATTTGAACATTTTCAAAAGGTCACTGTATTATCTCGGAAAATCTCTCTGTCTGTCTTGCCCTCTATTTTTTTATCACATTTGGCAGATGTTTTGGTAAATGTCATTGCTAAAGTGTTGCTGTTTGACAGTCTCCCAATCCTCTCTCTCTGTGTGTGTTTGTGTCTCCGCAGTTAAGTGCCAACACTCTGATCTTCCTGTGCACCAACCTGATAGGGATCTGCACGCACTACCCGGCCGAGGTCTCCCAGAGGCAGGCCTTCAAAGAGACCCGGGGCTACATACAGGCCCGACTGCACCTACAGAGAGAGAACCAGCAACAGGTACACACACACACACACACACACACACACAGTCATACAAATATACATACCCATGCAGTACATAAATATACATGCACATACCTGCATATGTGCATACAGGTCTATGTGTGAAATTAAATCAGAATCAGAATCAGAGTCAGTTTTATTGGCCAATTATACTTACGTAGACAAGGAATTTGACTTCTTTAGGTGTTAACTCTATATATTCAACAAATAGACATGTAGTAGTAACAAATAGACATGTAGTAGTAACTTTTACATTCAGTAAACAAATAGTAATAAAGACGCATACTGTACAATAGAGACAACAATATACATATAGGCACATATCAACATAATATACAAAAATACAAATATACAAATAAGACATAATAGCAAGACAAGTACACATGTAAGTGCATGTAAGGTGCAAAAATAATAGTGCCAATGTAATGTGCAAGATGCATATTGGAATGATAAAGTATGTAATGTGTAGGAGAAGTGGGTGAATGGCCAAAGTGGGGATGACCCCACTTATCCGCAGTTCTGGAGGGTGATGGCAGTGGGAAAGAAGCTGTTCTTGTGTCTGGTTGTTTTTGTGTACAGGGATCTGTAGCGCCTGCCAGAGGGGAGGAGGTTGAAGAGAGTGTGTGCAGGGTGTGTGGGGTCTTTGGTGATCTTCTCTGACCACTTCCTGGTCCTACTAGAGTACAAGTCGTGGAGGGAGGGCAGGGGGGACACCAATGATTTTTTTCAGCTGTCCGAATTGTGCATTGTAATGTGTATTTGTCCTGTTTTGTGGCTGCCCCAAACCAAGCGGTGATGAATGTGCAGAGGATGGATTCAATGGCAGCATTGTAGAAGATGGCCAACAGCTCTTGTGGTGGGCCATGGTTCTGCAGTTGTCGTAGGAAATACATCCTCTGCTGAGCCTTTTTAAGGATGGCGTTGATGTTGGACTCCCACTTTAGATCCTGGGAAATGATGGAGCCCAGGAACCTGAATGAGTCCACATTTGACACTGGGCTGTTGGGTATTGTGTGTGTGGGGGGGGGGGGGGCAGCACTGTGGGGTGCTTCCTAAAGTCCACCCCCATCTCCACACTCTTTAGAGTGTTTAGCTCCTAAAGTCCACCCCCATCTCCACACTCTTTAGAGTGTTTAGCTCCTAAAGTCCACCCCCATCTCCACACTCTTTAGAGTGTTTAGCTCTAGGTTGTGTTGACTGCACCAGAGCTCCAACTTATCAACCTCTTGCCGATATGACAACCTCTTGCAGACTCGTCAGTCACCATAGGATGAGTCCAATGACAGTGGTGTTGTCTGCAAATTTTAAGAGTTTGACAGCCGGGTCCTTGGAGGTACAGTCATTTGTGTAGAGGGAGAAGAGCAGTGGGGAAAGGATACACCCCTGTGGTGCACCAGTTCTGGTTGTCCGTGCTCGTTGTCCAGATGTGACATCTCTCAGCCGCACATGCTGATTCCTGTCAGTCAGGAAGCTGGAGATCCATTGACAGATGACAGGAGATACAGTGAGCTGAGAGAATTTGGCGGTGAGGATTTTAGGTATGATGGTGTTGAATGCCGAGCTAAAGTCCACAAACAGGATCCTGACATACTGTAGATCCCTGGCTGGTCAAGGTGTTGTAGGATGAAGTGCAGCCCCATGTTCACTGCATCATCCACTGACCTGTTTGCCCTGTAGACAAACTGCAGGGGGTCCAGTCGGTAACCTGTGATGTTTTTGAGGTCGGTCAGCACCAGGCTTCAAAGGACTTCATGGTGACTGAAGTCAAGGCATAGGTCTGTAGTCATTCAGTCCAGTCAGTGATGGAGGGTTTCTTGGGCACTGGGATAATGGTGAAGCTTTTGAAGCATGAGGGGACTTGCATAGCTCCAGTGATCTGTTGAATATTTGTGCGAAGATTGGTGCTAGCTGGTCAGCACAGGCCCTTAGACAGGAGGGTGTTACACCATCAGGTGGCCATTAAACACTCATGACTCATGCACATAGAAATATAACTAGTTACATGTGATAATTGTCTGTGGTTTTATCTTAGATAGTTAGTTTGTTGTAATGAATTCATTATATACTGTAGGTTACTGAATGTATTTTTTTGTGTAATCAATCCTTAGTAACAGGCTGCAAAAATCAGGACAATTGAAAATCAATCATATTCTCACCTTGTTGTTTGTCTGTTACAATACACACACACACACACACACACACACACACACACACACACACACACACACACACACACCCCCCTGTCTCTTCAGGAACGCCTGCTGCTGTCAGTGTTGCCAAGGCATGTTGCCATGGAGATGAAGGCAGACATCAATGCCAAGAAGGAGCATATGATGTTTCACAAGATCTACATCCAGAAACACGACAATGTCAGGTAAACACACACACACACACCACATAGTGATATCCTCTAGAGTGCCTGAGCCTGACTGGATTTATCTACAATGGACTGGATGTATGTTGACTGTCATTCCCACACGTAGGCGAGCTGAAGGGTCAGTGCAGGCTGGCCATAGGAGCATCTGTCAGAGTGATTATCTGTAGGTCAGGGTCCGGCGAGGGGGTTCCGTAGCCGGCGAGGCGCTGACTTTAGATGTGCTGAGAACACGCTGCTGCTCTGGCGGGTTCACAGCAGGTCGCGTACTGGAACCGT
The DNA here is from genome assembly GCF_046254945.1 of Alosa pseudoharengus. Classification (NCBI taxonomy): domain Eukaryota; kingdom Metazoa; phylum Chordata; class Actinopteri; order Clupeiformes; family Clupeidae; genus Alosa; species Alosa pseudoharengus. The sequence goes on along the minus strand of NW_027468881.1, from coordinate 34,290,865 downwards.
CTCATGGGAAAGTGCTTCCTGTTCTTTCTTCTCTCCCTCCTTCCCTCATTCTCCCTCCCTCTCTCTCACTCTCTCTCTCTTTCTCTGTCTTACTCTTTCTCATTTTCTCTTGCACATCTCCCTCTCCGTGACATCTGTGACTCCAGCCTGAGGTCACGCTCGTAGCCTGTTCCAAGAGCATGTTTTTCCTGCTGGCTTTCCGGAAGAGTCCATGCCATATAGGAGCACCATTCTGACAGAATGCTTGTGAACGTCCTGCCATAAAAAGCACTCCCAATCTAAGAAAAATGACGTTACATTCTCCACATACAACCAAGACACATCTATATGGGTCATGTTTACTGACCAGTAAATCCACTGTGTCCTCCCCTCCAAATTTACTGGGGTGGAAACAGCGCCATCTGTTGCTTGGGAATATACACTGCTGTAAGAGAGACTCCAGACTGTGGGAACAAATAGGGGTTAAACCAAAAGGCGAAGAACAAATTGAACTCGACCTTCTTACTTTAGTCAAAACAGCTTTGGCTTCTGTGAATGGAGTTGTATGTATGGGTGGAGTTATTCAAGGGTGTCCCTCCAGACACTCGAGAGGAGCATCTAAAAGAGGTCCACTTGAGTGCACGCGGCCATTTGTCCTAATCTAGGAGGGCCCGAGCATGACCCACCTGCAGTGCATCACTTTAGACAGAATCAGAGCTGCGCAAATGGCTTTTATAGGGACTGTCTCAAATGGCAGCCAACCGAAGATGACCCAGACAATATTTGCAGAAATTATTGATTCCTGAAGTCCTTTTCATTGTCTTTTGTCCATTTCCCCCTCTCTCCCTTCTTTATATTTTCTTTCTTTCTTTTTTTTCTTTCTATGTATCTTTCTTTTTCTTTCTTTCTTTTTCTCTTTCTTTCTATGTATTTATCTTTTTTTTCCTTCGTTCTTTCTTTCTTTCTTTCTTTCTATGTATCTTTCTTTTTCTTTCTTTCTTTCTTTCCCTTTCTCTCCCTGTCTTCTCTCAGTATTCTATTTGCAGATATCGAGGGTTTCACCAGCCTGGCGTCTCAGTGCACAGCCCAGGAGCTAGTCATGACCCTCAACGAGCTCTTTGCCCGCTTTGACAAGCTGGCCTGGGTGAGTGTCTGGCACAAGCAGTCATCGCTGTCATACGCCTGTGATTATGGCCTCAATAGAATCCCATTACTTTTTCCATTAACCGTGACTCTCCTAATAAGTCACCCCTATGTGTTTGTGTGTGTGTGTGTGTGTGTGTGTGTGTGTGTGTTGCTCCTGTAGGAGAATCACTGTCTGAGGATTAAGATCCTGGGCGACTGCTACTACTGTGTGTCTGGACTCCCTGAACCCAGAGCGGACCATGCCCACTGTTGTGTGGAGATGGGAGTGGACATGATTGAAGCCATCTCGTAAGTCCTTTCTCTGTTTGTGTGTGTGTGTGTGTGTGTGTGTGTGTGTGTGTGTGTGTGTGTGTGTGTGTGTGTGTGTGTGTGTGTGTGTGTGTGTGTGTGTGTGTGTGTGTGTGTGTGTGTGTGTGCAGGTGTGTGTGCGTGTGTGTGTGTGTGTGCATGTGTGTGCGTGCGTGCGTGTGTGTGTGTGTGTGTGTGTGTGTGCGTGCACGTGGATGGGTGTTTGTTTGTGTGTGCATGTATTATGTTAGTCTGTCTCTCTCTCTCTCTTTCTCTCTCTCACTCATCCACTCTCTCTCTGTCTCTCTCTCTCTCTCTCTCACTCATCCACTCTGTCTCTCTCTATCTGCTGCCCTTTATTCCCAAATCTCTTTTTGTGTGCGATGTTTTGTGTGCGATGTTCTTGTGAAAGCTCAGTACTTATAACACATTTGGGCATATTTGATTCCTTTATTTGCTGTGAGCCCCATGACATTTATTTTGCCATTTAAGTTCCCTATTCAGGGACATCTGGTTAAACAGGCCGCTTTGGCCTGATTGGCTGTTTAAAATGAGGTCAGACTGCGTGCCCTGAGAGGGCTGCTGGACAGTGTGCTGCCTACATCTCCTCCTCCTGCTTTGTCCCCGTGTGCAGGTTGGTCCGAGAGGTCACGGGGGTCAATGTCAACATGCGTGTGGGGATCCACAGCGGTCGCGTCCACTGCGGCGTGCTGGGCCTGCGCAAGTGGCAGTTTGACGTGTGGTCCAACGACGTCACGCTGGCCAACCAGATGGAGGCCGGCGGAAAGGCGGGGTGAGTGGACGCGCCCTGCGGAGAGTTCCTCCATCACACACACCTGGCCCCCGCGCCACGGCAACACAAACAAGCCCACGGTGGAATCACACAAGAAGCCGTTAGTTTACTCACAGCTTATCTGCCACAGAGGAAAAGAACCAAACGCAGGGATGACGGAGAAACATGTGAATAAATAATATATTTAGATACAATAATTATTTATTCACAGTAAATACCCAGGGAGCTAGCACACACCGTCTTCATAAAACTGGACTCGTCTCTATTTCACCGTGGGTTGGACTGCTTTTTCCAACTCAGGTGTATTGTAATATAATAACTAAAATACAGTTGTGGTGTCAATCAATCCAAATACTTCCCGACATCCAACCGTGACATGCTTCACACATGGGCTTTATTTGAAGCAGCACTGCTTGGCTGCACTGCTTGGCGGTGTGGTGCCAGAGTGCTGGTATGGCAGGGTGTGTCACAGGCGGGACTGAGAGGGTTGTGTTGCTCTGCTGGCAGGCGCATCCACATCACCAAGGCCACACTGCAGTACCTGAACGGAGACTACGAGGTGGAGCCGGGCTTCGGAGGAGAGAGAAACGCTTACCTCAAAGAGAACAACATTGAGACCTTCCTTGTGCTGGGCTGCAGCCAGAAAAGGGTTAGCAAAACACTGACACACATGCATGCGCGCGCGCACACACACACACACACACACACACACACACACACACACACACACACACACACACACACGCACGCACACGTGCACACACACACACACGCACGCACACGTGCACACACACACACACACACACACGCACACATGCGCACACACACACACACACACACACACACATACACACACACATGCACACACTTTTAGAGGTCATGCTATATTTATATAGTCTTTTATTAATATTTAATGAATTTTATATCTGTCCAGGGTAATCACTTTGATATTCTTATCTGTTTGAAGTCATTCCATGCCCAGTAGCCATGTTTTTAATACTAAACAAAATAAGGTTTGATGCTAATGCTTTCTAGAAAGACAAAAGGATGACACACTCATGTAAAAAAAAAATACATTCTTACATCAGTTTACCATGTTTCTCTCTTTCTCTTTTTCTTTCTCTCTCTCCCTCTCTCTGTGCGTGTGCTACAGAAAGAGGAGAAGGCCATGATGGCAAAGCTGCAGAGGGCCCGGGCGAACTCGGGTGAGGGGCTGATGCCCCGCTGGGTGCCTGACAGATCGTTCTCCAGAACCAAAGACTCCAAAGTTTACAGGCAGATGGTGAGACAGCACCGTCCACACTCTCAACAGCCTCAGCGGCCCTCACTAGCCTGTCTGTGCCTGTGTCTGTGCCTGTGTCTGTGCCTATGTCGTTCCTTCCCTTCACTAGCCTGTCTGTGCCTGTGCCTTCACTTCACTAGCCATGTCTGTGTCCTCCCCTCCCCTCACTAGCCCTGTCTGTGTCTGTGTCTGTGTCCTCCCCTCCCCTCAATAGCCCTGTCTGTGTCTGTGTCTGTGTCCTCCCCTCCCCTCACTAGCCCTGTCTGTGTCTGTGTCTGTGCCCTCCCCTCCCTTCCCGCAGCTGAGGCGATATTTTTGGAAGTAGTACAGAAAGAAATGATGGAGATGTTTCATATTCACTGTGTAGAATATTGATCAGTGATGAAATGGAAAATGCACTGAACTGGAAGGAGGTTTTGAAATGGTCTTCTGATTTGCCCTTCATTATTCTGGGTTCAGGCTCCCGAGCCGAATATGATGCCCTCCTTCGGTTCCATTCACAGTTGTTTTGCTCCGGTGGTGTTTGAAAGGCTTAGTCACACATTTACACACTTGCAAATCTGCTTGCACAGAGCATCCCTCTCATTCTCTCCCTCCCTCTTTCTTTCACTCTCTCTATCACCATGTTTTTTTCTGTCTGGTCCACTCTCTTTCTCACCCCCGTCTCATCCTCCTTCTCTTCTTTCACTCCTTCCTGTCTCCCGGAGGAGTGTGTGTGTCCAGGGGGAGTAGGTACGATGTGTAATTTGAAGCCTTGGAGCCTTAATTAAAACATCACTGTATCCGCGAGGGCTTAGCAGCTGCAGATGGGCTGTGTGTGTCTGTCTGAGTGCCGTCCCTTGTCTGGGTGCTAATCTTCCCTTGTCCTGTCGTCTGTTCCCAGGGCATTGACGAGGCCTCCAGCAAAGACAAGTGAGTATTGCTTTCACAAAAGCTCCAATCCAGGCCCTTTCTGTTTGCGCTGTCCACCAGCTATTATTGAGTTACCACCACGCAATTCTCATGTACTCCCCAGACTAAGTATAGATGCGTGGCGGCCACAGGTTTTTTTTTTTTTTATTATAAAAAGGGTGCACTGTCTGTCTCCAGCCTTTTGTGAAGTAGGCCATCTGAGGTTTTGTCCTCCATCTCTTTCCCTTTCTTCATCCCCACTTTCCTCACTCTTCCCACGGTCCGTGCTAGCCGGTGCACTCAGGAGACCCTGAACCCCGAGGACGAGGTGGATGAGTTTCTGGGACGTGCCATCGACGCCCGGTCCATCGACCAGCTCCGCAAAGACCATGTGAAGAAGTTCCTGCTCACCTTTCAGACGTCCACCCTAGAGAAAAAGGTACACACTGCTCCACTTCCTCCTCCGCTGCTAGGTAACGGGGCTAAGACTCGACTGAGAGCTTCAGGAGCTGACTTAGCCACCCAGTGGCTGAAATATGTCACTGCGTGCTGCTCATCTTAAGTATCAAAGCATTTTATCTCTATTTCATCTGTGTCTCTCAGTACTCCAAAAAAGTGGATGATCGATTTGGAGGATACGTAGCCTGCACTCTCGTGGTTTTCTGCCTCATCTGTTGCATTCAGATCATCATCTTCCCTCAGTGAGTTTACACACACACACACACACACACACACAAACACATACTCACACAAACACATAATCGCAAATACTCACCCAAGGACCGCACAAGAGCAGATGAGCAGCTTATTGTTGTTGATAGACGTGTTATATTTTCTACATTAAGGTAGCAAAACAAAAAAGGGGATGTGTATTTTAGTAGCAAGCTGGACATATTGATAATGGCAGATGAGAATAATCAGTCTCACTGAAAAAAAATATGTCTTAACCAGAGCTTTGCTTTTACCCGCAGTACACCCCTCATGTTGGGGATCTTCATCAGCATCTTCGTCATCCTCGTCCATATCCTCTTCATCTGTTCCATCTACTCCTGTGTTAAGGTAGGTCAAGACAGCCTCCGTTCAGCTGTAGCCAAGCAACTGTTTGGGATCTGATTAATTTACCATTGAGTCATCTTAAGATGTTGGATAAAGTTTAGAAAAATACGTCAAAATAATTTCCCTCCATGCTGCTCTCTCTCTCTCTCTCTCTCTCTCTCTCTCTCTCTCTCTGCCTCTCTCTCTCTCTGTGTCTCTGTCTCCCTCTCTCCCTCATTACTGCAGCTCTTTCCAGTAGCCTTGCAGACTGTGTCGAAGAGAATAGTGGAGTCGCGCACCAACAGCACCCTCGTGGGAGTCCTCACCATCGTCCTTGTGTTTATCTCAGCCTTCGTAAACATGGTGGGCCCTGCCTCCCTCCCTAACTCAGTCCTAATTATTTGCATGATGTTCTCAATCACAAACAGTGTTTGTGTGTGTGTGCGCGCGTGTGTGCACGTGTGTGTGTGTGTGTGTGCGTGTGTGTGTGTGTGTGTGTGTGTGTGTGTGTGCGTGTGTGTGTGTGTGTGCACATGTGGATTGTGACTCTTCCATGCTGAGAACTCATCTCGTGTCTCGGCAGTTTACCTGTGATAAAGAGGACCTGGAAGGTTGTGTGTCTCGAGAGATCAATGCCTCTGTGAGCTCCATGAATCTGTGCCTCCTTCATGACCTTTCGCTTGCTGCCCACGATAAGCTGGCCCTGTGCCCTGGACAAGACTACCCCTGCCCCTTCCCAGAGGTAAGTGAGCGTGTGAATCGTATTTGAAAGTCAAGCAGAAATCCAGGCATGGCATTAAATGCACATTGTTTTAAGATGTTTTGTGTGCATGTATGTATCATGTATGTGTGTAGGTGAGGTGATATGAACTGTATTGATGTCTGCATGTGTGTTTACATATGTGCATATGCATTTATATGGCTGTTGTTGACCATCTCTGATTCCCCTGCAGTACTTTACCTATAGTGTGCTCCTGAGCCTGCTGGCCAGTTCCATGTTCCTGCACATCAGCAGCATTGGCAAGCTGGCCCTCATGCTCTTCATCCAGCTGCTCTTCATCCTGCTGGTGGAGTGGCCACAGGTGGTGCTGTTTGACAACGCGGACCTGCTGCTCACCACCAACACCCTGTGAGTCCCTTACCACCCAGAGTGCTAGCTCTCTGTGGCGCTACGCTAGCTTGAGTCCCTTACCACCCAGAGTGCTAGCTCTCTGTGGCGCTACGCTAGCTATGATATCTGGCCTTACTCACTGCTCATGCCCATGGGCGGATTATGAACTTTCGGGCCCCTGGGCCCAGATGTATTAAGGGTCCCCCATTTATTGTCGTATATGTGGGAGGGGGGGTTTGGGGGTCCTCCCCCAGAAATGTTTTAATTTGTTTGATGTGATTTCCTGTATTCTGGTGCATTTTGGGGATGGCCAATACTAAATTCAATCAGATTCATAGTCTACATCCTGATTTGTTGATATTGAGGCAATGATTCCATGCAAAGGCTTGGGCTTCAGGGCCCCCTGACCCCTTGGGCCCCTGGGCCTGGGCCCGGTAGGCCCGTGCAGTAATCCATCCCTGCTCATGCCCAGACACAGTGCCTGAGTCTTATCGCCCTGACACAGGGTCATGTTAGTCGCATAACCTTGGAGGTGATAATCGTTTCCTAAATGGGAGCTTGGTCTCCAGATAACAACCAGAGGAAGTCAGTGTGTTCTTGCATGTCTCAGGGGTTTCTCTTTGTTATTTCAGGTCCGAGGGGGCTTTGAATGGAACTCTTATGTGGTAAGTGAAAGATTTTTGTTTATCACAGTGTAAACTGTTAACATTTCCTTTATACATTCTGGTATAACATATGGAAGTTATATGGATGTTTCTTTTTGATTTAGGACCAGTTTCAATGGAACAGACAGTTGGTGAGTTTAAGCTCCAGAGTTAAAACACTGTGCTGTGGCTATATTTCACCATCCATAATAAAGATTGAACAGCCATTCAGTCATTGGCCAGTGTCACTGATATGATTACCTCCTTTAATGATTTTTCTATCTCTCTCTTCATAGTGATAAGACAGTGACCAAAGTGCCCCTGCGGGTGATCACCCCCATAATCCTGACGGTGTTCGTGCTGGCACTGTACCTGCATGCCCAGCAGGTGGAGTCCACCGCACGTCTGGACTTCCTGTGGAAGCTTCAGGTAGGCTACGCGCCACAGTTCAAGAGTCCCGGTCTGGTCACACCCAAACAAATACCTTGCCCTTCTCCAAAGCTTCTGTCGCCTAAGTCATGCTGGAAGCCCACTGACCTCAGATCAGAACGGGCGGGCTTCAGACAGCCCACCCTTGCAGCACGAGTGGCACTGACGCTGCAGTTGTGTCTCTCTCCCCTCCCTACTGTCTAGACTAGCCTGCTGTACAGTAGGTGATGGATGGCTGTCCCTACATCCTTTAGCCAAGAGCAATCTCTTAGAGTAGTCGTGGCCCTTGAGCACAGACAGACAGTTCAGCAGTCCTGTAGATAGAGAGAGAGTACTGCAGAAAAAGAAAATAAACTACAAAGTAGGGCACGCAGTCACTCTTAATTACCCTCGCACTCAGTCCGAGAGTTCTGAAGGACACAGGCCTGCGAATGCTATTGCCAGCGCATCATCACTATCACAGCGCTTGAAATATTTGCAAATAGCCAGAGAGTGTAACATTAAAGGCCCAATCCACGATTTTAGTCCACTCCTTGCCAAATTCAGCAACTTGCTTCAGCACTGAAGGGAGTGTATAAGTAAGTATAAGTATAACCATATAGATAGATAGATAGATAGATAGATAAATACTTTATTGATCCCCAAGGGGAAATTCAGGGGGTCTCAGTAGCATACAGACATCACACACAACATGCACTTACAGCAAATGGTAAATATAAGTATAAGTATAAACATATAACCAAACACCACTGTACAATAGAGACAGTAGGAGATAAGAAAAGCTAACAAAACTAAAAATACTATATAAATTAAATGTAAAAGAAACAGTGTGCTTAAGGGTGGTCAAGTATGAGACGCTTGTAATGACAGGGCCTGTAGTTCTGTGTGCAAAGTGAGGTGCTCAAGAGAGTGAGTATCCTGGTGAAGGTGCAAAGTAGTCCAACAGTAGTTCTGTGTGTATGGTAAGGTGCTCAAGAGAGTGAGAGTGAAGGTGCCAAAACATATATATATATACTATATAGTATAACATATATACTCTTTTGATCGATCCTGTGAGGGAAATTTGGTCTCTGCATTTATCCCAATCCGTGAATTAGTGAAACACACTCAGCACACAGTGAACACACAGTGAGGTGAAGCACACACTAATCCCGGCGCAGTGAGCTGCCTGCAACAACAGCGGCGCTCGGGGAGCAGTGAACCGGCAACCCTCCGGTTACAAGTCCGAAGCGCTAACCAGTAGGCCACGGCTGCCCCACAAAAAAAGTGGTGTCATTTGAACAATGTTTGCCTGAATCATGCAGTGGACCTTTATGCAGAGTCCCGTTGGTAACCCTCCAATAAGGTTGAGTTGTTTTGACATGTCTGCTACATGTCTGCTACATGTCCGTGTCTCCCTCCCCCCTCAGGCCACAGAGGAGAAGGAAGAGATGGAGGAGCTGCAGGCCTACAACCGCCGGCTCCTGCACAACATCCTGCCCAAGGACGTGGCGGCACACTTCCTGCAGCGGGAGCGACGCAACGACGAGCTCTACTACCAGTCGTGCGAGTGCGTGGCCGTCATGTTCGCCTCCATCAGCAACTTCTCCGAGTTCTACGTGGAGCTGGAGGCCAACAACGAGGGCGTCGAGTGCCTGAGGCTGCTAAACGAGATCATCGCCGACTTCGATGAGGTGAGGCAGGGAGAGGGAAGAGAGGAACCCTATCATGGGTCAGAGGAGCCCTATCATGGGTCAGAGGAGCCCTATCATGGGTCAGAGGAACCCTATCATGGGTCAGAGGACCCATTGGTTCATGAGGAGAGCATTGTCCTGAGATGAAACATCTCACCACAACTTTACTTTGATAATGTTATTTTGATTATGGTGTCACATAGTAGGACTGTGCTGCTTGGAATAATGTGCTCACCTCTTAGGTATTCAACACTTATAGTGTAAGTCTATCTATTAGGGGTTTGCACGGCGTGTCATCAGATCTGGACATTGCCATATTGGAGATACTCACCTCATTAGAAAGCATTAGGCACTGAAGTAAATCCCTAACATTGTCAAGGAAAATGGTTAATTATTGCCGTGTTTTAGGTTGTACCAATAGGTCAGACTGAGAAAAACATCTGGTGTAGGTATCGACTTCCAAAAGTTATTAAAAAAACAGGGAGAAGGGACAATAATGCCAGAAGTTATCAGAGGAAGGGGGGCGCTTGTGGTTGAACTTGGTACTTCGTCTCCCTCACCCAACTCATATGGATCTGTGCTGCCAATAATCCGTAATTTCTTGAAATATCGCGCCTTTTCTTGTGGTCCAAGTCCTGGCCTATATGCCTTTGCATCTTAGACGCATTTTGATGAGCTTTTCTGTTGTTTAGACACGCTACAATCACGTAAGATATCCAAAGTGCACAATTCTCCATTGTACTTCATTTACTTAGTATCGCCAATATGGCCGCGCATGCTGGGTTACCATAGTTACCGGCCAGAATGTGACGTCGCTGCAAACCCCTAATACTTGAAGAAGAGCTTCTCACCTGATCTTCCACCTCATGCATGCTAACCACGGGGACAGAACAGAACACTCGATGGTCCAGTAGCAGTGGTTCTCTTCATCTAGACTGCTCAGATTGGGGGGGCAAATATAATTTTTGGGTGGCCAAAATCAGTTGACCATTTTCCTAGTAAACATCACATAGGCTTTGATTTGGGAACCCAACATCATGGTTTCCCCTAGGGGGGTGTTAGTCACAGAAAGTTGATAACTGAGTTAAGCTATAGGGGGTTTGGGAGTCTCTTCTTTTTCTACACTTTGACTGAGTTTTATTTTGGAGCTACGCAGTGTTCGCACTCTTCATACTCTACTACGCACTCTTGTTGAGTGAAGAGTTTGTGAGATATTTCACCAAAATAATGGGTGTGCAGAATGCAAATTCAGAATGATTCAATTTCATGTAAGTTCAATGTTAATTTCCTCGCGAACCGTTTATCACAACAACTTAGCGCTAATGTCATTGAAAAGCACCATTTCCAGTCGTTCACGGGCCATGCATGGGATATATGTGTGATGAGTCAGTCGGCCACATATTAGGTGGGGCAGAAGACACATTTGGGGGGTCATTGCCCCTCCTAGCCCCATTCTAAATCCAGCCATGTTCTCTACACTGACCTGTGGACATGACCCATCCCTGTGCTCCTCTGTCCCCTGCAGATCATCAGCGAGGACAGGTTCAGGCAGCTGGAGAAGATCAAGACCATCGGCAGCACCTACATGGCGGCGTCCGGCCTCAATGACTCCACGTATGACCGGGAGGGCCGCTCCCACATCCTCGCCCTGGCTGACTACGCCATGCGGCTGCGCAAGCAGATGGCGCACATTAACGAGCACTCCTTCAACAACTTCCAGATGAAGATAGGTCAGTAGAATAAACGTGTGCATGTCCAGCTGAATGATGATAAGATTATGGATCTGTGGAGCCATCACATGACTCCCATGTAGCGGTCAAATTGTAAGCCATTCGTTTAGATGGATAATGCACAGAGATGAGGGTACTCATCTGTCATGGTTTTTAGATGCTTGTATCAGCTGTGTGCGTATGCTGTCCGCAGGTCTGAACATCGGGCCAGTTGTGGCCGGGGTGATAGGTGCCCGTAAACCACAGTACGACATCTGGGGGAACACCGTGAATGTAGCCAGTCGCATGGATAGTACAGGAGTCCCAGATCGGATTCAGGTAGGTACCTCCACCAACACAAAATTGCTTTGATGATTATTATCATGTCACTCATTTGTCTGGACAAACATATATATAACTCAAGTTCTGGACAAGCATCGTGAGTGTACTTCTATGAATAGATATTTTGTTAGAGAATAAAGGTTGTGAAAAGAAAGTGTAACGCAGTCATTTCTAGGCAGCATCTGCCTTTATGTTCCGCCAGTGCTGCCATCTTCTGCACCTGAGGTGTTACTGCATCATACCAATCAGACAGACCTAATCATAAAGGGATGTGGTGGACGTGGTTGTTGACTGAGGATATCTAATCATGACGGATGTGGTGGATGTGGTTGTTGACTGAGGAATAGAATAGCTTGATTATCCCACCGTTTCAGAGGCATCCTCACCCTCTTGTAAGGTCATTTTAACAGCGAGCCTTTCTTCTTGCCCATAGGTCACCACAGACTTGTATAACGTGCTGGCCAGTAGAGGCTACACACTGGAGTTCCGTGGAATGGTCAAGGTCAAAGGCAAGGGCGAGATGACCACCTATTTCCTCAACAGCGGCCCTGACAGTTAGCAGCAGGCCCAAACACCCCCACCCCTGTGAGGACACAACCAACCGAGGGCCGTCAACAGACAGGGTCGGCTGTGGGGCCGAGACCCCCACCGGAGGTCCGCTGTGGAGGAAGCACAGTGGCAAGCGAACCCACTTGGCCTGAGGCGATCTTGTGTCCGTGTGTGGGTGGGTGTTTCTCTGTGTTACTTGTGTTGACATGTACCATGGAGGAGAAGGACTCTTCTCACCTCTAGGTGTACATACTTTGTAGCCACTTGAAGAAGGAGACTGATGACCAGTTGCCTTAGAAGGAATTGACTGTACAGAAGTCTGGATACACTATTTATTTTGCCCAGATGGGATGTCAAGTATAAAAAATAAAAAATAAAACAAACGACAATGAATAGTAATATATATGCAAGGATGACATGAACTCTTGAAATATGGATGAATACGACCAAAGAAGAAATGTCTGATGAGGAACACTAAGTGCATACACCAACATATTTGATTTTGTAAAGCAACTTGGAACAAATGTCAGTTGTGTCGCTGTTTTCTCCTTTTTTGTCTATTTGGTTTTGCCATCTTATGCCATGTTCCTTGATAGGCACAACTTTGCTCTGTTTGTTCTACTGTACGTGTGATGTGAAGGAGTACAAAAGACATCTTGAAATAAGCGGACAGCCTTAGAGACCAAAAGCAACCTTTTATTATTGAAGTATGTGATCAGTTATAGACTTTTTTCTCCTTTGAAGAAGTATTTTTTTTGTTACAACTTATGTGAATGAAGGACAAACTGTGGCATTGAATTCCACAGGACTGCAGATTGTGCTTCTAAAAAAAAATTGTCTTGTGTGTTTGCGTGTGTGTGTGTGTGTGTGTGTGTGTGTGTGTGTGTGTGTGTGTGTGTGTGTGTGTGTGCGCGCGCGCGCGCGTGTTATGTTTGTGTTTAAGTGGGACTGATAAATATTGAAGGATGGGTGAGTGCTTATACTGTGCTTAATGTAGAGAGGGTTAACTCTTCACTGTGAGGTACAGTATGCCATGAAAATGACTTTCTTGCCAAATGAACTACTGCAGTATCCAGTATTAAACTATTAAATATCCAGTATTTTGGATATGTGTGCCCATTCCTCTCTCTCCCAGCTGTATCCATTGGTTATGCAGAGTTTTATTGTACTGTAGGTATGGTAATGGCGCATTCCACCAGAAGTGAGATGATTGTAGAATACTTTCTATATACCAACACAGTCTGGTCTTCTAATTGGTCACGTTGGAATCCTCCACCCCCAGTCTCGGCCATAGATGTGTTGTAGTCAGTGCCACTGATTGTCACTTCCTGATAACCACTGTCTCCAATAGACTTCACAGCAGTGTGCAACAGTATGCCTTCAAAGTGTCTATTGTCTGTACCCATTAACGACTGTTTCACTAAAGAGTACTGGCGCTGTAGCAAGGTTTGTTTTTATCCTCCCACAGTTTCATATGAATGTATGAAATAGTCTCCATTGCTTCATGCTGTTGCAGGTGATCCCACCACACAATTTGCCAGTGAGGATTGTTCTGTTTTCGGTTGTTGTTATTTTTTAATGGCGCAGGGGCAAAGCATGAGGAGTGCTTTATACATTAAAGAACAACTTTTGTGTTGAAAGAATAAAATCCATTAAATCCCATTCATAAATGCTGTCTTCAGAAACAGTTATTGGTACTCCGCAGGATCAGTGATGAGCAGTGAGCAATGATTATTATTCATTATTCAATTTCAAGAATTAACATTAAAAAGAAACATCAAATAGAAACCAATTATTGTGACATGACAAGAAGACAATAAAATTCAAACTGGACCTGGGGGAAATTCAGTGGTATCTAATGCAAGTCACTGAAAATGTACCACATCTCAGGTTTTCATTGTTATGTCACTGGGCTGTCACTGTGAGGGCTACGTCAACAACAGAGTTCAGTACAAGCCTTTTGTGCGACTAATGCACGAGAGGGTTATTATCTTAAGGATAGCACAAGGCCTATTAAACAACCAAGTGGACTGGTACAGAGAAACGCTCCAGTGCTTCTTGGGTAATTCGACACCTGCCATACGGTAACCGGGCCAATTATCCAAATGAGTGGATAACTGAATATTTCATAAACAGGCACTTAATAAGTCTGTTAAGTTGGACTGTTAAGTCCATCTCGAGCTCGTGGTCAGTCGCTGCAGACCCTTGTCAATCAATAGTTTGCAATCACGATTTCACCCGCTGACAGTAATCGGATAGACCCAACGGGACATTACCCTTTGGCGCGCCTGACTCCATTTCTGAATAAATCTGTATAAGGTTACAAGACGGCGATACTTGAGATAGCCTAGTATTTAATTACTTTCCCATCAATTATTCAAATCTGTTGAGGCGATGCTTATGTTAACTTGTGCATCCTCTTCTGAACTTTAATTAAGTTCCCACCGAAGTGTCCCTACTATTGGCTATAATTCAGATATTCTAAACCAGATGTTTAAATCCACCACTTTGGTATCTTCATTGCGTGGTGTTGGCGGTCACCTTGTGCAGAAAGTGATCGAGTCTTGCGCTTGATGATCTTTGCGCTTGAGGTTCACATAGGCTACTTGGATTCCTTACCTTCGACATGAAACACAACGACTCTAGGACCCTGCAGAAGCTGGTTAATCATTTCAGCGAATGGCACCTGTTGCGTGTTCAAAGGGAAGCCGGGAGGGTTGCGCTGCTGGCCGCGTACTCTCCTCGCCCTGGGTAAACTCAATATACTTGTCCGAGAAACGTGAAGTCAGTAGCCTAGGACATCCGTCCGACTTCTTTGCATTATTAAATTATAACCAGCGTCGCGAAAAACTACGGTTGTGAGAATTCCCAGGGTTTGGGCAAATTGTGAGTGATCGATTTTCAGGTAAGTTAAGAATTTTAAGAAACTATGGATGCTCTGAAATTAAAATGATTAGGCATGTCTTCTGCTAGTTGTTGTCGACACTGTTTAACGAAAGTAATTGGACCCGTTGACTTAGCCAAATAAAAAAGGTTCGTATCGTCTGATATCAGCCTGAGTCGGTGGGCGAAACTCTTTAAACCTGGTAGGTAGCCTAGTATCAAGTAGGAGGCTACCTTGTCATTAAAACAACTAGACTATTGGGATCCTGGTTGATAGGCGATAGCTGCATTTGAAAACTTTCAATGTATTTGCTTCAATTGAACATAGACTAATACATGACGTTAAGCTTCCTGATGAGATGCACTGTTTCCTGCTTTGGTGTCGCACGCTGTCGTTCGTTTGACATACTTGATTGTCGTCTGGCAAGGAAGTGTGAGTGCGTGAGTGAGCCTGTTCACTGGAGAGCAGCCTAGTCGTTCACAGTTTGTTTTCATTCTAGTAATGGCCTCCTTACACCAAACAACTTTGACAAGATTTGTGAAAGATTCTTGAAAGATTGGAGTCAAGAGTAAAGCTTAAATGGGGGGCATTAGTTGAAAGTTGAAAGACTACAATCTTTCAAGAATCTTTTCCAAATCTTGTCAAAGTTGTTTGGTGTAAGGTGGCCATAAGTTGAATTCAAGTAACTGAATTGTCTGATTGGTTCATTCACGTCAAATATGTGTATATTCATTAAATTCACGAGTGAATCATTTAATTAACCTTTAACAACATAAAGAAATGTGTAACAATAGCCCTCCTGGTTAATAGCGCGCATATTCTTTGTTGGTTTGTCACAAAAGGTGACACACTGGGGATTGGCTACTAACAGTGACTATCATTCAAATAGTTTTAGCTGTATTGTTCTTCCTACCTAGCCTACACATTCTGAACCCATTACACAGACTGTGTGGGCAAACCTGTTTCCACTGCATGATTGGTTGTTGCAACACTGAAGAGGGGGAGCAGACATCACTGTATTGGCTACTGTTCCCGTGGAGATTTGACTGATATGGAGATTCAGCCTTTCGAAAGTAAACCAGGCCTACAGTACATGCCTCTGTTCAGAGAAGATGCTCCTGCTCCCTCTAGCTTTGTGCAGATAAGCAGTCCCTGTAGGCTGCCCCCCCCCTCTTCCTGAGCTGCACTGTCACTGGCTATGTCTATGTCCAGTTTTCCTCAGGACTACATTAGTCATTAATTCCGAGTCAACTTGTTAATGGAAACCTAAAGGAAATTTGAATGTATTATGTGATTCCCACTGCCTGTCAGCATAAGCAAACAGCTTTGCCTTTTGAAGTGTCCTCTTGAGTAAGTGGTTGAGCGTCGAGCCTCTGAACGGATGAGTCATTCCCACTCGAAAATGGCTTCATTACTGTCGCAGGCTTTTACACTGGGTGAATATATGAGTGTATTTTTTATGACCAAGTGCAGTCAGAAAGAGTAGCAGCAGTGTTGTTAAGTGTGTGTGTGTGTGTGTGCGCGCACACTTAACTGTGTGTTGTTGACGTGTTCATGCAAAGCAGTATGGTGGCAGTGCAGTGTAATCTCTGTGGGGACTTTCTCCTCAAGCTGACTACACAGCGCAGCGCAGCGGAGCCAGCCAAGTCACCTGTTGCCACGTGTGTGCCTGGGGGGCAGGTCAGGGGAGCAGGGCAGGGTGTGTACTGCCGTCAGGTGCACAGCAGAACTGTTTGCCCCGAGGTGCGGCCTGTTTGCTCTGCAGACGGGGCTCCGTGTGAGTGAAGCGTCAGGAGAGAAGGCTAGACCGTTGGCGTCGGCGTCAGCTACAGGGACGCCGTTTGTTGAGTTCATGTCTCTAACTAGCGTGGGAGTACTCGGACACAAACTCGGGCCTTAATAGGTGCAGAGAACCTTCGGTTTTTCAGTTCAGAACCTTTCAGTTCCTGTGCCCCAGTTAGAAGTGAGAGGACATGTACTGTATGTGGGTGGTTGGCTGCTGTACAGTGTTATGCTGTTTACCCCAGTTTTGGTGTTATGGTTAGAGAGGCAGATGTACTGTAGCTGATGTGTGTGTGTCTGTGTGTGTGTGTGTGTGTGTGTGTGTGTGTGTGTGTGTGTCTCTCTTTCTCTCTCTCTCTCTCTCGGCAGGGCCTCCCAGGAGCCATGCGCTTGTTCCGCCGCCGCTTGTCCCCGCTGAAGCTGGTGCTGCTGGGCGGCACGCTCTTCCTGGTGGTGCTGGTGGTGCTGCAGCGTGACGTGGCCGGCGGGCCCTCGCCGCAGGACCCCTGGTTCCAGGACCTGGTGGAGCGCAAGCAGCGCGTGGTGGGCATGGTCATGGGCGCCGTCAACAACCTGGGCTTCCAGATCGGCGCGCCACAGCCGCCGCCGGCCGAGCCCGCGCCCACCTTCAACCAGCAGTGCCCGCCGGGCTTCTATAGCCAGGCCGACCTGCGTCCGGCGCTGGAGAGACCGCCGCAGGACGCGAAGGCGCCGGGCGCTTACGGCATCGCTTTCCCCACTGACCGGCTGACCCCGGAGCAGGAGAAGGAGAAGGAGGAGGGCATGACCAGGCACTGCTTCAACCAGTACGCCAGTGACCGCATCTCCCTGCACCGCAGCCTGGGGGAGGACACCCGACCACCCGAGTAAGAACAGCAGCCCTTTGTTTCCCTCCGAGGGGACAGGAGTAGCCAGATCAAACAAAGGCCTTCTTTCCTTCTCCCCTCAACTTAGGCATCCATTAGAATAATAACAATCATTAGCCTCTCGTAACAATGCCACCTAGATTGCCACTGACTGATTGTGTTTTAAAAGAGGGTTTTTGAAAGAGGAGTTTGTTTGCTGAAGTGTGCAGTATTTCATTTGCTTTAGGGCCTGGCCATTAAACTGTGAGATATGCCCATATGTGTAAACAGATAGGGCTATTTTCTGTTCTCATGCAGTTTTTTCAATATCAGGTTAACTTTCAAAAACACCATGGTTTTTTCAGTCAGCTGAAATGAGCCTGTTAAGCTTGGGCTTTTTTAGCTCTGGTTCTGGTTCTAGTGCTGGTCTAAATCTGGTTAATGTTCCTGATTGTTTTGTTTCATATAGGTGTTCTGGTTCTAGTGCTGGTCTAAATCTGGTTAATGTTCCTGATTGTTTTGTTTCATATGGGTGTTCTGGTTCTAGTGCTGGTCTAAATCTGGTTAATGTTCCTGATTGTTTTCTTTCATATGGGTGTTCTGGTTCTGGTGCTGGTCTAATTAGGTTAATGTTCCTGATTGTTTTGTTTCATATGGGTGTTTGTTTAGCTGTTCAGCCACCACAGACTCTCATGCCTTTTCTCCTCCTCCTCTCTCTCTGACACCGCACCCCCTCCACGTTCTCCCAGGTGTGTGGAGCGCAAGTTCCGCCGCTGCCCCCCTCTCCCCACCACCAGCGTCATCATCGTCTTCCACAACGAGGCCTGGTCCACCCTGCTGCGGACGGTCTACAGCGTGCTGCACTCCACCCCGGCTGCCCTGCTCACAGAGATCATCATGGTGGACGACGCCAGCGTAGCAGGTAGTGTACAGAGGGCTTGGGCAGCTCTTATCGAGCCTGTGGTGTCATAAAGGGGCAGAAGGCAGAGAGCTTTAAAAGGGCGCGAACACTGCAGTTTCTGTTTCCTGAGGTGTTTTTTTCCCCAACGTGTTCTGGATCTTTATAAATACAGTCTGTAAATGGTCATTACACACTAGACCTGCTAAGCCTCTCTAGCAGACACTGCTTTTAGCAGATAAGGTTATTTCAACACGGTTGCTGCAACATCTCCTTTTCTACTAATGCAGTGTGTAGGTGTGGTGTGGTGTAGAGTAGACTGTAGAGCTGTACCTTTGCCCTCACGGAACTTGGTGTTGCGGGTTTCGGTTCCTCAGATCTTTGCGCTGTCCACTGTGCTCGTTGGTGTACTTTATCCAATGGAAACCTGAGCAAGTTCTCTCTGCCTACTGTACACGGTTCATTTTTAATGCGTCAGTTTCTTTCCAATTCTTTGTGATTGTCTCCTTCTCACCCGTTACTTGCCATTAAATGTATGTGGTGCATCATTTTGTGTTGACTTTGCAGGCAGTACATGGGTAGCATATGAACATGAAGCAAAAGGTTTTTGTGGTCTGGTTATCACTCTCTCAGGTCTTGTTATGCTTGCTTTTCACACGCACAGAAACGTGATATGTAAACTCTAAACCAAGAGACCAACAGAAATAATCTGATGGTTTGCATAAATAATCTTGGTTAGAAAAGAAAGCTCACATTTTGTCACTGTTACATACTTGGCGGTGACCACTGGGTTTTTATGATCTCGGCCATTATAAGATGACGTGGAGAATTTAAATAGGTAGTCTAACATGGTCATTTCCTCTCCAGTTTTAAATAGGTAGTCTAACATTTTGTGTTAGTTGATTGGGTACAGACATCTGTACTGGCTATTGTTTTGGAGGCAACTCTATTTTGATCTTTCACCTTACAATATACAGCATGTTACTCTTATTTTATGTGTGCATCACCTGAAGTATAAAGCTAACTTTTCCATACTGCAAATCAGTGACACACAGAACTAGATGTATGAATGATCTGGATATCAGTAAAAGTAAACATAGTGTGGTATCAGACTGTCCTTATGCCATTGTAAAGTTGGGTGTGCATTGCAGTAATCATAAAGCATTCTAGAATGCAGGCTTTCTAGAAATGATTGATGTTTATTACAAGGGTTGTGATCATCTTAATTGTTTATTTAATCTGTTGATTATTTTTTCAATTGATCAATAAGCTGTTTGGTGAAAATTAGGTGTGCAAAGGTAAACGTATTTGTACCGAACCGTTTTGGTACAGGAAGGTGGGTTTAATACAGATGTGTACCGAATGTACCAAATGCAGTCTTTAACAGTAATCAATAGTAGACTTTTTTTGCTTGCGGACAATGTTTTGAGTTCCCACACAAACATATTAAGTTGCAGACCATATGTCAGTTTAGTCAATTAACATCAAAAACATTTGACACCTTTGAAAAATACTACTCCCATTGTGCATTAAAAATATTGTCGGTGAATTTTGGGTTAGCAGTACCGACAGGCTTACTGTACCGAAAATTAACTGAACCGTGACTTCAAAACCGCGGTACAAAACGCATTGTGATTTTAGTGTACCAATACACCCCTAGTGAAAATATAGATCAGTGTTGTTTCCCAAAGCCCATGGCGACATCCTCTAATCCTGTCTTGTTTTGCCCACGCCTAAAGCTGTTCTCTTTACTGTCATAGAGGAGTAAAGAAACCAGAAAATAGTTAAATAGTAGAAAAAAAAATTTAGAGGATTTTTTTTTTTGGCAAACTATTCAAACTTCGACATCTAATCAATTAAGTGTTGCCACTCTACCATCTGATATGTGCTGTTTTTTTAGGAGGAAACTACTGGTACTGTTATTTTTACTAGTTGATCAACTAGTCAGCTGTCAGTAGGGAGTTGTTTCCTGCACACTCACATAACAGTACTCGTCTGTGCTTACCTCTGTATTCAGCCTCTGCCCTCATACCAGCTAACAAGGGGTTGGTGCTATGCTGCATCACCTCAGCTTGTTAGAGCAAGTCTCTGAACTCTGGTAATGGTGATTGCTGTGCCAAGTTGAGTCAGAAGAGACCCTCATGTCCCTACCTTGTTTCTATCAGAACACCTGAAGGAGCGGCTGGATGAGTATGTGAAAGCGCTGAAGATTGTGCGGGTGCTACGGCAACCGGAGAGAAAGGGCCTGATCACCGCCCGACTGCTGGGGGCCAGCCAGGCCCGAGGGGACGTGCTCACCTTCCTGGATGCCCACTGTACGTATCCAAACAGCCCTGAAACTAGCTGAAGCACAGCTGAGGTCTTAAATAATTTTAAAGGAATTTTAAAATGGCCCTGATATGTCACTAGACATTAAGAAATCCTGTTCATTTCAAATACTTATATCACTGATAACAGTAGTCCGGCCAGGATATTGTCATTTAAAAAGTGAAGTTGCAGCCCTCAACTGATGTTGATGTTGTGTTTTGTCATGTCATGTTGTGTTTTGGCCTGATGCTTCACCCTCCACCTATCTACTAATCACAAAGTCAATAATGTTTCGGCATCTGGGTTGGCAACCTCGAGTCAGCGGGGAGGAGGAGGGGATACATCACTCTACAGTTATTTGAAAGTGATTGCAGTACCAGTTTTGGCCACAATCTTACATATGGTTCCTTTAAAGGTTTTTTTTGTGAGGTGTGTACTGCTGGCAAACTACTGGGAACTCTCCATAAGGAGATGATGAGAAATCAAAATGCAAATTAACAAATGAAGCTAATTTAGTTTATTTGGCCTGTTAATGATCTAGGGAAATGACCGAGTTATGTTGTTGCAGAGGAAACACTCGGACTTCCTCACATTCTGACAACTATATGTTAAACAATAGGAAAGAATGTGGATTGACAAACAGACAAAAAGCAATCCCTTCAGGCCTGACTGAGGAACTGGCTGAGAAAGAGACATCAGTGAATTCAATACAAACTTGAAAAGGCCCCATTACAGGACAGAATTCATAGCACTTAGTTCTAAACATTAGTAGATATAAGACTGATAAATCAATATGATTGTGTGAAGACACATTGTGGGCAGCCGTGGCCCACTGGTTAGCACTCTGGACTTGTAACCGGAGGGTTGCCGGTTCGAGCCCCGACCAGTGGGCCGCTGCTGAAGTGCCCTTGAGCAAGGCACCTAACCCCTCACTGCTCCCCGAGCGCCGTCGTTGTAGCAGGCAGCTCACTGCGCCGGGATTAGTGTGTGCTTCACCTCACTGTGTGTTCACTGTGTGCTGTTTGTGTTTCACTAATTCACCGATTGTGTTAAATGCAGAGACCAAATTTCCCTCACGGGATCAAAAAAGTATATATACTTACTTATACTTTAGATACTAGAAAAGGGAAGTAGGTGTTCTGAATCAGGCAGACTTAAAGATCACTCAATCTCTACCTCCACCATGACAAAGCATCACAGGTAATTATTTATCATGTTATGGAAGTGGTGTGAATGTCCTTGTCAGTTACAGTGATATCATTCATGCAAAGAAACGGCAACAATTATTATATGTTTAGGGTATGACTTCATATGACTCCGGGATTAATGTGTGCTTCACCTCACTGTGTGTTCACTGTGTGCTAAGTGTGTTTTACTAATTCACGGATTGGGATAAATGCAGAGACCAAATTTCCCTCACGGGATCAAAAGAGTATATATACTTAATCTTATACTTATACGGACACCAGGCTAGTTACTTTTGAGATAGACAACAGTGCCTTATCTTCAGCAGGTTGGTAAGTGTGAGTGTTGGCCTCTACTTCCTCATTTTTGCTTCCACATATGTGCGTCTCTGATGAGGCTTTGTTTCTTGTCCTTTAACTGAGTTTTTTTAATGTTTGGGTATGACATGTAAGTCTACTGGTATGTCTGCTTATTTGGAACTTGTTACACTGGTCCAGGACTGAAGTGAACAGACCTGTCTATGCGTACTGATAATTTGAATAGGTGTGGTGGCCTCTACATGATTGGGGCGGGGGGGCGTTAGATTTGATGTCAAACTCACCAAAGGGAAATGTATAGCATCATTAGCACGCCTGATGGCAGTGTGGCTTTTTATATACTCTGGACTTACTTGGTGGAGGTGGGAATGAAATGTGTGTTGTGGTCTGTGAAACATCTTGTGAGCTGCGATTTGGCCCTGCCTTCCAGGCGAGTGCTTCCATGGCTGGTTGGAGCCCTTGCTGGCCCGTATCGTGGAAGAGCCCACTGCCGTGGTCAGCCCAGAGATAGTGACCATCGACCTGAACAACTTTCAGTTCCACAAGCCCGTGGCCACGGCCCGTGCGCACAACCGTGGGAATTTTGACTGGAGCCTGACGTTCGGCTGGGAGGCCATCCCTGACTATGAGAAGCAGAGGCGTAAAGATGAAACCTACCCAGTGAAGTGAGTATTTTTGACGCTCTCTGTTAAGCTTTTTGTGGTACAGGCGGATGTGTTATTTGCGGTTCTTGTTTACTCTGGCCCTTTTCAGTTTCTGCTTAGTGTCACAGTTGTACGTTTTGAGGTTGATTTCTTGTTTGTGGTGCTGTAGTTCCAGTCATGCTTTAATTGTGAAACTATTATGTACAATTTGGATGTAAAATCAATCACTTAAACGACATCCTATGTCTAACATATATCACTTTTTTTTCTTTCTGGAAGAACTCCAACATTTGCAGGTGGTCTGTTTTCCATCTCCAAGGCCTACTTTGAGAAAATCGGCACATATGATGACAAGATGGAAATCTGGGGGGGTGAGAATGTGGAGATGTCCTTCCGGGTTAGTCCTGCTTCTCCACTGTGTGTTGTGTGTTGTGTGTGTGGTTTTTTACATAAGGTGTGTGTTCAGTAGTTTGCGTGTTAAAGCCTCCATATGTGTTGGGCTTAGGTGTGGCAGTGTGGAGGAACTCTAGAAATCATCCCGTGCTCGGTTGTGGGTCATGTCTTCCGCACCAAGAGTCCTCACACCTTTCCTAAGGGCACCGAGGTCATCACGCGCAACCAGGTGCGCCTCGCTGAGGTCTGGATGGACGGATACAAGCAGATTTACTACCGCCGTAACCAGAACGCAGCTAAAATGGCCAGAGAGGTGGGTGTCCAGTCACACTAAGGTCTTCTGTGTTTTGTTTTTATTATTATTTATTGTGGGACTCGGTGGAAAGCATGTACTTTAGTGCATCATGTTCTTCTGAAACTGACTGTCAAAATGGATTTATCCATTTTAATTTGTCTCCACAGAATCAGTTTGGTGACATATCTGATCGTTTGAATCTCCGAGAGTCTCTGCAGTGCAAGAACTTCTCCTGGTACCTCGAAAATGTCTACCCAGAAGCCTTTGTACCTGATCTCACCCCTGTCAAATTTGGAGCTGTGAGTGTGTTCTCCTTTGCTCTCTATGTCATACATTACAACTATGGCCTGGCCTGGAATATACTTGATTTTTCACCAAGCGTTGGCGCATGTCCACATACACAACGCTGCGTTGTGAACAAAACTTTGCTTCATTATTATGCAGGAAGTACGAATGTTACTTGAGTCTCCACTTGAGGTCTTGCATGCTCATGTATAGTCACTTATAGCTCCGATACTGAATGATGAATTTATCAATTCCATGCTTTTTCATGAACTCCAAAGGCACTTTTTTGGGTGAGACCATCTGTAAAGAAACAAAATTCCTTGCTTTGAACATTAGTCTGTATGCCATATGGTGCAACAGTCACAAAAGCGAAACTAAATTGCTACAATTCTCCCGTCAGTGGGATATGCTCCAACATGTTATTGGTTCATCCTCGGATCATTCTAAACCTTTCCACCAGTTTTGAGGAAATAGGGCCAGTAGTTTTTGCTAACTCCTGCACATGGACAGACAAACCAAACAGAGAACATTACCATGACAAGAACATATTGGGATCCAGCATCCCCTTCATTTTGCTGATCTGTCTTTTATTTGTTATTTAACAGCTCAAAAACGCAGGGTCTCAGAGCTGCCTGGATGTTGGAGAAAGTAACCAAGGAGGAAAGGCAGTGATCATGTATGTCTGTCACAACATGGGGGGAAACCAGGTACCCTTTGCTAATATCATATTCCTGTAGAGTATAACGAGGCCAAGATGGAATAGGAGCTTGAACTTGAATATCTAAATGTATCAGTTCCCCATTGTGCAAGGCTATAAAAGAAAGGTGTTTTTTCTTTGTTGCCTTTCCAGTACTTTGAATACAGCTCTCACCAAGAGCTGCGGCACAACATTGGCAAGCAGCTTTGCCTGCACGCCAAGCCTGATGGCGTGACCATCGAGCTCTGCCAGCTTAAGGGCAGGGGCACTCAAGTGTCACCGGAGCAACACTGGATCTTTATAGAGGTAAGACCACACTGTCAAGAATATCAAACACCCCATGCCTTACGTTTTTAAACATAAAGAGTTGAGACCGCCATTTGGTCACAATACAGTCAGGTCCATAAGTATTTGGACATTGACACAATGGTTTTGGCATTTTGCCTCTGTACACCACTAGCCTGGAAAATCCAGACCCTGATAATCTAGAAAGATTAAGGGTCTGGCAGAGAGCAATGTAATGGCCCAACTCGAGAGGTGGCAACAAGAATGCATTTAAAAATCTCACTGCACGCAATTGGATAATACTAGACCATGTTTACTTTGAATGATTTCGGACTTTGACGCAATGGGATAACACTACGACCAATGTGTACTGTCCTCCAACGTTGCAGCGCTGTCTTCATCACTTTAGCTGGTTCCCAGGAATGTTGGGGAAAAAGTAACGTGCATCATTGCTCTTTGCCAGAGTGTCTCGCAGAGACAATTCCATTGTACTCTCGTGAGAACTCTGGATTTCCAGGGTAGTACACCACCAGAATGGACATGCAATGAAGCAATCCAGATGTGCTATTGACGTATAGATGTTCAGCTTTAATTCATGGGCTTGAACAGACATATATATATATATATATATATATAATATATATACACAAAAACACATTGCCCATAATTGTTGCCACCCCTGCATGGAATACCTTGTTAAACCTCCCTTTGCGACTCACCCCACCCCACCCCACCCACTATGGAGTTTAGATCAGGGGACTGAGATGGCAGTGGCAGAAGTTTGAGTTTGTGTTCAGTATACCATTTTTTGTTTTGATGTGGACATGTGTTTTGGTTCATTTACCTGAACCTTTGGTTCATTACAATTTCTCTGGTTGAGAGTTCCAATGAACAGCTACCAAATGCAAATGCTTGGAATGAACTCCAGACCTTAATTTGTCATGTGAGCGCATTTTTCATTTCATCTGACAATCAGAGATGGACAGTATTTATCATACATGCATGGATTTAAAATACATATTTCAAATAGTATTTTGTTATTTGTGATTTATGCCGCTTGGCATCTATGTATCACCATTTAGCGCTTACACGGTTCCCAGTTAGTTAAAAGCCAACTAAAAGGGTCATGATCCTTCCTGTTTGTAGTCAGCTTTACCTGGGGTGGCAGTCATTCTGGAGGGGACTATAGCTGTGACGTAGTGTCCTCACTACGGTTGAGTACGCACTCTGACCGCTATAGCAACATCGCTGGCTCTTTGGCGTTGCTGTCCAGCTGCAGGTTTGGTACCCTGGAGACCCGGGTTCAAGGCCGGGTGGGGTATGTGGGGTGACTGCTCTCTCCCTTCACAACATGACCCATAGACATCCCCGAATGCTGGTTCCCCCTGCATTATGCTTTGCCAGGCTTTTATTGCAACCTCCTCAGTTGCTACTTGTTTGTGGGTCTTTCAGCCTTCAGGTTTGTGTTCAGTGAGTGAAAAGCATGCTCAATTGGGTCAGATGATTAATTTGGCCATTAAAGAATATTCCAGTTCTTTGCCTTGAGAAACTCGTGGCTTGCTTTTGTGGTGTTTTGGGTCATTATCCATCAGCACTGTGCAGTGCCATCCTATCAGTTTTGCAGAATTTGGTTTAATCTAAGCAGAGTTTAGCCCTAGACACATCAGAATTCATCTAGCTACTTCTATCAGCAGTTACATTATCAATAAACACCAGTGACCCTGTTCCATTGGCAGCCATACATGCCAATGCCATAACAAACTCCATCATGTGTAACATATGGTGTGTCTGGCCTCCCTGTTCTTGAGTGATACTAGTTGTTTGCATCTTGTTGTAAACCCTCTGTGTTTGTATTCATCCAGGCATCTCTTGATAGTAGACTTTAATTTACCTAACTCCTCAATAGTGTCCTTGTCTTGGCTACATTTTGTGAATGTTTTTTCTTCACCAAGGATAGAGTTCTGCAATCATTGCTTAGTTGTCTTCAGTGATCTTCCAGGCCTTTTGGTGTTGCTGACCTGATCAAGGCAATCCTTCATTTTAAGAATGTACCGGAATGTTGATTTGGCCTTTGCCTAAGTTCCTGTTACCTGTCTGATAGATGTATCTTGTGTTTTCAACCAAATTACAGCCTCCTTCACTTGCATCAACACTTCTCTAGTTCTGCTCTGGTTGAAAGTTCCAATGAACAGCTACCAAATGCAAATGCTTGGAATGAACTCCAGACCTTAATTTGTCATGTTCTAATGAGGAAATGGGCCACCGTTTTGCCATGAAACTTCTTGTCAGGCAACTGTCCAATTACTTTTGAGCCTCAAAAATTTCCATTTATAAAAATGGCTGTAATTCCTAAACGGATAATATGATACCTCCCCTTGAATTAAAGCTGAAAGTCTGCACTTCAAGCACATTTTAATTAATTTGCTTCAATTCAAAATTGTGTCTTTGCCCAAATACTTATGGACCTAATTGTATTTAATAGTGTGATTGACAAGTTTGACAAGCGGTCATATGTCATGGTCATAATAAATGTTTGAATTCTGTGTCCTCCTCCAAGACGTCTCGCTCTGTTCTGTTCAGCCCCACTCTTCTTGTTTAAAGTTATTGTTGTCTGTTTTGTCTCGCGTTCAGGAGCAACTTCTGAAGAACCCCCCCTCGGGCAAATGCCTCCACCTCAGCGGTGGCAACTTGCTGATGAGCTCCTGCAACGCGGCTGACCTGAACCAGCACTGGTCCTTCAGCTGACCTCCTTCCCTCTCGCCACTCCAACCCCACTCCACCCCACTCCACTCCACTCCAATCCATCCCAGGAGCAAGGTGGTGCCCTCCCCCTTGGACTTGGAGCCTGAGGAGCTGCACCACATCAGGGCCGCACACACAAGGAGCAGAAACAGAGGGAAGGTCATCTCTCCTCTGAGAGGACCACCTTAGCCGGGAGAACTGTGTCTGCACCTTATGAGAGACTTGGAAAAACACACTCTCATGTATAGAGTGTGATGGGAATGGAGACTCAGGGATTGTGGGTTATGCCAGGGTAACTTCTACAATGGAGGAAGGGGACTACAACCCACTCTCTCTCATCTCTCTCTCTCTCTCTCTCTCTTTCATATATTTCTCTCTCTTTCTGATATTTCTCTCTTTGACTTTCTCATATCTGTCTGTCTATATGTCTCTCTCTCTCTCTCTCATATATTTCTCTCTCTTTCTGATATTTCTCACTTTGACTTTCTCATATCTGTCTGTCTATATGTGTCTCTGTTTCTCTCTCTCTCTTTCTGATATTTCTCTCTTTGACTTTCTCATATCTGTCTCTCTCTCTCTCTCTCATATATTTCTCTCTCTTTCTGATATTTCTCTCTTTGACTTTCTCATATCTGTCTGTCTATATGCCTCTCTCTCTCTCATATATTTCTCTCTCTTTCTGATATTTCTCTCTTTGACTTTCTCATATCTGTCTGTCTATATGTGTGTCTCTCTCTCTCTCTTTCTGATATTTCTCTCTTTGACTTTCTCATATCTGTCTGTCTATATGTCTCTCTCTCTCTCTCTCTCTCTCTCTCTCTCTCTCTCTCTCTCCGAAGAGGAAATCACAGGTGTGGTCTCTCTTGCATCTGTGTGCTGCTGTTAACACTCCTGCTTTTAAAAAGCTTCACCACTTTATTTAAATGCTGAGATTACAACAAATGAATATTTTTGAGACTGTCCTGTGTTGTTTTGGCAAGTATTCATTTTTGATGGATGTCCATATCTCTTGCCAAGAATAAATGCCATTTTTATTTAAGTGGTTTGATGATGATGCCATTTTCTGCTACTTATGGGATATGATATTAAGCGTGATTGCCCTGCACACTGTATTGAATGGTGTTGTGCCCATCAGACCATAAACCAATGGGATCCCTTTTCTGTGGCGGTTCTGTTTACACAAATGAAGTACAGCAGTACCAGTTGTGCCAGTGGACACAAGTGTTCAGTGCAACCTGATGACTGTAAAATGTTGCTTAACTTCCAGACACATACATTTGTTTCCCATTATGAAAATATCTATGCAGAACTGAAGTACATGTGCAAAGAGCCAAATCTGGTCATTTACACAGAATGTTAGCCTAGCCTGATTACAAACGATATAATATTTTTATTTGCCAATGATCTGCCTCTGCAGAACAGCCACCAGGAGTTGGAGAGAAATGGAAAATTGTTGGATACAATGAGCATTGCATGACGGGGATGAAATGCAGCATTAGGATGTAAGTTAATGGTTACCTGAATACTGAACAAGGTTTTATGTGATATTGTTTGGCTTCAGTTGGCCTCAAGTAAAAGTTTTCTATTGCAACTGACTCGGTTCATTGAATGAGGCCTTTCCAGGAAGTGGGACAGAACAAAGATCTCACTCCATAGAAAAGAGTGTAAATGTTTAATGGAATGATCTTAAACTGAAGAACCAGCTGAAACTCCATGAAGTCCTGAACCACTCCCAGTGGTGAAATGATAAATTAATTGACAGTGTTGGAATGGGGATTTTGGGTATGCCTATTTGGTGAAGTTTGTTTGCCCTTCTATTCTCAGAGAGCTCTGTATGTGGGGTGTGTGATATAAGACTGTTTGTTAACTTTGACAGTACTGCTGTGATTCAATTATGAGCAAATACAATCTGTATTTTTGTATGAATAACTCCTTTTCATGATATTGAACTTTTGTACAATGTATTCATTTAAACGTGTCACTGATTCACATTTCACAACCTTTCATTGTTAAACATTAACAATAGGTCACTGCTTATGGAGCAGGTTGCTGCCAATGGGAAAATATGAGGTTGCACACTTCCAATAGCATCACTGTAACAATAGATGGCACTACTATTCAAAACACTCACAATCACAATTAAGGATAGGCCTAAACTTCGAAATGACAAAAGTATGCTTAGTTGTTAGCAGTTGAATTTAACTGCATGTGGTAAATGTACCTCCTGCTTTTTGCTGGGTAAAATTATTTTACATAGTTTAGCCTGGGTAGTAGAGAAGCATACCACGTGTGGGCGGGGTTTGTAGTGTGCAAAGCATGTGTTGAAGTATGACCAATGGGAAGATTGTCTCGAAGCTAAACAAAACCTCCCAGAAAGGAAACAATCACCGTGATGTCATCATGACAGTGCGGGTTGGAGTCCAGTCCAGTGCCCAAATTCCGTATCTATGCAAACCAGGACGCCTCACTTGAACTGTAAGTGCCACATGCATTTTGCTAAGTAAAATGTACAAGTATCGTAGTTGTGTCGAACGTCACAGGCTGCTATACATTCTGTCTTGAGTGCACACAGGCCTTGTCAACGAGCTAACAATCTATCTGTTCTGCTGGATTTATGTTGCATGGTAACGTTAGCTACAGTAGTAACATTAGCTAGGATAGCCATGTTTCTCAAATCCTCGTGCCAACATGTGGATGGTAATCCTACCTTTGCAACTCAGCATAGCTGTGGCTTCTACCGATACGATACCTAATTGCATGCATGTCTCACATATGTGATCTACATTCTAACTTGGACGTTGACGTCGATAAATGTTTGTCAGCTATCTTGTGTCAACAAAGCAATTTTAACGGGTTCCAATGGTAATTAGTAACATTACCTAAACAGCATGTTGAATGGTCAGATTGTAACCGTGTGGCCATTTTGACAGACGCATGTAATACATGAAGTTACTGTCTTAGGTTTGAAAATGTGATGTTCACTGCTATTCATTTGCACGCTTTGAACTGTTCCTTTTCTTCAGGCGAACCCACGGGATG
The DNA here is from genome assembly GCF_046254945.1 of Alosa pseudoharengus. Classification (NCBI taxonomy): domain Eukaryota; kingdom Metazoa; phylum Chordata; class Actinopteri; order Clupeiformes; family Clupeidae; genus Alosa; species Alosa pseudoharengus. The sequence goes on along the minus strand of NW_027468881.1, from coordinate 34,260,396 downwards.
ACCTCGCTTCCACTCTCTCGCTCGGAGGTGTTCGGGCAGCTTAGGAAAGAGCTATACGATGACCACGAGTTCCACCAGTCTGACACCCATATTTTCATTATCTTGGGTGCCTCAGTGAGTCTGCCTCGATGATTGCATTCAGCACGTTTACAGTCCAAACTGGGGATTTGTGTAAGGCACTACTAGTTTTTTTTGTAAAGGCAGAACATGTAGGTGATATAAAACTAGGTAAGCAGAATTTAATTAACTCCATTGCACAGTGGGGTGCAACCTCACCAGGATTTGCATCCTGCTGTGAAATCAACTGAGGGGGTTGGTTGGCATGTGAGCCTGCAGTGTCAGGCTCATTGCACCTGAGGAATAACTTATATGCCCACAGTTTGCCTTGACTTGCCCAGCTGAGTTACACCTCTGCGTTTATGTCGTCCGTGTCACTTGACATAATATCAGTGATTTTTTTTTGTTTGGTGTCACTCAGGGGCGATTCTAGACCTAGAGCTTTGCTGGGGCACAGGCCCCCAACTCCCAATACATAAAAAAAATTAAATAAATAACTGTGCGCGCAATATGAAATAAATGGCTAGCCTGATTTGAACCATCACATATCTCCCCTAGGTCACAGACATCCTCCTCCATACTCTGAATAGTTTTACGCCTAGCCCCCATCATGTCTTCATCCGTTTCTTGCCTGTCTCTCTCCTCCTCCTCCTCCTTCTGCCTGGTACTGGACTGCCGAGCCTGTGCTCTTTCTCCCCTCTCTTCTCCCTCTCTTTGACCTTCTTCTCCTCCTCCTTCTCCTCCTCCAGCACTCTCTCCCTCAATTGTTGTAGCAGCCACTATCCAGCAACATCCAAACACATAGGCATAAGTAGGCCTATACTCACTGCATTCATTTAATAGGCTTTCCTACTAACACAAGGGAAGCTTATTTTTAGTCAAAATTGAGATATACTTCCCTCCCAGGCAAGGGTCCTATAGACATCCTGGCAATACTGCAGTTCTTTGTAGCTTAAATAGCCTACTAAAGCCTTCATACTGACTTTTGGTGATAATTTGCAAATGTAGCCTATAATAATCTACACAGATGGCTATCTAATTCTGTGTATTATTATAGGCTACATTTGCAAATGCAGCAAACTTATTTGAGTTTGCCATTAAATCATTGATCAAATCACAGCACTGGCTATTACCAGCATAAATGTTAATGTTACCGTTAATGTGGGCAAAATTATCATACCTCCCTCATCCTCCTCATCTCTCCTCACTGTTCCTCTCCCTCTGCCTCTGTTCAGGAAGAATTTTCTGATGTCCATCTCTATATAGTTTATCAGAAGGCTATGTTTAGTTTTACAGTAGGACAGCTTCACAAACAGTATAGGCTACTTTTACAGGACTCTTTCTACAGTATAGTATAAATCGTTGTTAATTGTCCGCATGTGTGCATGCAGCCTACGCATGGTGTGTGTGTGTGTGTGAGTGAGAGAGCACAAGTTGGTAAACTGTTGCTAAGGCTACAATGACGCTAAGCATTGAAAAACAGATGCTAGTTATGTGGGCAACACTCTCTAACAGCGATCAACTTGTCATTTTTTCTGTCAAACAAGTTGTGAATTTGTTGTAACATTAGGGGACGACTTACCCTGTGCTCAAAGTGATGTAATGAGCTCCAGCCGATTCCACAGTGTGTGTGTGTGCAGTACAACGAAACACTCGGAAGAATCATGTGAACGATTTTCATTGGTTGTTGCGTTCAATCTTACCCAGCTACAGAGATGCTATTTCCTGATTGGCTATTATGGCCCCTTTCTTTATTCTTTGTTTTTTTTTATTGGCTAGTAAGTGACAGGCTCGAGCCATGAGTAAAGCAGGCACGGAGATGCGCTCATGAATGCCGTTTCCAGCTAGAGCCACGCTAGAATTTTACTGGGGCACTGGAGACTTTTACTAAGGCACGTGCCCCAGTGAATAAGGTCTAGTGACGCCCCTGGTGTCACTCGAGGTCATTCACCCTCTAATTGTGGGTGAAACCACATGAACTGGTCAGTGGTTGCAGAGGGCACATTGCTAGAGAATAACTGTACTCTCTGTACTCTCAGTGAAAACTAATAATCACTGACTTCCTAGTGGAGAGACATGCAACATTTTCTCATAAACTGGAAGAATTCTGCCTGTGTAGTGTGTTATTCAGTTAGACATGATTTAGTTTTGCTGCGTCATAGGTGGGTAGGAAAGACCTGATGATCATGCCTGGGTCACTCAGTGTGGTAATGGGAGCCCACAGCTACACCACACAATGTCCTTTAAAATGTCACTAGGCTTTGCACATTGAACTTGTCTTAAAGCACTCACTGGTGAACAAGCGGACCATGTTTCTATGCTAATTTAACCAATAGGCATCAGGCTATCCTTTATGCTTCATTTGACTGTAGATTGTGTATTAATTGTATTATTATTAATTGTATTGTATGAAACGTATCAGAATAACAACAACTGCAAACCTGATTTCCTGTGTTTGTCATTACACTATGTATTGAGGACCACATTTGATATTACATGAACAGTGACCCCTACAGTATACAACTGAAAAATCAGGGAGTATGTTACTAATAAGTTGAAAGTACCACAGCAGTGGTGGTGAGATCAGATTAAAGGTAGATGCTGTTAGTGTTTGCGGCATAGCCTTTTTCACTCTTTGAACTTCACATATACTAAAATCTTGTTTCAGGGAGACTTGGCCAGAAAGAAGATTTATCCCACACTGTGGTGAGTATTGTTGTGAAGGAAGAATATATGTTTTTGTATGCGGTTTTGCTAACACTAGTGTTTGTGTTCATCATCTCTGTTTGTTTGTTTCTGTGATCTTGAAGGTGGCTCTTTAGAGATGGACTTCTCCCAGAGGAGACTTACTTTGTGGGTTTTGCCCGCTCCAATTTGACGGTGGAAGCCATTCATTCTGCTTGCCTGCCGTACATGAAGGTGACGCATATCATCACACACAACTATGTTTTCCTGTTCTGCCAAAGCCGTATCAAAAGGCTCTCTCTAATTGTTTTAAGTGGGTCTGCAGGTAGCTGACAGCGAAAGCGAGCGACTGGCAGCCTTCATCAGCAGGAACACTTACCTGAGTGGGAAGTACGCCGACGGCGACTCTTTTTCAAAACTGAGGGCTCACATGGACGGCCTGCCCAGCGGCTCCGAGGCCAACCGCCTCTTTTACCTGGCACTGCCACCCAGCGTCTACCACGACGTCACCAAGAACATCAAGCACCACTGCATGAGCAGGAAGTGAGTTGTGTGTTCTTCTGCTAGCACACACCACACCGTACGACTCTCTATTTCGGTGGAGGATTACTCAGAGCAGGTGTCTGGAAATAGTCTCTCCTCACAACAAAGTTGCAGTTGATTTAATGAGCCTGTGGCTTTGCTGTTTGCCAAAAGTAAGCAGTGATGAATATGATGATTGATCGTCTCTGATGATGTCTACTTAGGGGCTGGAACAGGGTGATCGTAGAGAAGCCCTTTGGCCGTGACCTGCAGACCTCTGAGGAGCTGTCCTTCCACCTCTCATCTCTCTTCACCGAGGACCAGATCTACCGCATTGACCACTACCTTGGCAAGGAGATGGTGCAGAACCTGATGGTGCTGAGGTACTGCTCCTGCCTTCACTAGTGTCAGAAGCAGTGTAACAGCTCTGAAAAAGAACACCCTGACCATGGCTTTCCTCTGCAGCGCGGACTGTATACATCTGTCTGATTTCTTTCAGCCAGTTTCCATTCGGGCCAACAAAGCACTCTTTACCATCTGCTCTTTGCAATTTGCAATCCACTTTGAGAACCTGCCCAGAACCTGGCCACATGTTTGACTCAATCATGAATGTTGTTCTTCTGGCCTGCAGGTTCGGGAACAGGATATTTGGGCCCATCTGGAACAGAGAGAGTGTCGCCTGCGTGGTTCTAACATTCAAGGAGCCCTTTGGCACTCAGGGCAGAGGAGGCTACTTTGACGACTTTGGCATAATTCGGTAGGGAACAGAGTCATGTCTCACATGCATGAACCTGGTGGCTTCAGCTTTAATGAAGTAGTTTGACAGTCGTAGCTGATGAGCAGTATCCAGGAAGACTGTTAGCTCTCAGCGGGGTGTCAAATAACACCTCTCCTCGCGCCCACAGCGATGTCATGCAGAACCACCTGCTCCAGATGCTCTCCCTGGTCGCCATGGAGAAGCCGGCCTCCACCAGCTCGGACGACGTGAGAGATGAGAAGGTAATGTGACCCAGCGCCCGCAAGACACTGATATTCACGCCACCGCAGACAGACATGCCAGCACACCACTTCAGTGTCTAGTTTTACATTTTTTTTGGCCAGCATGGTAAACAAATAGGTTGTGGATTGATTGATGTTTTGGCCTCCTTGGCTGGAGCTTGCCTTTTCTTCTCATGCTGCTCAAGTACTAGGCACCCTCCAGCTGCTGAATTGTTGCCCTGCAAGGAAGCGATCGATCTGCATGAGCTGAAATAGACTCACAACTGTTGAGCTCAGATTAGCAATTATGTCATGTTTTCCTAGGGATGCCATGGTTGAAGTGCTTAATGATGAACAGAACACACATTGCCCTCCTCAGACTGCACCCTGGATTTAGTGAATTTCTTCAAATGCCCAGGACTGGTTTTTCCAAAGGAATTACTCATGTTGATCTCCTCTGTTTCTGTCTGTCTCTATGTTTTTGTTGTGCTGCATTTTGTGTGTTTGTGTGTGTGTCTGTCTGTCTGTCTGTCTGTCTGTCTGTCTGTCTATGTTTGTGTTGTACTGTGTGTGTGTGTGTGTGTGTCCAGGTGAAAGTGCTGAAGAGCATTTCTCCCGTGAGCGTGTCTGATGTGGTGCTGGGTCAGTATGTTGGGGACCCAGAGGGGAAGGGTGATGCCAAACTGGGCTACTTCGATGACCCAACCGTTCCAAAAGGCTCCTGCACACCCACCTTTGCCACAGCGGTGCTGTATGTCCACAACGAGCGTTGGGACGGTAACTAGCCTTTTTCTCTACTCAAAATCGGTTCTCTCCCCCGGGTCTCTGTTGGTGACAAATTCATCTACCCGCAGGGTTGAAAAGTCAGTTCTGAAAAGGTGAATCACTCGGCTTGCAACATCATGACAACCTACAAGTCTACTAAATGTTATGTCATTGTTTGAATGGAGTGTTTCATGTTTCACTTATTGTAGATAGACAGATATGCATGCAGCTCAGGCTGGTTTCCACATGAATTCTCACACTGTCCGTTCTTAACAAAGAGCACTTCTGTGCTAAATCTCTCCCCTAGTTGCGTTTCCTCGTTTCTGCAGCTAAAACCAAAGAATGCATTTGCATTGCCAAAGCAGACTAAACAACATGGTGCAGTACACTATGTTTTAAACAACATGGTGCGGTACACTATGTTTTATCTCTTTCTGCTGCCGTAGTGTGACCACACGTTCTGCTGTGATAGTAACCTTAACTGTTACGACCTGTTCTCTTCTAAAGGCAAGACTTGTCAAAAATGTTTTTAAAAAATCTGTGTGATTAGATTGACAAATGTATTATTCATATTACTTATTCATAGCACCAAACCATATGGAGCACCCAGGACAGAACTTAAGGGCCATTCACACCAAGAACGATAACTATAAAAAATAGCGATAGCGACATAAAGAACGATATTGTTGGGGATCACTTTCAGAGCGAATTTGTGATAAAAAGCTAACAGCCAATCAGAACCCATCACATTCATTAACACAAGGAGAGACTTTGCTTATCGTTGGTCTGTGTGGACACTTTTATCATTATGGTTATAGTTATCATTACGGTTATAGTTATCGTTATGGTTATGGTTATAGTTATGGTTATCGGTATAGTTATCGTTATAGTTACCATTATAGTTCCTGGTGTGAACAGCCCTTTATTTAAATAGAATTGCTGATACTCCCCTGGCTCTCCTCAGGGGTTCCATTCGTGCTGCGCTGCGGCAAGGCCCTGAACGAGCGCAAGGCAGAGGTCCGGCTGCAGTTCACCGATGTGCCTGGCGACATCTTCAACGCGCAGTGCCAGCGCAATGAGCTGGTGGTGCGCGTGCAGCCTGACGAGGCCATCTACGCCAAGATGATGAGCAAGAAGCCTGGCGTCTACTTCAGCCCCGAGGAGACCGAGCTGGACCTCACCTACCGCAGCAGATACAGGGTGAGGGGACCAGCAGGGCCTGAAGGCCACCGAATGGAATAGTCCGTGTTGTTAAGGTTACTTTTCAAATGTATTCCACTACAGATTACAGAATGCATGCCCTAAAATGTATTTTGTAACGTATTCCAATAGATTACTCAAAATGAGTAATGTATTTTGAATACTTTGGATTACATCAGCATTGTATGATATTTTATTATCAGTGGATGGAACAGTTATGCAAGGTTATGTGAATGTGTAAGACACATAGTATCAACAACAACTCAAAACCTACTTTACAGTGAGTATGGATTGATATAAAAACATATGAAACACTGAATGTAATTGTGTCAAAGACAGAGCAAAGATGATTTGTCTGCACATAGGCTAAAAGGCTACCAAATCGCAAACAAAGTATATACAGATTCTTTGTAATGAATTTCAACAGCACATGGTGAGTTACATGCCTGTTTGCAGAACACACTTTCAAGAAACAAGAACCTGTACTGGCCTAAAACATGCTGGCTGCATATAGGCCCTACTGGCTGCAACAAAACTAATTTTACATCCTACAGTACACGCCCTCCGATGTTTGTCATTTAGGCTATCAATATAAACAGAGAGGGAAATATAATAGTTTGGCGCATCAGTGCAACCAATGCAAAAAGCTAGTCTGGAGCCCTGTCCAGAATACATGTATTCAGTTACTTCCCAACACTGGGAATAGTGCAGTGAACACATGTATTCAGTTACTTCCCAACACTGGGAATAGCGCAGTGAACACATGGAGAATAGAACAAAGACACCTGTGTCTGATGCATGTACAGGATGAGCTGCATATTCCTGAGCTTGTTGGGCGAGACAGTGCTAGAGTATGTACAGTATAGTTTTATTATGGATGTTTGTTCACCTACTGTATGCTCGTTTTTTCTTGGGTTGTGCAATAGATTGCGAGGCGGAATTCACAAGAGAACATTCACTCATTGGCTATGCCATGTACTGTAGTGTACTACAGAGTGAATAACACCACACACCTGATCCTGATAGGGAGGTGGTTGATGGGCTTGATTGATTGGATGTGTGTTATCCTCTTGGCAGAGCTCTGGAACAGTAGCTGGGTTTCCATCCAACTTTTTAATGCACATTTGAACTATTCAAATAAGAAAGAAATCCCGACTGGAAACACTGAAATCCACTTAGAATATGGGAATGAGCTGAATGGAAACCCAGCGAGTGTGGGCCATGTCATTATTACTCCATCAGTTTCTACAGATGCTCTGGTGGTTATGGCTACAAGAGAGTGTGAATCCTAGAGTTTATTGGGCATCATACATTGTCTGTATATTTGTGAATACATTTTAGCAGGATAATGACCATGTTGAAAAGTCAAGAACATGTTACCAAATTGGATCAAAATATTGATATCAATGATTGATCCAAGTTTTCCACATTCCACTCCTGCCAATTTCACCAAGATTTCACTGCATCTCCAAACATTCACTTTCTCTGAGTATGTGCGCCACTGCCATAGCAACATGCTAATGATACCCATTAATTCTATTGGAAAGGTTAAAATGCAGAGGGTACCATTACATACTAGGATTTAAGGGGCTCTGTTTAATGGAGAGAGATTTGACCTTATCTCGGAGTAAATTTTAATACAGTGGCCTGCAGGGTAATATGCAGGATATGGACTACAGGTTTCTGGTTGTGTATCTCCCTCTGCAGGGCGTGAAGCTTCCTGATGCCTATGAGCGGCTCATCCTGGATGTCTTCTGCGGGAGTCAGATGCATTTTGTGCGCAGGTCTGTGTGTGTGCTTTTATTATATTTATTTATATATATGTTACTGTGTGTGTGTTTGTGAGAGAGTGAGAAAGAGAGAGAGAGCATGTGTGTGTCCTGTGCTCTGGGGTTGGCTCAGTGGTGACTGTAAGAGTGTCATGTCTTGTGTTCCAGTGATGAGTTGCGGGAGGCCTGGAGAATCTTCACTCCTCTGCTCCACCACATTCATAAAGAGAAGACGCCTGCCATACCGTACACATACGGAAGGTAGGAGCCGTCACCAGCCATCATTCAGAACAACATCTCTCTCCCACAGGCGTCTGCAGGGGTGGAGATAGTCCTGCTGATAGAGTTTTTGGTGTGTTTTGAAACATTCTACATATTTAAGAGAAAATGTGTGGGCGGTTGCTCCACTGTTGTGGTATTTTGTGGTCTCCTTATCTCTGTGTATTTTATCTCTCTCTCTCTCTCTCTCTTTTAGTCGGGGGCCCACAGAGGCAGACGATTTGATGAAGCGAGTGGGATTCCGCTACGAAGGAACTTACAAGTGGGTCAACCCCCACGCTGTATGACGGCCAAGCATGACCTCCTGGCCAAAGACAAAAATCAAACTGCAAAATCTCATTCCAATTGAACCGCAAGGGGCCAGAGCCACCTCTACACTTCTACATTCAGTAGCGCCATTCTCATTTAGCAGTGCCACAGCAGCACAGAATGTAGACTCGCCATGTGCTGCCGCCTTTAGTCATAGTGCCACAGAATAATACATTTTTATAGTCATGACCGCGGAGTACAATGAATGTAGAGCTGTAGACTCTGACATCCTACTATATTTTCAATAATTACTTACATTTGCATGCAAGAGGAGAACTATTTTTGATAATGGTATCTGCCATGGTAATAGTCTTAATTGACATGGTCAAAGATCATTTTGTAATGCTTTTGTTTGCTTAATTGTTTAATTCAGCCAAGCTTTTATAAGTTAACCAAACTGATTGGTGCACTTGTGTTGTAATAAGTACCAATGTACTTACCTATTTGCTCTCTTTTAATCACTTAAGTCCTGTCCTCTTGCTTTCATAATGTTGCTCTGAAGGGAGCTGGTCATAAAGGTATTTATTTCATTATTTTGTTGCATTTTATGTTTTGTTCTCCCATTTATTTTTGTCCATTCTGTTTGGACTGGAGCACAGGTTATTTGCACTTGCCTTCATTCATTTTTAATCGCTGTAGTCAAGCAAAAAACAGAGGACTTAAAGCTTCAATTTTTTTTTTGTGGTCTGCTTTGACTATGGCTACATTCCAGTAAGCCAAAAGCTGTAAGAGCAATGGTGGCTTAACTTCCCTTTTCTTTGTAAAGAAAGGGTGGTGCTTTTGTGTACAGGATACAGCATTTGTTTACAGCATAATAGAGAGCATTATGTGGGATGAGTTTGGCTTGTTGTTATCAAGGTGTGTTTGAGTTTGAGCTCTTTAAGACGTGTTTTGTGACGAGGTGTGCAAGTCCATTTACGTTGTGGGTGGATGTTTGCACGTGTGTGACTTCCCGTAAAGCTGAGGTGACCAAATACACACACGCACTCACCTCACAGGAAACGAGACGCAGGTAAACCCAGGTCGAACAATAGGTAGCCAGAACAAACAAGGTAAGACCAACTAACTCTCTCGCTAAGCCCTTTCACTCTTATTCCAGTCTTTCATCAAAAATCTCCTGTCTTGACCAAAATATGGATTCAAACCAATCACTATGTAGAATGCATGTTTACATTTAGAATGCATGTTTTCTTTTACATGGCATTCAAACCAATAACAATGTGGTCGAAGCACATTCCAGAGACTTGCTCAGTCTCAGGAGGAATGTCAAGTGCCCGACCATCTGGTTCTGGGCTGAGTCAGTGATGTGTGCTACTCTCCCTCCCAGGTATGAGGGCTAGCTTTGGGCCTCGCCTCCTCTCCTGTCCACCTCATGCCCTGGAGGTGCCTCACCCTGCAAGTTTGGGTCCATGGGTGGCACCATTGTTGGTAGTAGAGAAATGTAGGTGTGGATGTGCGTGTGTGTGTGAGCATGGATACAATCAGGTAATGACATCAGTGAACATGCAAAAAGGCCTTGTTGAGCATAATTGCACTGAGTGCAGTTTGAAGGTTTATTTTATATGATTTTCATGCTATACCGTCACAACCATGTACATTGTTTCCTATATACTTTCTGCTGAATTAAAAAAAAAAAAGCTTTTGCTACCTCATACCAACTTGTGGTGTATAATTTAAAACAAGATAAGACACTTTAGCACAAGCCATGTAAAAGTTATAACAACACACAATAACGTGGTGGTACTGGTATGGGTACAGTATGCATTACACCTACCAGTGGATCAAACCAGGACACAGCCAGATAAAATATCTACACAAGAACTAAGAATGTAGTAGTAACACACAAGATTATGTAGTCTGTAAAAATGTAACATTTAAGGTTTTGTGGAAATGGTCTGTTGCTAACAGATATCTGGTGCCATTACTATGACGGACAGAAACACTCTGAAATTGAAGGATAACTGGGGTGGCCATCTGTTGTACCTTCACCATCACATATTCAGCCTGGTTCATCAGTGGATTGGCCCATGTAAGTCACAGAAATGGGGAACTTCATCGACTGTGAAGCACACATTTGCCCTGGCAGTCCCTGCTGTCTTCACACAGGCCCACGGCCCTGGCCTCATCCTCGATGCCCCGGGCATACAGTCGCACCAGCTGCCCATGTACCCTGCACACACAGGAAGGAACCAGTAAACGACACAATGACCTCCAAGTGTTTCCATCAAAGCACAAAGCTCTGTTAGCACAGTGAATCTGAGCCACATAATAACCATTTCCTTTACACTGTGTGGACTGAAACTGCTTAACATGAGAATTTGAGATGTTTTAGTAGGGCATACAGTATGGGAGGGTATACACCACACTGCACACCATACAAGGGTGTGTGTTCGTGGTGCTTGGGTAAGACCAGAAAGCTACAATGTTTTTTGGAAGGTGTAGTGGCACCTAGATGTTTCATTCCCATACCTGCATGAAATCTCTGTGTGGGGCAGAATCTCTCCGTCGCAGTTCCACACTGACACAGCCGGAGGCTTGCTGCAGCAGAGGCCACAGAGGAAGTCACTCGTCTTCCTCTTGCCCGGCGCCCCACGCTCCTTAGCGGTGCAGGCCAGGTGCTGCAGGGAGCCACTCTTGCTGGACTCATGCACACATGGCTTGTCAGGGTGCTCCATAGCCACCTCCTCCTCCTCCTCAGTGTTCTGCTCCGACCTCTCGTACTCTTCGGCCTCTCCAGAGTCTTCGCCAGGGGGGAGAGTGAACTTGACGGCCTTGACCCGGTGCACTTCCACGAAAGGCAGGTCAAACTAAGACAAAACTAAATGTTAGTTGCCCATTTCATCATCGATTACAATATTACAAAAACAACTGGTCTGGATCACCTTAAATACTTAATGAGCTCAATATACTTGGTTTTGCAAATCATAACAGTGCAGTGTTTCCCACAGAATTGGATTCAATTTGTGGCGGTAGCTGACTTTGACAAGGGGGGGGGGGGGGATTAAGATCGTCTTGGTAGTGTATAGGTCTAATTGAGTGCCTGTCACTTTAAGACGTTTGATAGTGGGGGCCTTAAGCACATAAATAGGTCGTTTCGCGCAATTTCTTCTAAAAGCGCCAAATTTGGCACAGATGTAGCTCAAGTTATACTGAAATGATTTAGCTAGGGCGCCGGAGCCACAGACCCTCGGAGCCAAGATGGCAGCCAATCCAATATGGCCGCTGCCCGAAAAGGGTTTCGACTAGCTTTTAACCACGAGCTACAAATACAAACTTGATGTCTTTTTCAACTTAATTGATCATGGGAAACACATAGGAATGTTTATATTTATGACCCAGTATATCTGGACAGCTTAATCCTCCAATTCCAATATGGCCCCTGTCCAAAAAAGCAGTTTTGACTGTAGTTATACCCCATTGTTTGCGCCAATTTATCTACAAGCACCAAATTTGGCACAGATGTAGCTCAGGTCATACTGAAATGATTTAGCTAGGGTTCCGCAGCCAGCGACCTTTGGGGCCAAGATGGCAGCCAAATCCAATATGACCGCTGCCCGAAAAGGGTTCCGACTATAACTTTTGAACCACATGAGCTGCAAATACAAACTTGATGTCTTTTTCAGCTTAATTGCTCATGGGAAACACATATAAATGTTTATATTTATGACCCAGTATATCTGGACCCCTTAATCCTCCAATTCCAATATGGCCTTACACCCCATTGTTTTCGGCAATTTATCTACAAGCACAAAATTTGGCATGGATGCAGCTGAGGGCATACTGAAATGATTTAGGGAGGATGCCGGAGCCAGTGGCCCCTGGGACCAAGATGGCTGCCAAATCCAATATGGCCGCCACCTGAAAAGGGATTACTGTAGGCTGCATATTTTGAACCAGATGAGATACAAATGTAAAATTAATAAATATTTCACCTTTTCTGGCTATGGGAAACACAAAATATATATTTATGATTGGGTATATCTGGACTCTCAAAGTCCCCAAATTCAATCTGGTGACTCCGAAAAAGGGTTTTGACTACAACTTTTGAACCGAATAAGCTACATATGAAAACTAATTTTTTTTACCATGACCACACATTAAATTACTTAAGCTTTCTCAAAAAATAGAGTCTGCTCTGACCCTTCTTTGGGGCAGCCGTGGCCTACTGGTTAGCGCTTCAGACTTGTAACCGGAGGGTTGCCGGTTCAAACACCAACCAGTAGGAACAACTGAAGTGCCCTTGAGCAAGGCACCTAACCCCTCACTGCTCCCCGAGTGCTGCTGTAGCAGGCAGCTCACTGCGTTGGGACACCTGCGCTTCTGTGCTTCACCTCACTGTGTGTTCACTTTGTGCTGAGTGTGTTTCACTAATTCACGGATTGGGTTAAATGCAGAGTCAAATTTCCCTCACAGGATCAAAAGAGTATATATATACCTCCAATCCAGTTTATTGTCTATAAGAACCCGCACATATTTGTAGTTCTCAACAACTTCCTCACCCAGTATTGAAATGGTATTTAGCTCAGGCCTGGCCCACCACCATTTCCCTTGTCTTAGCCACATTCAAGACAAGGTGGTTGTTTCTGCACCATGTCACAAAGTGGTCCACCAGTTGCCTGTATTCCGTCTCCTCACCATCACTGACACACCCCACAACTGCAGTCTGTGAACTGTCTGAGAACTTCTGCAGGTGACATGACTCAGAGTTGTACTGGAAGTCTGAGGTGTACAGTGTGAAAAGAAAAGGAGACAACACAGTTCCTTGTGGTGCTCCTATGCGACTGACTACCTGTTCAGACACACACCCTTTCATTCTCACAACCTGTGGTCTGTCAGTCAGGTAATCAGTAATCCATGAAGTTGTGGAGGTGTCTACTTGCATCCTTCAAAGCTTGTCACATAGCAGCATAGGCTGTATGGTGTTAAAAGCACTTGAGAAATCAAAGAACATGATCCTCACAATACTGCCAGCCCCTGTCAAGGTGAGAGTGTGTTCTATGAAGCAGGTAGATTAAGGCATCCTCCACAACCACCTCTGGACGGTATGCAAATTGTAATGGGTCCATGTAGTGGTCACCTGTGGTCTCAGAAGATGACCAACAACAGTGTTTAGCCAACTACTTCCTTTCCTACCTACTTCCTTCCTAACCAGGTGTACTTTTTTCTATAAGTGTTTTGTTCTCATGACTACAATTGTGAGAGAGACCATGAGAATGAGAATTCATGAGAGAGCAAACAGTTATTGTGTGCACATCCCACCTTCTGGCAGGTGCAGGACAAATTAAAACTTACTCAATTGAAAAAATATAATGTCCGCAACACTGCTTTTGACTCCCATATATTTAATGCACATCAGGCAACGTTTCGACCCTGCTGGGTCTTCTTCAGGCAAAAATTAATGAGAGAGACCATGAGAATTCACTGTTGTTATTTTTATGTTATTGCTGTTTTTTGATATGCTAAGCAAACCTTTGAAGAGTTTTGGACAAATTGACTATATTATTCTTTTAACAATTTGACATACTATAAATATTGCCTTGCAATAATAATTATGTCTTATTCTTTCTTATATGATTACATTTCGAAATGTATTCACCTGTGGTACACTGAAAGCATTCCACTTTTATAAGGAAATTAATCCACCTTGAGAATAACCTTCAAAGTTGTGGTAAAAAAAGATTTTCAAACAAAGTCTTGAAAAGAATACAGGTTCCAGACTTACACAAGCATATATATAAATATGCCAATGGACTTCCTGTGGTCAATAAACTAAAAATAGACACAACATCCTCATTCGGACAGCAGCCATATTGAATTTAGGGAATTTGGGGGGTCCTGATATACCCAATCATAAATGTAAGTATTCCTATGGGTTTCCCATCATCAAAAAAGGTCAAATAGACATCAAGTTTGTATTTGTATCTCATCAGGCTCCAAAGCTATAGCCGAATCCCTTTCAGGCGACAACCATTTTGGATTTGGCTGCCATGTTGGTCTCAGGGACCATTGGCTCGGGCGGCCTGGCTAAATCATTTCATTATGTCCTCAGCTGCATCCGTGCCAAATTTAGTGCTTGTAGATTAATTTGCACAAACAATGGGGTGTAAGGCCCCATACTACAGCCAAAACTGCTTTTTTGGACAGCGGCCATATTAGAATTGGAGGAATAAGGGGTCCAGATGCACCGGGTCATAAATATTAACATTCCTATGTATTCCCCATGATCAATTAAGCTGAAAAAGATATCAAGTTTGTATTTGTAACTCATGTAGTTCAAAAGTTATAGCCGGTGTTCCAGTTTAGATGGTGAGCAGTTTAACTGGTGATATTTGCATAAAATCAGTGAATATTCAACAAGACCCTGCCTAGGCTACTTCTTAATCTGCTCTGCCTCCGATAGTGCAGGTTTATATTAGGCTACATTTTCACGAAGTGTTTGCAAGTGAGACAATATAAGGATATCGCTGAAAACATCACCAGTGTATGTCTAATACATGTCCGTTTAAGCATTATCCACAAATATGACACATACTGATATGAATGGAAAAAAAATAAAACTAGCGATCTAGCTGGGATTCGAACCACGCATGGACAAGAAAGTTGATTGGATTAGCTTCTACATCGTCTATACCACTACACTACAAGCCACTGAAATCAATGCCAGATTTCTATGTATATACTGAACTGTTAGTCAAAGTTAACACAGGTTAACATAAGTGAGAAATATACGCCCATGTTAACTGGTGCCATCACAATTTAACATGGGCATATGCAAGCCTCAAAACAACAAAATAGGTTCATCTTTGCCTCACATACCAAAACCTAACTGATGTACAACAAACTGGCATGTCCCACTAACACTTTATTCCGTTTTGGGGGTTAATAATATGAAATACGTCAGTCATGGGCAAAAATTATCATAACTTAGTGTCATGTCTCGGTGTTATGCAGTGAGCTGTCTAATGATTTGAAGTGAACACATGAAACTTATTTTCTCCGAGTTAAATATTATTTAATTTGTTGGTCCTAATTTGACGACACAAAATGGTTATCATGGTAGCTTACAAAACTTTGATGAGAGAGTTTGATGACAGATGTTGCTGTTTCAGATTCCCACGTAGCCTAAATTAGAAAATAGTTTAGCCTACTTACTGCTCGTTCAGCAGCCTGTTGCAAAACATTCACTTAGCCTAGATGTTTGCTATAATGAATATCTTGATCGATTGACAAATAAGCTGTCACAAGACAACATAGACCTACATTCATTTAATAGGAACACCATGCTATTGCATAGATACAAAATAACCAGTGGTGTAATTGGTTAGCAGGGTGGACTATTGCTGCTAGCTTGCTATTTTAGTGAGCAGTTCGAGGCACAAAAAATGAGCAACGTCTGATGGGGTCATTTGTTACTGTTTGTGATGCAAAATTACTGAGGCAAAATTAATCTGCATTATTCAAGGCATGCATTCGCTGTGTTTGCTCATGTTATAGGCTATCACCAGTTAACATGGACATCAGGATAGCTAAGTTAGTAGACTAGTCTAATAGACTAAGCGTTGCTCTCTGTGGTGTAGTGCATAGTGCTTACTGCTTAAAACATTTTGCCTCAGTGAGACTCATGTTCGAAACCCAACAAAACCTTCGCTGATTTACTTTGACACATTTCCTGTTTGCACAACATTTTGTGTGGATGCTTAAGCAGACATGCATTATACATAGCGATTCCCGCATGTTTTCGGCAAGATCTTGCTTCATATTCTGTCATGCACTGTAGGCTTGTGAAAATGTGAATCTCCAGCACTGGAAGGGCGGAGGCAGAGCAAAGCGTTGTTAACAAGTAGGCAGGGTCTTGTTGAATATTCACAGATTTTATGCAAATATCACAAGTTAACCTGCTCACCATCTAAACTGGAACACCGGAACCCTTTTCGCGCAGCGGCCATATTGGATTTGGCCGCCATCTTGGCCCCAAGGGCCGCTGACTCTGTGCCCTAGCTAAATCCTATCAGTATGACCTAAGCTACATCTGTGCCAAATTTGGCACTTTTAGATGAATTTGCGCGAAAATGTGCTTAAGGCCCCCCACTATGAGGGAACCCTTGCAATTGTAACACAGTTGAAAGGCTGCTGCTGTGTGGATGCAATTCATAACGTTTTCTACATAGTTGGGGGCCAAGCAGCGAAGCTGCGAAGGCACCCATTGTGTTTCTATGATTTCTTATTATTATTTAACATCTTTCCTCCGCCATTGGAGTCTATGGCAGCCCATAGAACCGTCTGGTGAAAAGTTGTGAAATTTGGCACACTAATTAGGCTGAATCTCATGATTAATTTCACCAAGTTTCAATTCCGCACCCCGAGCGCTCTAGCGCCACCAACAGGCCAAAGTTGGGCATGCGTTCACGCATGTAACTTCTGACCCGTTGGCCTGATTTTGTAAAATGAGGTACCATTGGAATCCTTGGACCAGGCCGAGTTCAACGCACCCTATGACGTCATTTTCCGCCATGATGGATTTTCCGCCATATTGGATTTTAGTGAAAGTGAAACTAAAACTTCACAGGTCACAAATTTTGTCCGATCATCACCAAACTTGACACACATGATCTTCAGAGTATGCCTCACAAAAGTTATTCCTTTTCGTCTTCGGAACTAAAACCGTTCGCGCGTAACAGCCAATCGAAACTTGCGACGAAGCCGCCAAACAGGAAGTGAGCTCATATCTCAGCAACCCTTGCATGTATCAAAGCCAAACTTGGTGCATGGACTCAAGACCCAATCAGGGGGACGCCCAAGAAATCTGGTGACCTTTGACCTCTAGGGGGCGCTGTAATTAAGAAACATGCCTTTTGGCCTGTAGCTGCTGTTGTGCTTAGAATTAAAATGCACTAGTGGTGTCTGGTAATACTGTTGGAGGGCCTTAGGCCGACCCATGCCAACTTGTGATGTCATCGTAATTGATTCGGCCGCCATATTGGATTTAGTCAAAAACACGTACAAGTTTTCACAGGTCACAAATTTCAGCGGTTCCTTACCAAAATGGGCAGAGACCATCTTCAGACGATAACCTATCAATATATTGCTTTCCGGAACAATTGACAAAAGCATTCGCCCGTAACAGCCAATCAAAATTGTTTGCGAAGCCGACAAACAGGAAGTGAGCTCATATCTCAGCAACCCTGCCATGTATCATAACCAAACTTACTACATGGATTCATAAGCCCATTAGGAGGATGCTTAAAAACTTTGGTGACCTTTGACCTGTAGTTGGGGCTGCAATTAGCAATATTGCATTTTGATCTGTAGTTGCTGATGTGTTTTATTGATCTTTTATTTTTTGATGTGAAACTGATGACAACATGTTCCATCCAGTTAATTCTAATGCGTGCGTGCGTGCAGGGGCGGGGCGGGGCAGGACGGGGTGGGACGGGCAGGGGTGATTAGGTGGGGGGGGGCTGTCTGGTGGAGGCGGTGGCAATACTCAGCCCTGTTTCAGCCCTGTTGATCCCGGGTGTCTGCTGAGTTCTATCTTGTCACCGTGGCTACTCCGGCCTATACTGCTTGGCCCCCTCATTGCTGCTTGCAGCTATATTTAAAATAAAGGTTCGTACTTCTCCTTGGGACAAGCACTTTTGAATTTTGAAAAAAAAACACTTTTCCATTTACATCGGGATTTTGCAAACATTCAGTGTCAGAGTCAATAAAATGAGCCCTTCAACGAAATTGACAAGCAGCTGTAAGTAGGCTAAGCATGCTTAATTCGACATCCAAACAGTATTCTAACGTTAGCTTTGAGATACTGCTTGATTTCATAACTTAACTTAGTTTAGTCTCTTCAATGTGGCCTACTATGTTGTGATAAGACCTTAGCAGAGTTCACTTCAATGCAGCAGTTTTGAACAAATTTGCGCAGCATGGTCACGATGCTAAGCGGATTTAATAGCAATTTAGCCAGACATCTTCTATGCAATGCTTCTATGTGGCAACAACAATCCTTCAACAATCGTAAATATTTTGTTAAATGCACATGCAGAGGAGTGACAGCGGGCTACGAGAGAGAGCGGGGCGGGGCAAGGAAAGGCTGCTTGCGTAAAAAGCGCAGCTCAATGGCAATGCAAGGATTTGAATGGGATGTATGGGAAACACTGCAGTGATTAGAAGAGTTAATGTAAATGAGTGTTAAAATTAGAGTGTCATTTAAAGTAAATTAACTGGATACTTGAGTCCTTATTAGGGATCGACCGATATGGATTTTTTAGTGCAGATACCGATACCGATTTTTTTCCATCAGCCTTAGCCGATGACCGATACAGGCTGCCGATTTTCTTGAACCGATATTTGGAGCCGATACTGCTTTTGGTCCCTCAATTTACATCATACAAATGATACATGATGATAACAAATGTTATAAGTCTCAATTTAAAAAAGGAACATTTATTGAAGTTATGGATGGGTGCACTGCATATGGTTAACTGTGCAAGGGTAGAAGGCTTTCATCAACATCCTACAACACAGCCTTGATGATGCATTGCTTGCTGACATATTATAAGACATAATTCAGGTCATCACAAAATGTCCTGTCAACACATTTAAATAATTTAAGAAAACAATAAGCCTGAAAAGTAGCTGAAATAAAGTGCTTGATTTGTAATTTAAGACTGCATGGTTTCAATTTTATTTTCTAAAAAGAGCTGCCAGATTTGTCAACCACAGAACATAAATCAGCAGAGGAAAATAACGTGGTGTCAGATGTTTCTGTTCTAAACGACATCAACGTTTAAATGTATAAAAACATCTCTCAAAGTTTTAAAAGCGCTCTTCATGTCGCTGTGATGCGTGTGTCCCACTGAGTGAGACAGACCAGACACACACACACACTTCTGTTTGGCAGCTGACGAAAACTCAACTACCACTGAACTGGATTGATAATGATAACGTTAGCAAACAGCTCTAAACACAAGTAAGGCATAGATGGTACATTTATGGTACAAAACTCAGCCAGCGGTCGCTGAATAAAACTCCCACAAATACCACGAACAACGTTGGCATTACTTAATCATATGACCAGTGTTCGTAACAGCTACCGCATATGGATAGCCTACAACTTAGCTATTTGCAGCTCCCTAAATACAATGGCAAGCAGCTTTATAGACGAGGCATTCAGCATTAAATAAAGTATCTATCTATCTATCAATCATTTGCGTTTTCCATTTGGACCCACAAACTTGCTTCCACTTTCAAAGTGTATGGCAATATTTCAGCTATATTTTTTAAGTCTTGAAAGTTTAAAGTTTACTGTTGTCTTGAAGAGCATGCCTTCAGCACTCTGCTAGTGGGGGAGGGGCACTCTGCACGTGAATTGCAGCATCTCCAGCAACACAGAGCTGCCTGTGGACGCCTGTATGTAAATAATGCGGGGGAAAACTATCGGCGAACGCAGCCGCTTATTGGCCGATGCCGATACACTTAAAAAACGCAAATATCGGCCCGATATATCGGTCGATCCCTAGTCCTTATTATATGCATTGTAACTGTATACTGAGAAGCTTTTAAATGTACTGTATTATGCTAACACAATTGCTCTACCTGGTCCTGTGAGGTGGTGTGGCGGTGTAGATAGGTGAGAAAGCCCAGGGCGTTTGTGTCCCGCACCAGGATGAGGTCACCTGTCCCGTCAGCCAGGTGGGCAGAAGGCGAGAGCCCCAGAGGACTCTTGGGACAGGAGCTGGACATGCACGTGAGGGAGATGCACTTGAAGCGGCCTGACACGCTCATCCACTGACCTGCAGATGTAAAACAGGACGGGCAAAAGATGCATCAGATATCTACAGTATGCACAAACTGTTCTCTAAGTACATTTTACTCTTTTAAAGAATGTACAAATTGTCGTGGACAGTTTTCGGGGCAGAAGAGGACTGATTAGAGCTGATATCTACAACATTGCTGATGCAAAGGAGAAGAGCTCTACTCAGTGTCTTCTTACAAGTGTACGTTTGA
This sequence comes from Alosa pseudoharengus, assembly GCF_046254945.1. Lineage (NCBI taxonomy): Eukaryota > Metazoa > Chordata > Actinopteri > Clupeiformes > Clupeidae > Alosa > Alosa pseudoharengus. The sequence goes on along the minus strand of NW_027468881.1, from coordinate 34,239,832 downwards.
ACATAAGATGAATGGGGGGCAGCACAGGAGCCGATCCTACCTTCTGATTGGTCACTGTACTGGCTGAGCTTATCACTGTACAGGGAGCAGCTGTCTGAGAGCGGGAAGAGTCTCTCTGTACTCTCTGAACACACACGGCACCTGAAACACACACCACACACACACACACACACACACACACACACACACACGTCATGCTCCCGCCCAAGCCTCCGCACATCTACACGGATTTATACACTTCATGAATCATGCTTATGAACTAAATCAATTGGCCATTTGGAATGCAGGAGCCGGCAGAGATGGATGCCTTTTGCATTATGTCTTTTGGAATAGCTAAGGTTTTGCCATATTGAAATAGGCCTGGATGTCACGTTCAGCCTGAAACTGACGGAAGGTGGAGAGTCGGCCAAACCTGTCCCCATAAGGCTGTAAGGCACACCACACTGACAAGGCCTCACTGTAAGCTATCGCGATCACCTGGTCACTCGGCGTGTGTGGATTACACCGGCCAACAGACGCCAGCGAGCCTCTCTCGTTTCTTCACTATCAGGTGGCCCTACAGGGCATGGCGATAGCTCTCCTCAAGGCCCACGCAACATGAGCATCTCGTGTTAGAGGAGAGGCCAACTGAGAGAAAGTAAGGCTCCAGGGGGCACGCTATGCCACAGCCACTGGCACCCTAACGATCCCAGCTAACAACCGCACGCTCCCTTGGGGCACCCTAACGATGCCAGCTAACAACCGCACGCTCCCTTGGGGCACGGCTATGGGGGAAGTCCAATCGGCAACTTTCAGATCTGGAGCATTTCACTCTCTCCGTGCTCCCACCAGTCCCCTGTCAGGGCATTATAGACAAACAAAAAGGAAGGCCAACAGAAAAATGGCGAATTGTATGCCTGAAGTTGCCCTCTATATTACAGACATTTTTAGAGCGCTACCTTGAAAATCATTTTAAAGTTAAATGAAGAGAGAAGTAGGCCAAGAGACTTTATGTATGGGGGATATATAAATAGCACTATATTCAGTATCACATAAAAATGTTTTTTAAAAGCTGATTCATAAAAACGGCAGCATTGGGTAATTGAAAGGGAGAAGCTGAGCCTTTACCCAGAGAGGCAGCGAGTTTTGTCCCTGGGACTGGAGAGGCCAGAATCAGCAAGCAGGAACTGTACAGTGCCCTGATAGCTCCGGTTACACAGATACATCATGCACCCTGTGGGCAGAGAGAGAGAGAGAGAGAGGAAGAGATGTGACCCAAAAATGGGATAAAGCACACAAGAGGAGTAAAGAACAGGTATCAGTTATCTTCCAATGGCCCCTTATCCACAGTAATAGGTCACGATAACGCTTTATCCCATGTCCTTTGTGCTATTGAATAAACTTTAACAACACAAGATTTCTATGGTCGGTCAATGTGGGTTAATGTGTATGCAGGCCACGTCTACCCATTGTGCGTTTATCATCCGATCCTGATCACGTTTGGTCTGACGTGCCCATTTGTGACTCAGGCTGGCAGCTGTATCAGAGGAACCTACACTTGCTATGCCACAGGTGTTTCTCCCTCCCGCTCCTTTCTTCCTTACCCGAGTAGTCGTATCGAAGCGGACCCATCCAACGATGTCTCTCGCTCTCCGCAAGCACGTCCCCGTAAAACCCATAGCCCACCAGGGACACGGAGTAGCGCACCAGGGAGGACTGGTGATGCACAGCACACACGTCCAAGGGCTGAGAGTCTCCTGAACACCGAAACACACAACATAGATTAGATCGACCAAACAGCCTTAATAACATGGCCAGACACGGGCCATTCATCATGGCTATTAATCGTATAAAACAATGTTTTTTAACTTGAAAATCAACTGCATTCTGTAGGTTGCAACGGTAATAGATAATAGATTTATTTTTTACCAATGATGATATGGAGAGCTGAGGTAACAGGGTCATTCACACCGACCGTGGCGAAACACACACAGTCTGTGGAACCTGCAAGGGAATAGGAACAGATACTGTCAGAGGTGATTACTCTGGTTTGTGGCTCTGCAGGTGATGTCTTGACATGTTTCTAAGAGATAATGCACTTTCAGCAGTGATACAGACAAAGCTTTTAATTTAACAGCAACTTGTTTGAACAAAATGTGACCGAGGTACACAAAAGATTGTGCAGTCACACCTTCTGAACATTTAGACCCTTGCACTGTTATTTCTTCCATTTGTGTTGTTAGCTGGAGTCCCCTGTGACTCATTAAGAAAAACATGGTTTCTTCCTCAAGAGCAGCAGCATAAGGAGATGGTCTGACCTGCTGGAATGATCCCAATATGTAGGTCACATGGTTGCAGGACTCCGCTGGGGTCATGCTCAGAGAGGCCTGCCTCCTGCTGAGTTCGCCCAATCACACCATGCAGCAGCTCGCTGAACATTCCATCTCCACCCACACACACCACCCTGAGCAGAGCAAAACAAAGGAGGACTCAGCACAAACGGATCATGGGGATTCATACGACACATACGCTGCAGCAACAAAGGTGGGCCGAGTCCAGATCTCCTTACATGGCTTTCACTCTGCTGAATTCAGAGGGGCTTGATTTTGAGATGACGCTAATTGCTGGGTATTTAGAGTCATTGCTACGGTTACGGTTGGGCAAACTTTAAACTGGTCAAGTCAGACAATAACCCGGCGGCCACATCTCGGGTGACCGTGGTCAGGACACCGATACTATTGTTGAGGTTGTCTCTGGGCTGCCTCTGGTCTTTCTCTCCAGCAAAGTGTTCACTGTACAACTCACCCATCAAAGCCTGTCAGGTCTTTCTTCAGGATGTGGTCTCTCGCCTGGTTGGCCCGTTCTGTAACTGTACAGCAACATACACAGAAGGGCTTCTTTTACACAACAAGAAACTTTTACACAACAACTAACGGATCAAAGTCTCAACCACATGGCTCGCTTTCATAACACCTCCAAGTCAACATCATATAGTATAACAATAAACTATAACAATAGGCTAGAGTTCATGACTACACCTGCATTCTCAAAGTTGATGTATCCCTGAAATGATTCAATAAAATTACCATCTCAACATCATATAACAATAAACTATATCAGTAGGCTAGAGTTCATGACTACACCTGCATTCTCTAAGTTGATGTTTCCCTGAAATGATTCTATTACATCTCCCACTGCTCTGTGGTATGGAGTTCAGGTCTCACGGGGTTATGTAAACACAAAGGTAGGTATTGGGTGAACGGTCTGAGAGTTTTGGACCAGAGGGCAGTGATGAGGGAAAGCTCTGTAAGATGATAAGAGGCATCATGACAGGAGTGACTGATCCTACACCTCACCAACAACATGAGAGCTGATGCCAGCAAGCTCAAAGAGAGGAGCCACCAAGGAGTGGAAGATCTGTTTCCCTCTCCTCTTCCCTCCAAACGGATTAATGAACACCAGCAGTCTGTGAGGGCGAGCGGGACCTAGAAAAAGGACACACAACAGGAAACTCTGGAAATTATTAAACTGTCAAGATTCTGCTCGCATGTACTGTACACACGCACGCACGCACACACACACACACACACACACACACACACACACACACACGACTGATTGAACAGACAGATTGGACACTATTGCTTACTGTGGGTTTTAAGGGCCGTCCGAACTTGCGTCACCCACTGGTCTCGGAGGTCACGGCTGGGACAGCTGAACTGGGTCCTGCCCAAACTCCACAGCACTCCCTGTCCACTTCCACGACCGCTGCGCTTCACATAAAATACTAAGGATACAGCAGAGGATGATATGTGATCAAAGCACTAAGATTTTATGTTTGGGTTTACCAACACTCTTAAATTCAATTTAGGAATTTAGGCCTACTTAAAATACATTGTGAATAAATGAGCTTTATCATTCCCCAAATTAGAAACATGAGAACTGGCTACATGTGAAGAGTCTATTTCACGTCTTACAGGTGAAGTCCCGGTCAGTGTCCTCCACTTTCTTTTGGGGTTGAATCTCCACTCGCCCATCCTCAACTCCAATCACCTCTGAGACTCGCACTGAAACTGAAGAACCACATCCACACAAAATTATGCTTTTTCTTGACCTATGGATAGGAGTATCCTAATATTCTGATGACAAATGTCAGTGGGTCAACACACAGTTGTGCATGTGTGTAGGATGTACTATCTGTTCCAAGATCAACATAAAGTAAGAAATGGCTAATTGTCCCCAGTGAATCCTTTGTTCATTTTCTTAGTTCATTTTCTCATGAAAAATCATAAATAATACAACCCAAATGGGCATTATGTAGCATCGATATGTCTCGAAGGAGACTACCGATTTTGCCCACAATGTAGACGGGGTAGAGCACCATCCATCCCGTGACAGTGTGGTTGCAGTAATGTTATGAAAGGCTTACCTGTTTTCTTTTCTCTGTTCTTCTTGTCAAGCTCAGTCCAGCTGAAGTACCAGCCACTGAGAGCTGCCCGGTATCGCTTATTTCCTATCCACAGACTCGATTCTACTTTTAATGTATTTATTTCCATTGCGAGGACATAGGCTATAAGTCTTAAATTGTGTTATCTAACAGCATCTCGTTGCGTTGCCTTTGTTCCATATGCTACTACCGTCGCGTTCTGGCTGGCACAACAACTTTTAAAGTTTTCGAAAAACCTATCGGTTTAAGTTTAAACTATACATCGGCGTTACTCTAGATCTTACGTGTGATTGATTGAGCCAAACGACAATCCAAGTAGTCTCGACTACAACAGATAACTTACTGTACTTCCTGTAGTCAGCCGGTAGGATAGATAACAGCATGCACTGTAGCCTGCTCTATACAGTAACAACACTGACAGTTTTCCTACCCGACTAGATTTTAGTCTTTCCAATCACTGTAAACATGTTCTGCTTCTAACTTATTTTGGTTATGTGACAGAGGTGAAAAACGAGAGCTTTCCATTTCCTTGTCAGGTTTCGCACCTGTCCACTAAATTAGCATACGGTAATCTGATTGGATAGACGCAGCCTGAAATTTTACTACTGGAAGTCACCACGTGAAAGCAGACAATTTTCATTTATCCATACATGTTCATGACATTTATGCCTAGCCTACAACCTGACTCGCTAGAGTTCCTTCACGTTAAATGTATGCCAATACCATAAGGAAATTGCGTTCATGAAAAAATATAGAAATATATAACACTTCACCACTGCGAAATCATAATCTAGCCAAGTAGCCTTGGGCCAGACATCAATGTTTGAGAGTCAAATATCACGGATGTTTTTAACAAATATCCAGAAGACGAATTTCTAGTTGTCATTATTCAGTGACTCCTTTCGTAAAAGGTGAGTTTTTCGGGGGCAATGAGGTTAGGCCTATTGTAGTGTCAACAAAGTCATTTCAGATGGCTAAGGCAGATTGACTGGAATAACATGCTGAGTTGGTTTTTCCGCAGGCACACAAGTGCCATTAGATTTGACCAAAAACGTGACGGGTAAGGCACATAAGAATTTCCACTATGGCATTTGTATCTAGTTGTGTATGTTTTTTTGCTTTTGCATTTCTTTTCTTTTCTATTCTTTTCTCGTTTCAAACCTGTTTCCAGATTCGCCACTCCTCACTCAGTGGAAAACACGACCACACATTCAGTTATTAGGCTACTAGTAGGCTAGCTAGCTAGCCAGCCTACTAATTAAATGTCCAAGATCAGATTTAGTGGTACTGACCAGCAGTGTATGGCCAATGTCAAATCTGCCTGCAATAGTTCATGTGCATTACATCAGTCGCTCCTAATGAATACAACTAGCAGTGATAATCGGTGTGATCACAATTTATTGACCTTATGGAGATATAATAGTAGGCCTAACCTTGCAAATCAGTTTGCATTCAAGATTTAAAATGAAGTTGGTTTGCAGGTAGGCTGTAGGATCATGTTGTAACCTCTTGTACTGGTATTGTTAACATCTTCTGAGATTAAGAAGAGCGTGTTGCAGTGTATAATTTAAGAAGAGTGTGTTGCAGTGTATAATTTAATGTCAATAAATGTATTATTTAGCATACCACAGATGATGACATTGCGTATACTTTTCTCAGGTTGGACCTTTCTTGATCACCTCATTTCTTCACCACAAGGTTGCACTGTTGGGCTCCTGTTTACAGTGTTCTGTCACAATCCATGGTGAGGTTTGGTATGTAATTTATAAACACACTTTCTGCCAGTCTCTGGTCTACTCATATACACTACTCGTCAAACGTTTTGAAACACCTACTCTTTTAGGTGTTGTTTAGTAAACAAAACACCCGTTTTGTTCCCATTACCCTTATCTCACGTCTGTTAATTGATTGTTTTCAGTTTTCAGTTGTGCTCTACAATGTAACAATATAAAAAAGCCATAAAAGAGTAGGTTTTTCAAAACGATTGACCACTAGTGCACATACAGTACTTGTGCACTAGTGGTTTTAAAAGGTTGTACTTTCTGAAGTCTGAACCCCTAAGTTTATTTCTTTTTTATGGAAAAGCAACCAGTAAAAGTTTCATTAACCAGTTTCATTAACCAGTTTTCATTAAATTATGGCTAGCTGTTGATTCTTCTATCAAGTCTCAATGACTAGTTTTGTTCCATTCTTGATAAAAGCTATCAATAAAAACTAAAAACGAAGTCAGGTAATTGCTGAATGTTGCCTGGTTACTTGTTTAGACTTTCACTGAAAATTTCATAACGTTTGTCTCATATCATACAGCAAAACTGTTAAACTTTCTCAAGAAAGAAGAAGCATACTGCTGAAGTTGAGCACATTGAACAGTATTGCACACTGACTCAGACAACTGTTCACCGAGTGTTCAGTGGTCATTCCTATGTGAGATTAACCTGACTCTCGCCAGATGTATTTCGTTCCGCCTAGCTCCACTCATCCATCTGGGATCGATCCATTGGAGAGGTGTTTCAGAAGGCTGGGCCTTATCAAAAATCCTTGCATATGATAGGATAAGCCACTTGTCTGTCATCTATTGCATGCTACTTCAACCACTCACATCGAAGCCAACCCGTGACGCTGAGAACAGTCTCACAGTCGCTTCTACGCTACATCACATCTATGAAACTCCCGCCCTACGTCCTGATTGGCTCTACCATACAATCTGGTGCCGAAATCACTCTCAACAGAAGTGATCCCAGATGGATGTGAGTGGAGCTAGGCGGAGCTAGGTGGAACGAAATTCATCTGGCGAGAGTCAGGTTAATGTGTGATGGCATCAAATAGAAGAAAGTTGTATTTGATAACCACTCAGGATAATATTACAGGAGCAAAGCTGCCTTCTAAACAGCAGGTCCTTTGCTACTTCCTCCATTGTCATTTGCAGCAGAAGGAGACAGTTAGGTTAGCTGCTACTAGAACAGCAGAGAAAGTGGAGGAATTCTGGGATAGGGCAAGAATTCCTCTGCGCCACAAGCGAGATATAATAAAGAAGGTTGAAAAACTGTTCACAGAATGGACGGCTTTGAAAAAGAACACCAAAAGAAGGTCAGAAACACAGCAGAAGAAAGAAATTATGTTACCTCAGACCATAATGATATTTTTGATGTTGCCCATCAAAATGCCATGGACTTTTATTAACTAACTTTTAAGTCAATTGAGCTACAGTACCTCTAAATATTCTACAAAACTCATAAAACTTTGCAAATAATGTTTTTTTTCAACAAATATAACATTCAGGGGGTCAGAGCATAAAAAAATCAGGTATTAATTTTTTCTATCAAAATAAGGACCACCCTAATGTACATATAAACGTTATTTTTATACGATATGTTATTTTTCTTATAGCATGGAAATTTATTGGCAAGAAAGGATCTCTCAGCCGACTTGACTTGAGCAAATCAGCTCAAACTGCATTGTGCGTAAAAGTAAAAGTATAACCTACTATTCTAAATGTTTCAACTACTCATATGCACAGCAGACAACTTGCCAGACAACTTGCCTTTGCATGCAGTGTGTGCATTGTACGCAGATGTGTAGGACAAAAGTGGTGTATGTGCGAAGTAAAAGTAGTGTGTGTGTATGAGCTTTTGATGGGGATGTGCAAGATAAAGTTGGTTTATGTGCAAGCTTTTCATTTGCATGTGGAAGAAAGCGTAGTGTATGTGTAAGCTTGTCATGTGCATGTGCAATAGAAAGTAGTACATGTATATGCTTTTAGTGCAAAAATGCAACTTATTCTTGATATATGGCTTAGGGGGCGCCTCATTAGTAAACATGTTTGATATGTGCACGGCCTCTACCTGAAGATTTAGGCAAGTTAATGTAGAAGAAGTATGCCATGCATTAGATGATAAGATACGTTTTTGATTAATGTAAATATCCCTACATGCATGTTCTTTTTTTCCCCCAGTTGAAAAACAATACAAATGGATTGATTCTGAAATCTGTCAATGAAAGGGGAAGGGGGAAGGGGGAAGATCATGAACAAACCTCGGGGGCTGAGAAACCAGCCATGTCCAGTATACCTGTACTAATTACATATTTAGCTGAAGCTGACATCAATGTTGTAGCTCAGAAAAAGCATTAATTCAGATGTTTTTTCACCTTGAATGGCAGTAATCTCAAGTGGTCTTGGGGAGGAAGGAAGTCTCAGCACAGGAAGGAGGGGGGCTGAGACAGGGGTGAGGGGTGACTGTCACAGAAGTGCCTCGACAGGACAAGAACCAGCATGCACATGCAGAATAATGCTCAAGCTCTTACCGTTTTCACAATCAATAGTACTCTTTTGCTGCTTCAATAGCAGTCCAACTATTGCAGCTTTTTTTCAAGTCTTAGTATTTCTTCATATGTGAGCTATAAATGATGCCTAGCTTTTTTATATGTGTGTTGTTTCCATTGGTGTCATGTTGGTTGGCTTATTGATTAGTCAGAGCTCTGCTGTTGTCACACATTTGGCCTTGCAGCCTGCTGTGCTGCACGTTGTTGCAGCGTTGCTTGACGGTGGGCTTTACTGCGTTGCACTGCGCTCGCACTGGCTCCACACTTCCCCTTTAACCACCAGCTACGCGAGCACTGAGTATCTGTCTCGCACAGTCACGGAGAATGACACGGGGGAGTTGAAAGATGTTTAATTTCATCTCCATGAAATGTCGCGTTCACGGCTGCTACACCAATTCAAAATGGTGTAGACAGTAGCACACTTGACCGGTCCCCGTAGTGTGTGGCAGACTACGCCACCCCCTAAGTTAGATTGAGCCTGCTTTAATTTGGATCTTTAATTAAGTCTCAAAGTTGTGTTGCTTTGGTTGGTTTATAAATAGAAATATAAGAAATAGGGAATTACAAAGCCATCAGTGCTTTGCTAGTCAAGCCAGTGGGAGCTGAACTATTAACAAGAGGCTTAGGTCTCAATACCACACGTGAATAGATTCAAATAAACTTGTCAAGCAATGCATTTAGTTCAAACTAAACAACACTGCAAACTTCTGTCACTATGGAGAGCATGGTTCAAGGAAATCCGCTTTTAAGTAGTCTCCCATACCCTGTCTCAACCAATAGCGAGGCTGACCTCAAGAAGAGAGGGAGAAAAGTCGTAGAAAAAAAAGAAAACCCAGGTGTCCTGATAGACCCCTGATAGACAGTGACTAAGCACGTGACGCATCATTACACTGTCCCTTGTGCGTTGTGTGAATTGGCTACAGTCTGCTACAATGTGTAAGTGGAAAATTAATCTGTGTGGCATGGCTGGTCCTGGCAACAAACTAGCAATTATGATATTTAATGTAGACTACAGCAGAATACACATAAAGGAGATATTAGTGAGGGGTTGTGTACCATGACTGATGAGGCATTTTGCTATTACTCATGATACTTTATGGACTCAATTCCCAGGGACCTCGGAGAGTGTAAAAGTACATACCTTTAGCATGATGTAATTTCCTCTGACAAGATCTGCTTAGTGACTACATATTGTGCGAATGTGTATGAGATACTATATCAGTAATGTTGCTTTAGAAGGAGATTAGCCGTGTAAGGGCACACAGGCCAAATAGAGTGGAGGAGAACCAGAAAGTAGTCTATCGCTGCCTGTCTCTCTCAGCAGTGTGAAACTGCCAGAGAGAGAGAGAGATCGACGGAAGGAGGGAGGGAGTGAGTGAGTAAGAGAGGGAGGGGAGGTGTGACCTAACACACTCGGTTCTCTCAGGAGCCGGCAGTAGCTGAGCGCAACGATCAGAGGGCGAAGCGGGCAAAAATAGAGCAGGACAGCCCTCTCTCCTCCCGTGCACATGTGTTTTGCCATTCTGTGAGCATCGACTGTCGTCTGGGAGGAGTAGGCCTTACCTGGGAGATTACCGTTGAGAGACAAGAGAACGTTTTGACATCTTAGTACTGGTAAGTTTTAATGTATCATTTGTTAATTCATTTATATTCCATATTGATGTTTCTGTGGAGACAGTATATAGTGGAGGTGCACTAATGTCTGGGAGGTTGATATAACTGTAGCCTACTGTAAAAGGATGATTTTATTAGTAGTATTGAGATGAGTAGTAGTCACCTCATAGAATTTTTATTTGCCATTTAGACATTTACGCTATGGAGAGTGTATGTGCCCCATGAGACTGCGTGCTTATTAAATCGTTCTATCCAGAGGGCAATAAAATCCCACTAAAAGCCTGGATAAGTTATGATACGCTTTTATGATACACTGATGCTATGGTGACCCAGTCATGAGGGAGATAACGCCCATCAACAGGAAGGCTGTGCTGCTGGCTGGCAGGAATCACAGAGCTGGTATGAGGGGGGGAGGGAAGGGGGGGGGCGGTTGTAGGCAGAGATACTGCCCGCAGGCTGGTCTCAGCATTCATCTCGGAACCTCTTTACATGAAGCCACAACAGTGTGGCGTTTTGTTCTGCCCTCTACTTTCTACTTTGTTCATCAAATATGTCTTTTCGCTTTTGGTTGTCAAAAGGGGAAGCAGTGGGGAGAAGGACTGGGGAAGACTGAGCGAAAGGGCAGTTTGAGTTTGTGTGTGTTACACACGGCCGCGTCCTCGTTGCACCCCACCCTGCCTCCACGCGCAGGAAGCTGGTCATCTTCCCTTTTCGCTCGGCCGTAGCGCTCCTTGTCTTGAGGTGCTGAGCCAGGGAGGGCATCAGAAGCCAAAAACTGCTGATGGCAGAACACTGCCACGCTGTGACAGCAGGCCTCATTCAATATTCATCTCATGGCTTTTGAGTAGAAGGTCACAGCAAGAGAAACCAAGGCCGTACACAGAGCACCCCACCGCTTGTGCTGTGATTACGCCTTAAGAATCCACTGTGCACAGTGTAGGCTCCAGCTCGGCCCCGGTGGCCTGGCTTTGACTTTCACTGGAAGTGTGCGGAGGCCTCCTGCAGCCTCGCCACTCAGCAGCACCTGCAGCTCTGAGGACAAACACCCCCTTCTGTTATTTCTACTCATGCATGCGCAGGCGCTATAATTAGCCTGGCATACTGAGATTCTGCAGCTTTGCTCGTCGCGGCGGACATGGTACACTGCACCCCCCTGCGCGAACGAGCCCGACTACACACACACCAAACCCCGGCTTCCACTCTGACGGGGAAACCTCCCTGATTTTTAAGAAGATACTTTGATGGCTTCAAATTGGGGGTTTGAGTTGTGTGATTCTGAGTGTGGAGTTAAATTTGGAGCCAGTAAAACACAGTTGGCATGCTGCAAATTCCTCCAGTCTGCTCGGGGTTGTTCCAGTGGCAGCTTTGCAACTAGAGTGTAGCATGTGGGGCAATACCTACATAAATAGACCCCAGGAATGAAGCCCCAGTCTGGAGCTGGTGTAGGACAATAGCCCGGTTATGCATGTTGTCATATATGCCCATTCACAAGAAGGAATAGACAGTGGGACTGAGCTGCAGAAGCTCGGAGTAATGGCTGAGTGTATATCTCTGAATTGTCACCTCTTCAAACCAGAGTTCGAGCCCGTCAGTGGAACGATGGCATCACATGTGAAACTGAAGAGAGACAAAGTGGGCGCTCAGGACTACGACGGCCAAATCAAAGGTACGGTCTCCGTGTCTTGTCACGGTTTTCATGGTGTCTCCTCTCTCAATCATCTTTGCTCTGGTGTCCTTCATTTGGTTGTTTAATGTGTGTCTACATCATGTCAACTAAAATAGAAAGTAGAACACCCCCGTGTCTTTAAATATACTCAACTACACTTGTCAACAGAAAGGCTTCTGCCACATGATTTACAGTTGATCTTGTCATCTTGTATTAATAGAGCTTTCATCTTAAGTGTGATCTCTGACTTCAGACCACTTTTGTTTACTCCTGCGGAGTCAACTATTCCAACTCCAAAGCCCATAAAAATAAATCACTCCAAAGAATGAATTTCTGTTGTGGTTGGGGACTGGAGAGGTTTCTCTGGGACATGTCCATGAGTGTTATCATTTGGAACACACAATAGTAGTTTTAGCTTTCATTTAAATCATTTTAGTTCCATGATCTACTTTCATTTTCCTTTCCAAAGTGGGAATTTTGTTTTCTTCAGCTTTCTAAGTAGTTATTTGGTCATCCCTGCTAAAGATTTGCTGACTTCCACCACTACCAACATTACCATAAATGTTCCCAAGTTGTAGTAAATGTGAACCTTTGTATCTCTCTCCCCCTCTATTTTGTTATGTCTCTCTCTCTCTCACTCACTCACTCACTCACTCACTCACTCACTCACTCTCTCTCTCTCTCTCTCTCTCTCTCTCTCTCTCTCTCTCTCTCTCTCACACACTCTCTCTCTCTCTCACACTCTCTCTCTCACACTCTCTCTCTCACACTCTCTCTCTCTCTCTCACACTCTCACTCACTCACTCACTCACTCTCTCTCTCTCTCTCTCTCTCTCTCTCAGAGGTGCGATCTCAGCTGGTGGAGCAGCTGAGGGTGTTTGACCAGCAGCTGGAGCAGAAGACACAGGTGCTACAGGACCTGAGTGACTACCTGCGCAGGCGGGGGGAGATCGAGGCCGAGTATGCTCGCTCCCTGGACAAGCTGGCCGAGCGCTTCAGCTCCAAGATAAAGAGGTACAGTGCACCCAGCGCATGCTTCAAGGCATCACAGTTATCAAAATGGCTAGTTGAATTAGTTTGCTGTGAATTGGGCCCTTTGTGTGCGGTTTGGCCTCTATATTTATCGGTAAGTGAGCTGTAAGTCCTTGAGAGTAGCACTACTTCTCTCGTGGTCTCTGTTTTCTCTATTTTTGTACACTGGTTGTTTTGTAACTTCTGCTCCTATTACTGACCTACTAACTTTTTTCTCTCTCTTTTTTTCTCTCTCTCTCTCTCCCTTTCTCTTACTTCTGCTCGTTTCACTTTATCTTACACTATTTTTCCCTCTATTCTCTCTCTTCTCGCTCTCAGGAAGGAGCAGAGCGGTCAGTCTGTGCTGCAGTGCTGGCTGGTGCTCCTTGGTCAGACCCGGCAGGAGAGCCGCGACCACGGCGTCATCAGTGAGATTTGCAGCACCAGCCTGCCCCAGAACCTGTCCCTGTGTCTGGAGCACACACAGCGCTTAGCCAAACGGGTACGGACACACACACACCTCCCCCTCCCCCTCCCCCACCTCCACCCCCCACCAGCAACAACAACAACAACAACAACTCGACGCCACCCAGCAGTCAGCCTTCAGTAGGGCGCCATTTTGGGTTCCTGGTGTCCTCTGAGTACTACCAGCCCCCAAGGCGACACGTCAGAGTTAAACATGTGTATTTCTCTCTTATCTCTCATTATTCTCTCATATCGCATCTTCTTCTATTCTCTTTTCTCGTATTTTGTCTTCAGACTAGAGAGGCCTGCAGCATGGTGCAAGAGGAGCTCCTCAAGGTCACCACAGAGATGCAGACCGTAAGTCTCAGATCCCGCTTCCCACAGCGACGGCGTGCGGCGGGCCCAGGGGGTGGCTACGTGTCCACTTGCAGCGCAGCGCGCCTGATGCTATTTCTGCTTTTGTGTTGTGTTGGGTGAATTGCAGACACTGAAGACCTACCACCAGTACCACACGGAGTTTCTGTCCGCAGAGGGGAAACTGAAGGAGGCAGAGAAGCTGGAGGAGAAGCCGAAGGGGACGGCCAGAAAAGTGGAGAAGCTGATCGAGAAAGTACAGCGCCGTTTTTGTAATCACATATTTTGGCTCCTGTCTTTGCGACACAGTGGCCTGTGAGACACATAGTGGTCTAGAGAGGACGAGATAGTAGCTTTTTGGATGTAACTTTTCAGTGGGCGACAAGGTTGCAGGGTGTGTGGATTGTGTTTTTTTTCCGACTGAGAGCACTGCAAGCACCGCTTTCAGCTCAGCATGTGACATTGTACCAATGATTTTGTGTGGGTGTGTTGCAGAATGCCACAGAATGGTATGACTGTACAAATCCTGGTGTGTGCGTGTGTTTGTGTGCAGAGACAGGGGAAAGTTCAGGAAATACAGTTCAAGTGCACTAAAGCCCGCAATGAATACCTGCTGAATCTAGCTGCTGCCAACTCGTCAATGAACAAGTATTACCTCCAGGACATCTCTAACCTCATCGATGTGAGTGCCCTTGACGGATATTCCGCTTTCCGTACGGCCTATGGTGCCTTTTCCCTACGTGTTCATTTTTATACTGTTAAAACACACATACGATTTCAGTTCATACCTTACCATAAAAGATATGTGCCCCTATTTTTATGACATGTTACGACCAGTTTGGCCTGTTGACAGTTGGGAGAAAAAAAAAAGAAATGCTGAAGTGTGCTGTGTATGTTGTCAGACTAGCGATGTGGGTTACCACCTGTGGGTGTCACGGGTGCTGCGGGGCTTCATGTCGGGCCAGACCCGCGTGCAGCAGAGCCTGGGGAGCCAGCTGCAGCAGCTGGGCGACGTCGTGGCCACCCTGGACCAGGTCAAGGACCGCGACACGCTGCTGCAGGCCCACGACAGCACCTTCTGCCTGCCCCTCAGCTTTAAGTACTTGCCCCACGAGGGAGACCCGGTGAGCCTCTACTCTACTTGCCACCCCTGTCTCTGTCCCCTGTCTCTGTCTCCCTCTGTCTGTCTCTCACAGTCTTCTTGTGTTCTCGTGCGGTTTTGCCGTCTTTCTCGTGGTAGATATTTACCATCTTTAACCATCTCTTTCGTCTTGCCATCTTTGTCGGCATTTACACCTGTCTTCAGTCTGCTTGTATTTTGTTGTAGCTGAACTGCAAGTGGATGTTATGGCTGATATCTGTGTTCATCGTGTGTGTGTGTGTGTGTGTGTGTGTGTGTGTGTGTGTGTGTGTGTGTGTGTGTGTGTGTGTGTGTGTGTGTGTGTGTGTGTGTGTGTGTGTGTGTGTGTGTGTGTGTGTGTGTGTGTGTGTGTGTGTGTGTGTGTGTGTGTGTGTGGCTGATTTGACTTTGTGTACCTCTGTCCAGGTGTGTGAGGTCAGTGCAGATTGTGACATGCAGGATGAGCTGGAAACTCGTTGGAGACAGCTGGAGTCCAGACTTGACAATTTCACCAAGGACACAGAAGGGGTACTCGCATGCAAACTACATGCAACGTCTCTGACATTTACACTCACATTTATTCATATAGCAGATGCTTTTACCCAAAGCCACTTACAAAAAGAATAACATTCAAGCTACATTGCAAAGGAGATCTTAGGTAACAATAAACACTACTACAATAAAGATTAAACAGTGAATCTCTTACTGTAGTCTGACATCATCAATTTTAAGATGATTCATTTTTAACTCATCATTTTCTCTTTCAGTTTTATTTGACCACAACATGCATGTTCTTTTTTTTTTTTAAACATCTTTCCCCTTCTCTGTTGTGGCCAGATCAGTGAGACACTACAGGAAGCTCGCTATATCATGCTCACCTTTATTGGTGATGAGGACTTGGGTGCTGTCCAGGACCAGAGCCAGGAGCCCAGCTTAGCCAAGCGCAGAGCCAGTCTGCAGGAAACCGAGGGGGCCTACTTCACAGTGAGTGGATTTCGGTGTAGATGAATGTTCCTTCAATAAATACACTGTTCTTTATCTCTGATACACTGTGTTTCAGAATGGTAATTGGACGTATCACAAAAGAAAAGATGCACATAGTGGGTGATGCACAACGTTTTGACGAAGACCTGAGTGGTCAAAACGTTGTGTATCACCCACCATTAAAATGGGAGCTTTAGAAACAGTGTGCGGATATCTTTTCTTTTGTTTTACTCAGTATAAATGGACTTCACAGAAGCACGCCTCCCCGTCGTCCATTTATTTCTGATAATGGACACCTCGTCGGGCATTATCCCTTACTTATACTGTACTTTAGTTGGGAAACCACTGACAGATTTAGTAGTTTAGGTTTGGTCTTCCCAAATTAAATCTGCTGTGATATGTGAATATGTGATATTCATGCATGCTGCTGAATCAAGGATGAGGATGAGGTTCAGGTAGCCATGCTGATTTGTGACAGGTGAAAAACATGCCTCTATTCCTAAGAGAACACAACAATAGATAGAGACATATTGCAGTAAACTTGCAGCAGGTCTAGGCAGGAAATGCTGTGGAGGAGATGGATGAAAAGCATGACATGTTTCACAGTTAACTAACTGCTCTAGATCTTTAGATCAGGCTGAAGTGTACAGTAGTAGTTGGTGACTGGTTCACAGTTTGTGTTTGTTTGGTGAAGCTGACATCTAATTTCCTGCTTCCTGGCTAAACTGAATTGATTATAGCTTAAGGTGACCCGATTTCTGAGACAAAATACAGGGACGTTTTCAGTTCAGATGCGTAAATGCCTCCAAAACATGTAATGTTTTTATCTTTGTAATCTTAAAAACGGAGACACTGTCCTTACCATTCATAAAGCAGTTTATCTTACCCTAGTTCTCCTAAATTGCAAGTGATTACCAAAGAGTTTTCTTCTCTGATCACAAAGTAGCTGAGATCAAGAACATTCATAACTTTGAAAATCAGCTGTAACAAACAGGTACTGTATCAGCCACAGACTTGAAGGCCACCTTTATAGCTCCTCCTCCTATTATAGCCGTTAGTAACACAGTGTACATCCCAAAGGAAGATGTCTTGTCTCAAATTTAATTTCTTTATCTCACAAGAAAAAAAGCTCTTTTTGAGATCTTGCATGTCTCTCAAAGTACCCTTAGGAGAAATAAGGCAAGATAATAATAGATTGAGAAGAAAAGTGCAGCATTTTGAGATCTTAAGTTGATCTTAAATTGGACATGGAATTGGGATGAGACAAGAGGGGGAATATTTCTCAGCTGCACATTTGCTTTCCTATGGACTTTAATTTTCACCTTGGACATTCATGCCAACATGTACAGATGCACCTGGTTGAGTAAATAACTGAATCCAAGAGGCAGCCTAATGGTAACAATATATCTCCTGTTTTAGAAAGTGAAGGAACAACTCCACTTCACCTCCATGATATCCAAACTCCAAGCCAAGCATGACCTTCTACAGGTGGCCCTACAGAAAGGTACCATCGCAGCTGTGATCCTCACACGCTACTTCACTGACCCTTTCCACATATCTGTGTGTCTGTCTCTGGACGCTGGACTGAGACCCAGCTCAGTCGTACCGCACCACAGCAATTCATGAATTATTAAGAACTCATGGAATCCTATGTTTGAGTTCTTTCAGTAGCTTAAACCACAGTTGTTCCTCATTTTAGACCTCACTGTTTTAGTTTCTGTAACTGTTTATGCCAAACTAATCATTTTTCTCACCACTGTTTCCTCTCTCTCTTAACAGCCAAGGCTAATGGTGGGAACGATGCCAGGTATGTTAACAAAAGACAAACTCTTTTAGCTTTTGTATTTATAGTACTAGTCCATACAAAATATTAGATTTTATATTTGCTTGCTCAAGTAATGCCATTATTAGGTATTTCAAATGGTTCTAACGCTTAACACTTAGAGAGAGACTGGGGGACGAGTTAAACCATTTTTACAAGCAGGTGGCGTGTAAAGTTAGCACTGTTGGACCGCGGTTGAGACATTTCCTCATGTCAGTCACACCTGTGTCTGTGTTTTGTTTGTCAGCATGCGCACTAGAAGGTCTCTGAGACACCAGCGAAGCAATCGGAGGAATCATTCAGGAGCCCAAGTTAACCAGAAGCTCTTCACTGGAAACCTGATCTCTTTCATCCAGGTACACTGCATGCTATTCATCAGACGAATTGGATGGAATTCTCTTTGAGGAATAATCTTTAGTGGTTGGAAGATTTGGTAAAATGGGATGTTTGTATCATACACAGATATGTGTTAAAGCTTTTCAGGAACACATCCAGCATTTGTTCGTCTTAGTCCTTTATGCAGTTTTCTGAAATAATTGTTA